>NC_142065.1:153981253-154301253 GCF_059756535.1 Pantherophis guttatus
AAAAATATAAGATTTAGAAGGAGAATAACTTTTAGTTTAGAATTGTTTTCTTTTCTGAAAAGCTTTATTTTTGCACCCAGGTATTAAAAGAAAATTTTTATTCCTATAGATGTATTGATTGTGTTTTGCCCTATTTTAAAATGCAGTTAAGAGATTTATATAATAACAGAGCGTTCTACTTCACATAATAGCACATATCACCTGTCTCTTTCTAGATGACACTTTTAAAAGCATCTTTTTATTAGAAACACAAACCAATACACTCAAAGGGCTGCAATAACTACTTTTAGACGATTCGTATTATCATTTCCTTCTTTATATTCTGACTCTAAGTAACTTATTACTATGAATGGCATGAAAATGGCAACCTGTCACAATTGATTTTTTTTCAGTCTAAGTTTTTTTTATATATATATAATTATCTTCTTACTAAATAAAGGTCTAGTTTATAAAAGGAAATCTCAAGTTTCAGTTCATGATAACTGAGATGTCTTTTTAATAGCTCTTAGGAAGGTTATTGCTTGAGATTAGTAATTATTTGCATAGTTTTGAATGAAAAACTCCCAGAGAGGTTGAAATGTTCTTTATCAAGATTTAAATAATCATAATAGTATTCTGACTATAGGAGGGAACATTATAAGCTCATATTTGGGAATCAGAAATTCCACAGAACTAGAAAGCACCATAAGTTCTTTTACAAGTTTATTCATGTATTTCTGGCAGAGACAAATATTTAAATTAATATTTAAAACACAATGATGCAAAGATAAAACTCTGGAGGTGCTAATTATGTCTTGTCCTTCTTTCTGCATAGCTACCTCTCTAACCAAGGTGCAAAAGAATTCAAGGACTGCAGCCTGGGATAATGCCCAACACTCAGCTGTTGGAATGGATTGAACTACATTGTCTTTGTGGAAACTATAGAGACAATGTTGTTCATCAGAAGATCTGGGACTCTTATTCAATCCACACATGTATTCCCAGAAAAAATAATTTTACTTTCTTAGACACCTTTTTTGTTTTTGTATTGTTCCTGGGCTTCTAGGTGGCAGATTCAAGGGCAAGGAACAAATAACAGCTGCATTATTCCTGAACTGGTTGAACTGACAAGTATTACCAATGCTCTCCCAAGAAAATTTCATAAAAGGACTATCCTTCTAGGGATCTAAAGCTCTTTTTAAAAGAATATATGGCAAATAGCCTGCTAATCTAGGCAGAAACAGTGATCATACCTCTATTGAAAGACCTGCTTATTTATTTATTTGTATTTCATGTTTAGAAAGCACCCATCTCCTCATAGAGTGATTCTGGATAGTATACAAATATACATAAAAACATAAACGCTACATGTAAATATTCTAATAAAAACAGTTAAAAACAAGAATAATTAAAATGAGAATTCAAAAGGCAGGGAAGGGGCTTCAGGATGCTAACCAATCTCTTGGCTGTGTGCTCCTCTGTGGGCCGTAAGCAAATCAGCAGGTTCAAGCATTTCCTAAAGGCCAGGAAAGTGGGAGCCTGCCTCACCTTTGGGGGGGCAGGGGAAGGGTGTTCCAAAGGGAGGGGGCAGCAGCAGAAAATGCTTTCTTCCTAGATCCACCAGTCAAAATTATTTAACTGACAGTCTGTAGCATACCTTCTCTGCCTGTCCGAGTGGGACAGGCTGACGTAATGGGGCAAAGACATCTCTGCAAGTAATCTGGCCCCATATCATGTATGAGTAAAAAGGTCATAACCACACCTTGAAGTGAATCTGGCTGTATGGAGGAGAATACCGTTTTCCCCAAAATAAGGCAACCCCTGATAATAAGTCCAATCAGGCTTTTGAGCGCATGGCAATAAGGCCAAGCGTTTATTTCAGGGTTCAAAAATCTTAATCCCACCTGAGAGAGATTGTGACATTCTATGCTAAAAGGTTAGGGATAGATCACCATGGAGAAAATCTATCTATATGGTCACTAGGAGTAAAAAACAATTTGATGGAACATAATCATGTGTGTATGTATGTGCGAGTGCACATCTGCAAGTTTGTATGTTTGTGTATGTATATGTATGTGTATGTGCGTGTGGAAATGGATATATTTACACATGAACACCTGTGTCTCAAAGGTGCTGTCTTCTTCAAAAGGCAACTGGACTGTTTTTTCGTTGAGGCAGAAGAAGATAACATTTCACTTCTCATCCAAGAAGCTTCATCAGTTCTGATGGCAGAAGGGTGAAAGGATATGGAACACCCATATATGCACATAACCTTTCAAATACCAAATCAGTGGCATTTGGAAAGCATGAGAAAGTGGGTTACCATTTCAACAGCATTTTTTTTAAAAAAAGCTCTATGATCTAAGTGACAGAAATCCTATTAAATAAAGAAGAATAGCAGTTCTATTTAAGATACTTGTTTTCACTGTCTCAATCCCTATAATAAGAACCTTCAAATAAAACAGCAACAAAGAAGTAGAGTCCTAATCATCTGACTAGCATTCTATATCTTCCACAATATTTTTATGGCTTAAATCCTTAGCACCTTTTAATGTTTATACTATTGTTCGCAATCCCAATCTCTCTTTTCCGCCCTGCACAATTCACAATCCAATTCTAGCGGATTTACAGCAGAACAGGACAATCTTGAGACCAAAACCCAGTTTGAACAATACAGCAGTAAATCTCATCATCAACTATTCTCTGAATCATTCGGTACACTTATAAAAGCATTTAGATTTTCAAAAGCCAGTTTTATTCATGGTTAAAAATAACGAAGAGCAACAAAGATATTTTTAAAAATTATACTCTTGTTTTGGAAACTATGTACTTCATAGCTTATAAAGGTGATCCTTACCTATAAAATAAAAATTTGCATGGAGAGCTATTATTTATGAAAAATAAAATCCACCAACATAGTTATCAGATCTAATCCCTCTGCCATTAAGATCATAAATTGGAAGAGGATCCTAATATATTTCTTCCAGCAGTGGCAGAATATCAACGTTAAAAAACAAACAAAATATAAATTATCAGTATAGATTACATATATTAAGAAAATGTGGCAAAAAAGAAAGATGGAGCATGCATCTGAATGCACATAGCATCCATTGGCATATCTGAAATGTATTTTCTTGTTGCTGTGTGAACCCAAAAAGGAATTTAAAGAAGAGTTTCACTTCTTTAGAAGTCTGCTGCAGGTGGTATATGACTGCCCATAGATAATCCAAATCACTTTTTCTCCTTCTAATTCAGATTAATGCACTGTCCTAAAATAGGTAACAATAAAAGGGGCCTTATATTTTATTTAGAGTTTAAGTATTTTTTAATAGGCAAAGTTAACTAAGATAGTAGATATGTTTGCTTTTTTTCTGTTAATTCTGAAACCAGCTTACCTTATTCTTTGGATTTGATGTGTTCATTACACTTCGAGTCTCTTTTCCAGTGTAAATAACAACACCAATTACTGTTCCTGGAACAAATACAAGGAAGAGTTATATGAGAATGTTATTGTATGTGTTATAATTGAACATTTCAAAAGAAAAAAAATAACACAAGCCTGTATCACTAACTAATCTAAAAGTTTCTCTTCAAGTTTTATGACATAAGAACTGGCTGGTCTGTGCATTTCATTCATTGGATATCTAAAATAGAAGTATCTTCCATTGCCAGCATTCTTCCTCAGGCTTTAACACCAAAGGTGTGAATATTAAAACTATTTTTTATTATTGGGCTGCACTGACAGAATATTGTAACTTTATATGTGCCTTTCCCCCCTCTGCCTTTATCCTAAAGAGAACTAAGAAGCATTCAGTCTGAGACACTTTCTCAAACTCCATTCCTACTTTCAGGTGATATTTCTCTTATCTGACTGATGTTTTGGCTGCAGCTCTTCCTCTTCCTCCTCAAGGTTTTTCTTGCAGCCTATTAAAGTAGTCCCAGGAGTACATTTTAGTAATAATGATGCTACATAATGCAACTGCATAATTTGACATGATCCTGACGTTTTGTTGAATGGGAATTTGCAACTCTCCTTTTGAAGCACAAAGGCCAGAAAACATCCAAGTATAAGAATTTCATTTCATTCTTATTCAGACTTAAAACCTTTTCAGATTGTTCATATCAAAATTATCTGCCATCATTTCTCATCTATCATTATGTAAAGCTAATGAAACAATGTAAGGACTTTTTGATGAAGAAAAATAAAACTTTTCATGGCTGTATATAGGTATTTATTTTATCATGCTGGAAAAAGAAAATGGGAAATGTTTAACCTAATAATACTTTTAAAGATAATAAAAGTAGCATTTGGAAATATGGATAAGTATTAAGAAAGAAAGAACCTGAGGATTAAAAAAAAAAAAAAGCTAGGGTTAAAAAAGGTTAATAGAAAAAAATGAATAAAAATGTGAAAATGAAATATTTCTTTTCGTCACATGTTCCCAAACTATGCATTTTTTTTACCTGATGCAACAACAGTGCTTGCCCATAGTGTATTTTCTATGCTTAGGCTCTCATGAACAGTTGGATCACTGTCTTCCTGTAAAAAAATAAGAGGACTGGTTTCTAAAATTGTATTTCATAAGTATAGAATTATTTACGAATATGTATAAAAATATTAAACATCAGAATAATGACTCAGAACAGAAAAAATAATACCTGTATGTTATCCATACTTACAATTTTTTTTTATTTTATTTTTTAATTTGATTTATATGCCGCCCTTCTCCGGAGACTCAGGGCGGCTCACAATGCGTTAAGCAATAGCCTTCATCCTTTTGTATATTTATACAAAGTCAGCTTATTGCCCCCACAAACTGGGTCCTCATTTCACCTACCTTAGAAAGGATGGAAGGCTGAGTCAACCTTGAGCCTTGGCGAGATTCGAACCCTGCAGTAATTGCAGGCAGCTGGTCTTAAGCAGCTTAATAACAGGGTGCCTTAAACCCCTGTACTACCAAGGCTCTTGGTATTGAAAGAGAAACAATAAATAATTTCAGAAAATGTATTGTATGGTACTGAATTATATTGGTATACCTGCCCATCCTACATTTGTGACTCTGAGTGCTTCACCTAATTAAAAACCACCAAATAAATCCAGAAATCAGTAAAACACAATAACCCTAATGTATTGACTCAAGTGTCTGGAGCATGGTGTAGAACAGATTTTGGCTCAATTCTAACAAGACTTAGTGGTGTGGCTGTTTGGGGTTAATGTTGATTATTTGCTCAAGGGCCTCTGTTTTGTTTTGCTGATTTTGTTGTCTATTAGATTATTTTAGTCTGGGCTGCCTGTTTGATTAAAACTTTTTTGCTGCTTTTATAATTTCACTAGTTTTGTATGCCTCTCTGACCTCACCAGAGTAGAGCAGTCAATAAATACATGCACACAAAGTAAGTATTGATAAGAATCTATATCAGGAATGTTTTCATATGTGCATAGGTATCTATTAGTTCCCCTATTTCCACATCTGACTTCTGTAAAGCATCTTTAAGACTGGCCTCCCTCACAGTCTGGAACATTCATTGTCATTACAGTATCCGGTAACTGAAGTTCCTAAAGTTTCCAGACTCTGCTATTAAATAACAGACTTCTATGCAAGTATACAAGCATTAAAGACACATTATCTACAAATCGTATCCATTGTTTATAAAAATACATTTGGGAACTGACACTGAGATGTTATTTTGTAAATTGAATATATTTTTCAATGAAATTATAGGCTTAGTTTACAATAAACACCTGGGGCGATGGGAATGAATTCTCCCAGGTAAAGAGAATTAACCTCTGAAATCCTGGGGGAATTATGAACTTTCAAACTTTGAACTAAGTATCACTTAATAAGGAAATTTTACATCCACAGCAGTACAGTATAGTCCAAGCTAACTAGAAAATATCAGCCTTTAGAAATAAAATAATGATTCAGGATTTACATATATTGTTAACACACTGGAAAAGAAAACAACAACAGTAAACCGATAAACCTTAAAATTTCCTTGCTACCCAATACAACTTTTATCTATAAAACTGTAGCCTGGTAGCTAAGAAAGAAGAAACTTGATTTTTTATTTCGTCCTTCTCCTCTAACATATGCATTTCTCTTTATCAACAATATGCAATTTTATTTAAAATTGAAGTAACAATTCAAACGACAGGAGTAAATAAAAATCTGTAAGCATTCATGGGATCTGTCCTATTTCAGAGAAAAACAGGTTGTTAAAGAATTAAGGGAATTAGTAGCTGAAGCTCAACTTTTTTTTTTTCAGTTACAATTTTCTCACCTAACTCATTTCTGGAATCTCCATTGGACTAGAAGAGGGCTAAAAAAAAGAGTCAGTGGAAGCTAATGATTTATTTGGCAGGGCCATGTGGTGTGGACAAGGCAAGAGATTAAACTCTGCATTTCTTCTTCCTCCTCCTCCTCCTGAAATGCTAATAAGCACAAACAGTGCATTTTAAAAGAGTATCTGCATGTGTAGCCGCAGCATGTGAATCAGAAACTGCACTTAGCCATTTGCATGAGCATGTCTTTACTAAACTAGCAATTGGTACAAAAAAGCCTGCTGGGTAAATAGCCTCTTGCTGAATGGAAGCACCTGCTTTTCCCTAATCTTAACAAATAATGATAAAACAACAGATTTTATTTTAATATTTTTTTATGTATTTGAAAAATATCAATGCATTTTCCAGCTGTTTGGTATGATGTATGCTGCTATCAATGGGCACTGCTTGAAACTTGATTGTGATCTGAATTGTGCAGTGTGTGTGTGTATAAAAACTTGGGTTCTCATCTGGTATACATTTGCAAATCCTATTCTCCTTGAATGGGTTTTATTGTGCTGTGAACCATCATCAAAATATGGAGGATTCTATAGAAGAAACAAAATGTCCCTTCAATATTTATTTCTAGTCCATATCCTATATAGCTCTCATCTCTAAAGTTGCCAAAATTTTTGAAAAGTGTTTCACGTGCATAAGGAGGTGAAGTATAATGGAATAGTATCAAACTACACTAAATGCTCACACTCCGACTATTCAGAGACATAATTTACTTTAAAAGTATTTTCTTTTTAAGGTAATTAAGACAAATGAATACAGCAAGAATGAGTACTTACAGTAACTACTTACCCTTGTAAAGGTACCTTCAAAGCTATGAATATCCATTTGAGGCTTTTGAGCATAAACATACGCATTGATTGAAAACAGGTCCTAGAACACATAATTTTAAAAATATCTCTGTATGTTAAAGATAAATCAATAGAGCCTTGATTTCTCAATCCCTCACATCTAGCTTATCATCCTTATATAGAAACAATAAAGCAGAAATTGGAACATGGAAGTTCTGTGCATTCCCTATGCTTCATCTAGAACTCATTTTCTACATAATAGATGTTACTTGAAATGTTGGGAAAAAATAATATGCTTTGACTTTACTTGTACTACAGGCATAATTTACGTGATTTTTCACAGATTGTTCTCAAGTAATTTAAAAAATAGCATTATAATTTAGAATGTCAATATATTTAGCTTATCTGCATTATTAACATTATGATGCATGAACAAAAAAAAAAAAAGAAGGAAATCATACTTTTGATGCCTACAATGCAAAGCCTATCCCTACTCTCTGAACATCTTGTTCGAAATATTTGCTAAAGACTAAATCAATTCCCATCAGTCCTTTCATGTCCAAATTGTATCTAATCCTGTATAGAAATAGCAAAACTAATATCTGAGGGACTGTCTCTTGCCGGTTACATCTACCCGACCCATCAGAGCGAGAAGGCAGGGAATGTTGTGTGTCCCATCCCTGAGGGAGATACACCTGATGGGACCCAGAAGAAAGGCCTTCTCCGTGGTGGCTCCCTCTCTCTGGAACATCATTCTCCAAGAGATTAGAATGGCCCCCACTCTAATACTCTTCCGGAAGGCGCTGAAGACCTGGTTCTGCCAGTGGGCCTAGGGAACCCAAAGTGGGATGGAGCCCATTAAATGGCTCATGTGATCTGCTGTTGCCAGGATGGGGGGGTGGGAAGTGATTTTATTATTATTTTATTACTATATTAATTTATTTGATTTTTAATTAGTTTTATTGTTTTTAAATGTAGTTTTTATATTCTGTAAGCCGCCTTGAGTCGCCATGGGTGAATAGGCGGCAATATAAATTTAATAATATAATAATATCTGCACACAAATTGTTTGAAATATGCAAGAAATTACCTATTACTGTGGTTCTTTGATCTATTAGATCACATGTATTAGCTCTTGTGCTTATGCAAAGCTCAATTTAAAACATTTCAGAATTTAAGAGATTGTATTCATTTATTTTTAAAATTTATGTAACTACTCAGCTCACAATTAATGACTCTGAATGGCTTAAAACATTTAAAAGCAATATAACAACTTAAGTTATTCATAGACAGTCAAGTAACAGCCAAATAACCAATTTGTTTTCTTTATGATTCTCTTTTTGATTTATTGTGTCTTTATTGTACACTATCCAGAGTTAGTCTGAGTTGAGTTGTCTTAATTATCTATCTTATAAACCTTGAATGAATGAATAAATAAATAAATAAATAAATCCAGAAAATAATCACTTCATGGGCTCTAACATTTCAACCTCCATGCCCAACAAAACATCTACATTTTAAGCAGCAGTGAAATCCGGCTGGATCTATCCAGCTCGTGCGAACCAGTAGCGCTGGCGGTGGGAGGCTCCACCCACCCACTGGGACGTCATTCCATCCTGTTTTTGACCCTCTGCGCATGCACAGAAGGCTCCCATTCCCGAACCAGTAGCGAAGGTAACTTGGATTTAGTAGGCCTTGATGGAATGAACCCCAGACGCAACAAATGAAAGTACCATTGTGTCATTTTTGTAATGATGTTCCTTTATTCATTTAGTTGATTTCTATACCTATCCATCTCAACAAGTGATTCTGGGCAGCATACATCATAAAACATAAAAAACAAAAATCATAACACAGTACAAAATAAATATGTAGGGCACCAAGTAAAACTGTTACTATGAATGGTAATACAACGGGGTCCTTAACACACTATTTAACCAAACGGTGTGACTAATGTAACTGGTACTGTAATTAATATCTATGGTTCTTTACAACATTATACATAAGACTGACAAATGGGAGTCTTCAAGGTTAATGTTTCTTTAGACTCAGAATTGGCAGCCTTTTAACATTTACTAGTTAGAAAAATAATTTTAATAAGTCACTTCTATAAATGCCTGGCATCTTTACAACAATTTACAATGTGCTTCTCTCTAAGGCATAACCATGAAAGATTATGATGCCCGATCCTGCAAGAATAACATTTACATAAGAAAGTATTAAAAGTTAAAGCACCATAGTTGCTTGTAGAAATATGGAATGAACAAGACCAATCTCATGTATGGATCTAAAAAACTATTTATTTATTAATTTTTTATGCTACCTCTCTCCTCTACAAGATGACTCTGGGCATCCTAAAAACTAAAGTTGAAATAATATGAAATTACTATGGTAGTTGAAGAATATCTGAAATACGTATGCATAGGAGAATGCACAATATATATAGGAGTTCGTACCAATAGTCTAAGGTCCAAGAGTTTCCAAATGGAGATCCTAAATGTGTCATCCACAGAAACCCTAATGAAGGACATGATATTCAATAATTCCTAACAGTTTTTTATGGTCTAGCTTCCCTGAAAATGGCCATAAATTATTTCTAGCTAAGTCAGATGTTTAATTTTCAACATTTTAGAATATATTGTTATGTTTACAGTCTTAATATTTCTAAAGGCCAAGTAAGCCTTTATTCATGAGATTATTTATGAAAGCTGTGTTGCATAACACAGCATCTTATTAGGTTGTTATTATGTTTTATATTTACATTTAGTAAACACAGATGTAGACAAGTGGTTTTCCTTGTGCCCACACAGTAAATGGCTAGCTGCATTTATTCTCTATACCAGCAAGTATATCCAGCAAGTATCTTTTATCTAGGAACAGATTTCAACATGAAATTCCCTCACTTCACTTGGAAGAGTCATCTCGGATTACTAGTAGCAGTACTCAACCAAGGATTTGTAATGGTTCATTCTTCTGCTTGTTTCTGCAATCCTTCTCCTTTTTAAAATGGGGATATAGAAATATAGAGCTTTGCTGCCTATATCATGGATCATTCATTTAGTATAGATAGTGCTATAAGTATAGTATGCTCAAAGGTACCTGGATTAGGTAAATATATGCCTATCTGGAATATCTTAAACTACCTGAATAAAAGCGGTAAGACAACTAAGTAAGCAAATGTGTTTGTATGTGTTCCATTTAATTTTGAAAGAATGTAATTCTAACTACACTTTTCATTTCAAGTTCTGATTAATTATGTATACTAGCTCATCCAACTATTTTATTCATATTTTAAGGGCACAAATCATATTTCAACATCTTCCACTACAAATCAGCAGTTCCAATGCTAAATCATCAACCATTTATTGTAAACTTTCACACAAGCTTTCATTCAATGCATTCTTGTTCTTCAAAGTTAGTTTTCATCAGCCTCTTGAGAAATAATTCATATGAACCTAATACACATGCGGTGTCCTATATCTGCATCATTCATTTCTTCTCAATCTATTATCACCTACAATTTAGATAATCCAGGCTATTATGTGCTTTATTGTTCACAGAAAAATAGGAGTCTCAGTACGGCAGAAAACTAATACCACACACATACTCATAATACAATAAAAACTATTAATGAAGTGAACCAAGCACGAAAGTTTTCTTTCTTTACCGATTCCATGCTTTGCAAAAATTGTTCATCTAGAAGCAAATGAGATGATTTAAACATTTCTTTTATCTGAAAAAAAATATTCGGTGTGCAAAATTGTCTCAAGAACAAAAAGAATGCTAGTTTGATCTATAAAAATTAGGTATGTGCGAAAAGCACTCATGACATATTTAAACGTAACTGAATTTGAAATAAACAAATTAATTATTGCTCTCTACTGATTATATATTTCCATTTTAAGGTCATTTATATTTATACTATGGAATCTTTAAAATAGTGTTGACTTTTATACTTTATACTTTTATATTTCAAAATACTTTAAAATAGTATTTTGCATTGCCTCTTTATATGAGCCAGAAATGCATATGTATTTGTATGCAAATACTACAATTTTCTATGCATGGGAAATTGACAACACTTTATATTACAAGTATATACAATTTTAACCATGATTTCATAATTGCTTATAACTAAGATGAAGAATCTCAGCAAACTATTTTGTAAGGATAGACCTAAGTATTTCCATAAGTCCTAAAACAATTAAAAGATGGTACAATAATAACACTGCTTTCCTTCCTTCTAAAATAATAATTTAGAAATCACTCTGGAGTTATCAATAATATAGAAAAACTTCCTCTATTAGGTCAAGGGCAACATTTGTTCACCTTACTTAAAGATCATTAAAATACATCCTTAATCATAACATGTAGTTCATTACAAATAAAATTGCTTCTGGTTCAATAAAACTAATTAAATGTAAATGGTATTGTTTACTGCTTTATGGATCTTTTGATATAAATCAGCAAGTCACTATTTATTGAAAATTACAGTGACCTCATTGCTGCTAATAAATTTACTGGATCACTTAGGCTGAATTCAAGAATATGCACAGTGTAGATAAACACTACCGTGCATATAACTATGAAACCAAGAAACCTAACCTGGGTGTTACAGTTCTTACAGCTCAGGCATCATTAAATGACTTGTTGAAATTTTAATTCTCTGATCGCATTAAGTGGTTCGGGAAGACAAGAAAATCTGTAGTGATCATCTTTGATGGTGTCATCTGTTCTTTAAGAAAGCTCTAAAGTTTTGCCTGTTTATTTATTCCAGGAACCACTGAAGATAAAGTTGCAGTCTTTATGCAGTCTGATGATGGAATTGACAGACCATGATAATAATACAAGAGACATTTGAAAATGAATGACAATTACCAACAGTATATTAACTACAGTACAAAGTCCAATTGCTTAATTCAATACAATTTTTGTTCCCCCCCCCTTTTAAACATTATTTTATATATTAAGTTTGTTCTTATTGTTGTTTGTTTTATATGTTTTACTGTCTTTATAAACTGAATATTCTTTGGTTCCACCCTTTTCTGCTTTAATCTGTTTAGCAGAATCTATTTTTGTTTTGTTCAAATAATTTATATAAAAGAAACTAAGATTTTTAATTTAAACCCACAACAATTTATCAATAAGAAGAAATGTTATCCTAATGAACCAGAGCTTTATAACGTTAAAAATTAAGCTTGTCGATACTGAGGGTTAAACACTGCCAAAAAGTCATGTCTTCTAACCAGAAAACTGTACCACCGGTCAGAATAGAATTGCCAAAATAACCGTTGAATATATATTTTATTTAAATTATTAATCTTGATTTTTGTTAGCAAATGTTTTGTGCCAAGCATATATTAAAACATTCATTAAATAGCTTTTTACCACTGAAAACTGAAATGGTTTATTGGGTTATATGGTAGTATTCATTTGTTTAAATCATAACATTTTCATTCTCTACAACCTGCATGAGTCAAATTGATAACAGATTTTGGGTGTAGTGGTATTATGGAAAAAGCTGTACAAGAGTACAATAAGCAAAAATTAGGAAAGAAAGATAAGCTTGAAGGATCTCCTCAGCCATTTTAGTAGCAGCCCAGCAGGTGGCATTCAAGAATTACTGTAAAACAGAAATCATCCATTCTTTTTTACTTTCTAACCACAAAATCCTTACAAACGTTGACAATTTGTGGAAAATATTTGACAAGCTATTAAATATCAGTGACTATTTCCAGGATATCTACAGATTGCCAGGATCTGTAGCACTCAATGCAGTAAGATTTAATGAAAATCCATAGTTTGATTTTCAGGAATGTAAATTGCTGTTGCCATTCTCTTCACTCATTTATGGGTGCATTTTTTGTTATTGTTAAGATGGTAAAAAGCAGTCATAATATATAGTGGGAAGCTAACCAATAGCTCGGATCCTAAGACTTCATAAGAAATGCAGTTTTCTTTAGCACTATTTCCACTTTCCTATAATGCCTGCCTTCTAAAAGTCTTCACAAAACAACAGTGTCCTAAGCAAGCCATGTGGATACAAAAAATGGCATGCAGGTGGTGATGTCATGATACGAATTCCAGGCTTACATTCTTACATCCCAGCATCTGAGGCAAATAAGTTGTGGAAATTTTCTAATTTAATTAAGGGTAGGGATTCCCATCCAGCCAAACTGCAGATAATGAAACAAGGAGTAATGAAATAAATACCCAACGAAGCCATAAAAATCCCCCTACCATTTGCATGTGTGTTAAATGCATCGAAACCAAAGAAGTGTGAAATTTACAGAGATACCAAGATCTGGTTTGTATTTTCTAACAAGGGGCACATGAAATGGAAGATAATGAGACCATGGGTAACAAAGACCACTCAGACTTAGAAAACTATAGTCATAGAAGATAAATCAGAACGTTGTATTTTCTGCTCCATGCTCTCCATATCAGGAGCAACACATACTAAGGATGGAATCTGAAGAACTATCTTTAGTTTTAGCCTAACTGATGAAAATATCTATTGGACTTTGGGGTGCTTTCCTTTGAACATCTGTGTTTCTTTTACTTTCAAAGTTAATCATGTAGCATGTCAGGGATATTGTTTTGAATTAACAGTTCAAAGCACCATGGACAGATGTAGCATCTTGCACAATTTGTAGTTCCTGGGCCATTAAAAATATGTGTATCCCAGTTCACCGTATGGTTCAGATGACTTACAATGACAAGAACAGCGGTTATTTATAAAACAAGAGTTTGCTTTATGCAAAGCAAATTATTATATTCTATATGTAGAATCGTATTCTATGTTCCTGTGAAAAATCCTTTTTTTTTTGGTAAACAATGTCAGAATATCCAGAGCCAAAACTTTTTTTTAATTGCCCTATCTTTATTTTATGACATTTATATAAAACAAATTAATTAAAAAATATTTCAGGGTGGTTTTACATTAAAACAGACCCAATGCATTAAAGGAAAAAACAGCCCTTTACCTACAGACCTAAATTAAACAATATGTCTATTAACAAAAATTAAAATTTAATAAAGCTCACGGTACCGTTAAAAGACTAGTTTTATGACTCTGTCTTACCTCTGTAGGTAACTTTCTGAATATCACTAAAATGATATACAGCAATGAAAATACAATAATGAAATTACTGCATCATAGATGTTATAGCTGTGTATTAACAAATAAATGCAATGTTGTAACAATACTTGATTTATATCTAGTATGTTCTCCAAAACTCAAAGACTCAGATAGCTCCCTCCTTCATTTTTCCTTAAAACAAGTACCTTGGCTGAGAGATGACTGGCCCCAAATCATCTAGTAAGCTTTGAAAGGTTTGCACTGGTTTCCAGTTCTTTCTTGGGTCTAATTTTAAAATCGTAATATTAATGCCACCATTTTTTTTTTTTAATTTGATTTATATGCCGCCCTTCTCCGAAGACTCAGGGCGGCTTACAATGTGCTCAGCAATAGCCTTCATCCTTTTGTATATTTATACAAAGTCAGCTTATTGCCCCCACAAACTGGGTCCTCATTTCACCTACCTTAGAAAGGATGGACGGCTGAGTCAACCTTGAGCCTTGGCGAGATTCGAACCCTGCAGTAATTGCAGGCAGCTGGTCTTAAGCAGCTTAATAACAGGGTGCCTTAAACCCTAGTACTACCAAGGCTCCATTTATTTATCTTTATGGTGTAACAATTATATTTTGATATAGTTTTTAAATATTTGATTTAGTGTATGTATTAATCATCCTGGACTGAGGGTTTTCAAGGTAATATTATTAAAAATAAATAAAAATATTACATTCCCATTTATAAAAATTGAGATATTAATAATTCAAAAATTTGAAAAAAAAATTAAAAGCCCTTTCTTTATTTGGTGAAGAACACATTCCATGATGAGAAAATCATCAAGAAAAGAGATTCATAGTAGTCATCCATCTCTGCTCATTTGGCAGCAACCCTTTCCTCACACCCCAAGGATTTAATTAGTCATAAATGGGAAGAAGTCTTGGTGTGTAACATTCAGATATGAAGCTGAAAAAGGGGCTTTGAATTAGGTGCGAATGCACTTACCATACCTGTCAGCAGGGACAGGGTGTAATCACATACCTCTCTACAACAAACAAGTATTTTCCCAGAAGCACATGGACAAGATGCAAGCCTAGAAAGATGCATAGCTTTTTAAGGCTCTAACGTATGTCTGTGCTGGATTTGAAGTAACTTTCCACTTGAGTTCCAAGTACTGAATGTCTCCAGAAAGGCATCAGTTTTTGAGAAATTGACTGGAGTCATTTAAAAATATTTGAAATGGGCCCTTAAATTTGTCTCACAAATGCAGTCATAAAAAGTAATAAAACTGTGATGAACAGTCCACAGATATTCTTAAGAAATTCTGAAGCTACAATTTAGAAGCCCTTCTTCTCACTATGTTACTCTTTTAAAGTTTTGAAATATTTATTGATTTCAGGAGTTTGATATATGTTGATTAAAAAAAGAATTCCAAGACAAATAATTATTTAACTGCAATGAAAGGACTAAAATGTTGAACCATGCTTACCCCTAAAGCTGGTAATCTCTGTGTGCAACTAACAGCAACTTTTAGTTTCCAGTCTGTCTCTCCATCCAGCTGATCAGTTCGAATAAAACAGGAACCTTAAAATTGCAAAACCAAAACAAAACCCCAAGAACATTACATATTTTAGATTCCACTAAAATAGAAACTGAACTATGATTTTTTTAAAATTGAAGTCTCCTACAATTCTATCACAATTCTCTGTTAATTCTGGTAGAGCATAAGACATAAAGAAAAAAAAATCCTATACAGTTTTACTAGTACTGTATTTCAAATTTAAAAACATTTCTATTTTTAAAAAGATGGGAGTACAGTCTGTACAAAATAATTAACTTCTAGAAAATACAAGGCAAGCATTTTTCAGACAGTTATTGAAACTGAACACATTGTAAATAAGTATAAGACAACATGAGAACATTAGACTCCTGTAGTATATTCTAATCAACAGTCTATTCTCCATCATACTTTGCAGATACAAGACATTTCATGGTTCTCTTTACCCTTCCTGTCAATGACTGCTCTCATCCATCAATTTCATTTAGAATTATGCTATAGATCAATGCAGTTCAAGACCAGTGTGGCTCCTCTGAATGGTTGACTGCACATATATTCATTTAATAGAGCTCACACTATGACATGTATCGGCGAGCTGCATTTCCTCTCCACTTCAGCAGTTAATTTCATCAATAACTTATCTCATAGTCCGTTTCCCTTTTATCCAGAAAAAGAGACTAGTTTGTGCCAACTCAGCTTTCAATACCGATCACTATAGCAAAACCTAAACAATAAAATGTCCCCCTATCCAGACATTTTAAAATCATTCTTTAGCACTATTGGCAAGACTTTATAATGTACATGATAAACTAATTCTTAAGTTTGCATAATGAAGTTTAAAGAGCATAAAATTATATCGGCAATACTAAAGATGATGAGAAGTAACTCGTGCCAAAAGCATTTACTCTGATTTTCTTTTACTTATAATTTACATAAAGTTTATTCTGATTTAGTTATAGAACAGACCCATTGACATTAAAAAGCATCACGATGGGAATCAGTCCACCATTTGCACATTATATTTTATCAATGTATCCATTGTCAAACTGTGCTTGCTAATCAAGCTTCTTAATGACAATAATATTTTTACCCTGTTTCCCCCAAAATAAGACATCCCCTAATAATAAGCCCAATCGGGCTTTTGAGTGCAAGGCAATAAGGCCAAGCGCTTATTTCAGGGTTTAAAAAAATATAAGACAGGGTCTTACTTTCAGGGAATCACGGTATGTATAACAAGTTCAATGGTATATCAATTTTTAGATTTAGAAATGTCAGAAAAAATGTGGATTTTTTTAAAATCTCAAGCTTTACAGCACAATGAGGCATTTGTTTGTCTGACTGTTTCTGTGTACAGAATGGGTGGAAACTAGTATTCAAATAATAAACTACTGCACAGAATTAAGCCATACTACTATATACATTATTATATTACTACACTCTTTTTAAAGCTCAGAACAATTTATATTACCCTAACATTCCACATACATTTAATTACAATAATACTACATCAGTGATTACTCCTAACCCTTATCAATGCCAAGTAGCTTTTTAATCTTCTGGTGTTAATCAGGGCAAAAGCAATTTTGTCAATAAACTCACAAAAGTTCTAAACTTACAAAAATATCAGCAACCTGTCTGCTGATATATTTATGAGACTTTAAAGCCACTTTGGAAAAAAAACATATTTTCCTAGTAGCCACTCATAGCTGTTTGTGGGAGGAAGAGGGAGATTTTAACTTACCAAAACAGAACTTGTGCTCAATATAGCATATTTTTATAATAAATGCCCAAGCTTGTTGGTGAAGCTTATTTCTTTCCAGCTACTTTTCTTTCACCTGAACCTGGGTTTATAGCTGGCGATCCAGAACTCAGCAAAATAATCTACATAAGTATGATCTCTAAGTATTAGTATTTTAAAGTCATCTGAGTGCCAAATAACAAATCTGAATTACAAAAAGTCTCAAATGCCACAATTTCTTCTTAACATAACTGGAGTTGAAATTCAAATGGAGTTCTTTTACACTTTTCACCTGGCATTTTTCCTTCCCAAAAACAAAGATCAACAACTCAACCCAATGAACATTTACTCAGAAGTAAGTCCCACTTTGTTCTATAAGATATGAATGAAAGTAAGACCGCAGCCTGTCATCGGTCTAACTTATTGGGCCATAGCTGACAAAAAGCAGCAAAGCTCTTCATAAAATAAAATGAAAGCTGCAGGCATTAAAGAGCTGGCTTGATAATTGATGAGAGTTCAATCAGCACAGAACTGAGCATGTCTGATTGATTTTTATTTATTTTTTAAAAGGCTAGAATCATCCTGGGGAATGTGCTGCAAATCAGGAATTTTGTATAACCACCTGGGGGCACTTTCTAGTCACCCATGGCAACCAGGCAAGATGTTAATGAGAAGTCCAAGCAAAGAGATTATTTGATAAGCAAAGAGATATTATTTGATTCTGTATCTAATTTGAGACTTTTAAAAACCTTGCTTGCTCTCTTATTTAGCAGCAACTGCAATAGTTTGAAAGGACAATTCTGAGCACATAGTCTTGCATAATTTGAAGAAACAGAATCTGGAGAGATAAGCTACTTTATAACACAGATACAAGCCATCATCTTACTGATTATTCTTCCTTTTACAAAAAAAAGTCTGCAAATGGGGAGTAAATTAGCAGGGAATGTCAGAAAGACTTAAGTATGTTGATCTTAATTTAGTATTAAAGAAATAGTTCACTTTTCAAGCCCCTCACCTATTTTCAGAAATGATTCTACAGTATTCCTATTTGCTACTGGTTTGGCACTATCATACAGAGATTGCAGACGATGAAAAAGATACTCTTTGCCATCAATTATAGGTTATCGTCTTTTTTTTTTTTTTTGAAGCCCAGATATGTTGGCAAATAGGTAGTTTCCTTAAAAACTGAAAGGAATAAACAAATGAATAAATAAGGTGTGCAAAAGTTATACAATAATTGTTATGTAGTTGCTAATTTTTTCACAATATTTATTCGTTATAGTATTAATTAGCAGTAATTTATTCCATTTTGTTAAAATGGTCAGTGAATTTATGTTGGTTTTATACCATATGTCCCTTGATATTTAGATTTTTCCCAATCACATTTAAGACAAAGGACATGTTGGGAGAATGCCATATAAAATTAAAATCCATCAGAGTTAAATTTATGGGTTCACTTTTATTTCTGCAAAAATGTAGAATAGCGTGTGCATGAAGTACATTAACCAGAATATGCTCAAAGCAAAACTATAACATTCACACTTGATAATATTCAAATATAGGTTTAGAAGAAGTTAGGAAAACTTGGAACGTTTAATGCTATCTATAAGAAGGAACTATATGCCTTCAATTAAAGTTTTATTGATGGTTCTTGAATTTTCTGTCATTTGTAAGAAAGCGCAGCACTACAGATTTAAACAACAAAAAAGGAATTTCGGAGAATGTAGAGGCACAGATGAAGCAGCAGACTGTAACTCCTGACCTTAAACCAAGCCTATTTTTACCTGAGATTGCTGTGGAAGCTACACAATCTTAAGACACAGCTTCAAAGACTGCAAGTCCCAAACTATCTTTCTGACTTCCAGCATAGCTTTAATTTATGAAGTACTTATCTCTAACAAGACTAGAGGCATGATTGAAGAACAAGCCTCAGGAAAATGTTGATCTTTCCCTTTCCAACACTGCTGTTCAGCTCAAATTCAGAATTTAGTCAGTAGATCAAACCATGTTTAGCCTCTTTTGATGCAAAATGTGGTCTTTATATGGATAAAAGGACAATGGTTTGCAAATATAGAAACATTTTTTAGGCATAAAACTAAGCAAGTAAGGTTAATTGTTCTCTCTGCACATCATAATTAAAATGAATGGGCTAAATTAAATAACTCTGCAATTCTAAACCTTTTGAGCATTTTGAGCTCTATCCCTAAAACACTGGCAATATGGAAGCATGGAAAAAGTGTAGGGGGGGGGGAGGAATCTCTGAAATTAAACATTGAAGATAATTTGCTGACTTAAGGGCTACATGATTGCAACCTTCATGTTTAACAATTTGTTTTTAAAATATTGATCCAGTTTTCAGGTTCAACAAATCTATTAATGTTTCTTAGTTCTTAAAATACTTACAATACTAATCTTTTTAAAAACATACTAACCAGGCATTTTTTAATGAAACCTCTATAGGAGAATATATATCAATAAGCAATTTCATGAAAATGCAGGGCCATTATTAAGTGACTTATTTATTCATTTATTCAATTTCTATAGCTGCCTATCTCAGATTTTGGGCAGCAAACAATAATAAAATCAGTTAATCTGACTATAATATTTTTATTCAAAGGTCATATACTTATAAGAATATATCATATATTAATGAATTCCAGTGATCTTGGAAGTCATATATCTATTAAAAAAGAAACTAAGATCTGCATTTGCCTATCCTAATTTGATAAGGCACTAAAATTACAATAAACTTCAGTACTTTTTGGCAGTTGATTCTTTTGGATTCATACTCATTTAAACAGAGCCAAATAGATTTCTGCTTACATTTGGGGTAAGCAATTATCACTGAAAGCAGACAGAACAACAACAACAAAAGTACATAATGAAAGAAATGGAAATATAACTAAATATAATTTGCACTAACACCATTCATTAAACATTCCATAACTTTTTTTATTTGTGCAAACCATGTATTTCTACCACATCCATACTACAATGAATACACTACTTTTTGTTCTTTAAACATCTTACCTCTCTCCTTTTTCTCTCAAAGGTTTTTTATTCTTCAAAAGGCAACTGGACTGCATTTTCTTTGAGGAAGAAGAAAATGTTTAGCTTCTCATCCAAGAAGCTTCATCAGTTCTGATGGCAGAGTGGAGGGTCTTCTTCCTCTGGGAGAGAGGGTTCTTCTTCCTCCTTTTCTTTGAGGAAGTTTTCTTCTTCCTCAAAGTAAAAACAGTCCCGTTGCCTTTTTAAGAAAAAAACACCTTTGGGACACCTATGACTGAGAATCTCCACAGATACTCTCTCCCTTTTAGGATCTAGTTTAATCCATCCAGTAATGACTTTCTTGGTCTTCCCTATCCTATCCTACCCATCCATTCATTCTTCCTTCTTTCAGGCATTTGATTTGATCTTCATTCATTGTTTCTGTATGATCAAACTAACTCAACATACTTACATGTCTTGAATTTTTTTTTGTTTCCCCATCTTCCATAGATATATTTATTTATCCATTTCCTCTAGATGTTTTATCATTTTCTATTACATTTGTTCATTCTATTTTCCTGGTCAAGCATAACTACTTTTGTTTTCCATACATATTTCACATCCATCCTCCTTATTGTATCCTTATACAATATTTTCAACATTTGTTACAAATAATTTGGATTTCTATCCAGTCATATGGCATAATCTCCATACACAAATATTCATATCTCCAACCAACACACGTCTAACATTACAAGCGTTCATTATGTATCAATAAATACATTGAGCAATAGAGAACATAATACACCTTTGTTGTACTCATTTCTCAATATCAAACCATGTGTTAAACATGTTATTTATTCTCCCATTTTCACTTTGCCATATATCATTCCATGCATTACTGATCATCTACTCCATCAACTGCCCATCTTCTCATGTTGCAACTCAAGCCTATTAGTTTTATCATAAAACAGCAAACAAAGAAAAAAATTTCCTTCTACATTCATACATTTGTTAATGGTCTGCTCAATTATGAAATTTGACTTCCCAAATTTTGCCCACTGCCTTTTTCACCTCCAGTCACTTTGAATCAGAATTCTGTTAACTGAAAGGTATACATACTTAATAAGCTAATCCTGCTGTGCATTTTGCACTCATTCTGGCTATTTTTTCCTTATAAAAGGGAACATTAAAACTATATAGAATCCATAGTGACATGACTATTTTTTATTAATATTTTTATTGGAGTCATAGTTTTAGACTTTTTTTTCAAATCTGTTTTGTATTTCAGGGTTTTGATCACAGTAATACTGTACATACATTTAAAACTACTAACATTTCTCTAGTTACACCACCTACATCTGCAGTCTTAGCATTTTTCAACTTTCTCACAACTTTCTTTTTCTTAACTTTTTCTTGGACACTGGCCTTCATAGAATTTGTTTCAATTCTACTTCTTGATATATCACAATTTATCCCATACAAATCTTTAAAATATTCCTTCCTGCATATGTTTACCTCAGTTTCGTCTCATCCAAGTAATGAATCCATTTGTAAAACATTAAAAAGTACATGAGGGGAGAGCTAAACACTGTCATATAATTAACTATGAATGTGTTGATTGCACTGGAATATGAAGAGTAATAGTTCAAGTTTTCTTAGGAATAAAATGCATGTTATTATTGTTTGCAAATAATAATTTGCAAGGTAAAGTAGGTACATTTTCTTGTTTAGAAAAAATAGAATATTTTTGATTCCTCTGGTTGGTTTTTTTAACTAATGCATTAATTTTTATTAAACCCTATTCTCATATTAATCAGAAAATAATTCAGTTCATGGATTAATGATAAAGATGAAATGTATTTCATACCTACCATCTGGAATGAGCTCCCCCCAGAGATACGGAAGATCCCGGACCTGCGCACGTTTCGCCGTGCTCTCAAAACTTTTCTATTTCAGCAAGCTGGCCTGGCCTAACTCCCATCTTTTAAATTTTTAAATTTTTTAATTCGTGATTTTACAAATTGGGTGTTTTTAATCTGTGTTTCGGCCGAAATATTTAATAATTTTAAGGGATCTTTTTAATATTTGTATTATCTGTATTTTATCTTGGCTGTTCACCGCCCTGAGTCCTTCGGGAGTAGGGCGGTATAGAAATTTGATTAATAAATAAATAAATAAAAATAAATATTTGTAATATGGAGCATCTTGTGATTTATAGTTTTCTTCACAATGCACTAGTAAGATTTGCTGTCAATTAAGACTCAGTAGAAGCTATTTTTTAACAAAATGTTGAATACATATTGTTAGTAACTATTTATAAAGTTGATTTTACTCAGGAAAAAAGTAAATAAAGACATGAAACTGGAAGGTATATCTTTTTTGATTGTATGCTCATCTTGGCCTCTCTGACATATGTATGACTATGTTTCAGACTTGATTCTTCCTTGTATAAAGGCTATATAATGAATCTAAAAATGAATTATTAACACAGAACTAAGCTTTCACCATTTATTTTTTTCCAAAATAAAGTATCCTAACAGATTTTCTTTCAAGCAGTTAATACTTCATATATAAAATCTATTCCATCTGTTGCCTCTCAAATGTTGTATCTGATAAATTTTTCACAAATGAAAACACTAGCTACAACAACTAATCCAGTTAAGCCTCACTAAAACTGAATTATTAAATCTGCCTGCCTATATTCTGTTACAGTCTTCTTATGAATAGTTGATTTTATTTTGTATAATTGACAAGAGTTGTCAAGAAAGGGTGCTTTTAATGGCAATCAAATTAAGATTAACTAGTACAAGTGTCACAATGAAGAGACTGTGTCAAGTGTTGTACTAATTAAAGGAATTATTGAAAAATGTGAAACTGCCATGAAATATTGTATTTTGCAGTTTCAGTAACTTGCTTGCTATGACTCAGAACTCAAGAGTACTCAGTTTTTTGCTATGTAAAGAAATGTAGGTTCTTCAGAGGCAAGACTGTTAAATCCCTAACTATAGGCAGGAAAGGGCCAGCACAATACTCTGGGGAATGTTTCTGTTTATTTCATTCAGAAGAAAACTATATGTCAAATATTTATGCTATAATATTGTCACTTGGGAATGTGAAAAAACATATTGGCATTTATAAGAGATTGATGAAAATTAGTTCTAAAGCATATTTTTTCCTAATACCACTGAAAGAATATCTACACTCAAGAGATATTTGATATGAATTAAGAAACTGATGAAGCAATTGATTAATTGGAATTTAAGCCATCAGTCACTGGATCCATCAACAGATTCATTTACATTCTAAACAATCAGCTTATGGTCCAATAGGATACCATGTATTAATACACAATCAATACAATACCCCTGAACTCATCACAATTCCTTATTGACAAGAACACAGATGCTTTTAATCCAAGCTTGATCACACTGCATATATTGTAGAACTGTTATACAGACTCTGTACGTTTTAGGAATTTCTATTGTATCAAATGCTTTAAGGAACTCTTTTGCATTCACTGAAAATAATCCAAGTCTGGATACTAAAACCACCTGCACATCATCTTAAATTCTAACTGCAGAATTTATGCTCTCTTTAGAAATACCATTTTTTACTTTTAAAATATTATGAAGTCAAAAGGATATTTCATATTTCAATTCACATAGTCGACTATCTCCTTGACATTCCTATCCTCAGTAAAAGGGCCTATCCTGCTTTTGAACGATTCATGATTCTGTATGGCAAAATTCTGTACATTTATATTTTATCATTCAGTGTAGAATAGATTAAACAAATTCATGAGGAACAAGATTGCAGATGACTTGTTTCACATTTATGTGAAGCCGCTGGGTGAGATCATCCGTGGATTTGGGGTGCGGTGCCATCTGTACGCTGATGATACTCAGCTGTACATCTCCACCCCAGACCACCCCAATGATGCCCTTGAAGTGATGTCCCGGTGCCTGGAGGCCGTGCGGGTCTGGAGGGGGAGGAACAGGCTCCGGCTCAACCCCTCCAAGACCGAGTGGCTGTGGCTGCCAGCGTCCCGATATAGCCAGCTGGTGCCATCGCTGGCTATTGGGGGCGAGTCACTGGCCCCCACGGAGAGGGCTCGTAACTTGGGCATTATCCTGGATGCACGGCTGTCTTTAGAAGAGCATATGACGGCCGTGGCCAGGGGGGCTTTCTATCAGGTTCGTCCCTTTCTGTATTGATTCTTTATGCACGGTCACTCACGCCCTCGTCACCTCTCGCCTGGACTACTGCAATGCTCTCTACATGGGGCTCCCCTTGAGGAGCACCCGGAGGCTCCAGCTGGTCCAGAATGCAGCTGCGCGAGTAATTATGGGGGCGACATGGCGCTCCCATGTAACACCTCTCCTGTGCGAGCTGCACTGGCTCCCGGTGGTCTTCCGGGTGCGCTTCAAGGTATTGGTTCTCATCTTTAAAGTGCTCTAGGCTTAGGGCCCGGGTATTTACGAGACCACCTTCTGCCACCGATAACCTCCCACCAGCCAATCCGCTCCCACAGAGAGGGTCTCCTCAGGGTGCCGTCAGTCAAGCAATGTCGACTGATGACCCCCAGGGGGAGAGCCTTCTCTGTGGGGGCACCCGCCCTCTGGAACAAGCTACCCCCAGGAATATGACTGATCCCGGACCTCTGTACTTTCCGTCGAGCTTTGAAGACCTTCCTATTTCAGCAAGCCGGGCTGGCTTAAAATTTTAATGGGTTATTTTATGGGTAAAGGGTTTTAAATTTTGGGAAGCCAAACTGATTTAATTCTGTTTTAATTTATTTTAATTTTTATATTGCATGTATTTTAATCTTGGCTGTTCACTGCCCTGAGTCCTTCGGGAGAAGGGCGATATACAAATTTAATAAACCTTAACCTTAACCTAACCTTTTCTTTCTTTTGCACCTTTTTGCAGTTAGCGAAAATGCTGTCAGGAATTTAGGAGGAGAAAAATAACAAAATGTATTACTCTAGGAACATTGCTGCATAGAAAAGTACTATCCTTACTCCTATCCTTACACTAATGAAGTTATGGAGTGAAGCAACATATAATTTTCAATGGAAGTATTATGAAAATGGCCGATAGGCTTCTTGCCACAAACACTACAAGTGAGGATAAGGAAAATAAACTGGCATCTTCCCATCTATTTCCAAGCATACACCTTTCAGCAATTATTATTACCGGTACATTATATATTATTTTTATTATTAATCCTTAAACCATCATACGGCCAGGTAGGCATATTTGCGGCCTCTCCGCCGACAGGGATCCCGGGTAGCTCCATGGTTTTCTGTGGAGCTGCGGGAGATGAAGCGTCGGAAGAGACGCCTGGAGGGCTGTTGAAGATCATCCTGTTCCGAATCCGATCGAGCACAGTTAAGAACCTATATTAGGTCTTATCTTGTGGCAATGGAAGCGGCGAAACGGGACTTTTTCTTATTGTTACATGTTTTTATTCTGTGCGCCGCCCCGAGTCCTACGGGAGAAGGGTGGCATATAAATTTAATAAAATAAATAAATAAAATAAATAAATACGAGTTTGGGATAAGTTATCATCAGTAGGCTGGTGATATTCAAATATACTTGATAAACCTGTCTTGGTTCCTAGAAGTGCTGGGACATGGATTGGTCAAAATAAACTCAGGTTAAATCTTGTACAATGGAAGCCCTAGTGATAGATAAGATTCTACTCTGCCTCCAGTTTTAGCTCTAGAGCGTGAGTGTCAAACTCACAGTGTCACGTGACATTTCATGAAGTTTTTTCTCTTCACGGAGCTGGTATGGACACAGCCTGCATGTGACGCATGTGGCCTGCAGGCCGTCAGTTTGACACCCCTGCTCTAGAGGATTACACTCCTAAAGGAACAAATCTATAATTTGGAGTTTCTTTTGGATTTCTTGGTCCTGCAATAGCAAGTGGAAGCCACAGCTAAATTAGCCTCTGTCCAGTCCCAATGATGTGTTAATGCTAGGCCTATCTGGATTGGGAAAACCTACCAATGACGCATAGCTTCCACATCTCATATTTAGACTACTGCAACACACTCTATGTAGAGCTGACCCTGAAGATAGTTTGGAAGCTCCATTTGACTCAAAGGGCAGGATTCCATCTGCTAACCACTAGAAACAAATATAGTCATGTAAAGCTACTGACAAAGGCATTATACTGGTTGTCAATTATGCTTCCAGGCCCAATTCAAAGGGCTAGTTAGAAATTTAAAAGCTATACATGACTTATTTCCTGGATATTGAAAGACTTGGCCTGCCCCACTAATTCTTGAAGAGTGAGTTTGAGCAGTTCACCACACCATATGCATTTTCTCAGCATATATCCTCCTAACCTTGAGGAGCATCTTGCCTCCTAAAGTATGGAACTCTCCAAATGCCCTAGCCTTCAGGTAGTCACTAGGGAGTCGGCAATTCCAGCCAATGATATGTGGGCTACCTAACAATTATTTGATTATTAATCAATTTTTAAATATAGTATTGTATTTTTTTGGTACTTGTAAAGTACCTTAAGACAATGGCCTATATTTAGATTTATTTGCTCTACACAGTGTATACAAATAATGGCTATTATACACTGTTTATTTGGGTGCCCTTTTCATATTGCCTTTTTCTTCAAAATTATTCCATCGACTTTGAAATATCTCTCTTGATCCTGCCGCCACATTGAAGTACTTTTATGTTTAGAAATTTTGCTTCCGACCCCCCCCCCTTTATTTCTTATGTCATTAAGAATGTGACTAAATTGCCTGAAAAGGATATAACACTTCAACAAAGAAACAAATTAACTTTTAATAAATAACTTTTAAAGGGTTATAAATTGATTCACTTAACATTGTAACATATCTATATGTCAATATTTGTTTTCCTTGGCAACAAATATATTCATCATCCGGTACTTCTCATAGATTGAGTTTTTTTCTGGACTAGAACTCTTGAGCCTCCTTCAGACCTATCCTTCTACACATACCTTCCCAAATCATCTGTCCTTAGTTCCTCCCTCTGGAATATGTTAATGTTAATGTTAATTTTATTTATATACCGCCCTTCTCCCGAAGGACTCGGGGCGGTGTACAGCCAATTTAAAAACATAAATATACAGACATCATCATTAAAAGTAATTAAAATCAATTAAACAGTTTGGGCCAAAATTTAAAACCCCAAGTTAAAACTCCAATTTAAAAATCACTTAAATAGACAGATATAAACTGGAAGGAAGTCCTCTATGTTGCCTTGCTCTGATTGGCAGTTCTAATACCTAATCATCAAACATCTGTACAGAGTTGGGTTTTTCCTTTATAGGAAAACTGCCAACAGCAGTAAGAATTAAAACGCCGTCTTCCCTGAGCTCTTGGAAGAACGGCGGCCACAAGCAGAGCCGGAAGGAAGCCCTGGACGAAGCCAGGCGCTTTTCGGCTTTTCCGACCTCCAGCTGATTAGCGCTGAGGCGGAACTGACAGCAGAGCGGGGCGGCGATGTCAGAGGCTTGCAGAAATGAAGCGCCTGTCCCCCAAAGGTGATTCCAGTCTTTTCGCCCCTCAGCTGATGAGCGATGAGGCGGTGGCTGTCAGGAGAGCGCGGCGGCGGCGTTTCCAGCCTAGACTGAAATGGGCTTTGTCTTACCTGAAAGCCCTTTCTGATTGTGGTGGGTCCGGTGGTCCTCTTCCATGGGAGGTGCTCATCCGATGACGTCGGATCGGGTCTGCTAGCTGAGAAGCTCCTCCCTTCCTGTAGCCTCCCAGCTTTCTGATGAGATCCGAATTGTAGCAGACCTACACGGTGAGCTGCAAGAAAGGAAACAGGACACCAGAACCCCGCCGAATCGGTCCTGGGCATAAACAGGGTGGGGCGGACCACCGGACCCACCACAATCAGAAAGGGCTTTCAGGTAAGACAAAGCCCATTCTCATTGATCGTGGGTCCGGTGGTCCTCTTCCATGGGACATACCAAAGCCTGGAACTATAGGGAGGGATGTGCCCCGGCCGATGAGGCGGACCGCTGGAGGACCTGTTGGAGAACCCTACGCCCAAATGCCGCATCTGCCGATGCAAAGCGGTCCAGTCGATAATGTCTAATGAAAGGGGTCGGGGATGACCAGGCCGCAGCCCGGCAGATTTCCTCCAAGGAAGCTTGAGTGGCCCAGGCAGCCGAGGTGGCCGCACTGCGGGTGGAATGGGCCGTGATCCGGGGTGGAACTGGCAACGCCTGGGACCCGTAAGCTGTGGCTATGGTGGCCCTAATCCAACGCCCCACCGTAATGGACGAGATTTTTTGGCCCATACTGGATGGCTGGAAGGAGACCAGAAGGGATTCCGATCTCCTGAAGTCAGATGTCCGACGGATGTAGATCCGAAGGGCTCTTCTCACGTCCAGGGAATGCCAGGCCCGTTCTAAGGGCCGGTTGGGACGTGGACAAAAATTCGGGAGGACTAGTTCCTGAGCTCTATGGTAAGGGGAATTTACCTTAGGAAGGAACGTGGGGTCTAATCTAAGTACCACCCGGTCAGGATGAAAAACACAGAGATCAGCCCTGATGGAGAGGGCTGCCAACTCTGAAATTCGTCTGGCCGAAGTTATGGCCAGCAGAAAAGCGACCTTATAAGACAGGAAACGTAGGCCCACTGACCTTATGGGCTCGAAGGGGGCCCTAGTGAGGGCGTCTAGCACTAAGGGCAAATCCCAGGAGGGGTATCTGTGGATAGAGCCCGGGCGAAGGTTAGAAGCCCCCCTGAGGAAGAGGCGGATAAGGGTACGGCTCGAGAGGGGGTGTTTAGATCCACAACACAAAATGGTGGACAGGGCGGAGACCTGTCGGCGGAGCGTGTTAGGAGCCAGGCCCGCCTCAAAGCCGTCCTGTAAGAACACCAGTACCTGCACCGTGGAGGCCGCCGTCGGGACGATGGAACGACGGTTGCACCATGACACAAAGGAGCGCCAGGTGGAGTCGTAAATTCGTGTCGTTGAAGGGCGTCGAGCCGCTTGGATGGTGCTGGCGACACGAGAAGGGACCCTGGCCGCCGTCAGCAAGCTCCGCTCAACCGCCAGGCGGTTAGCTGAAGCCATGCCGGATCCGGGTGGAGCAGTGGCCCTTGACGAAGAATCACTCTGTCGCGAGGAAGTCGCCAGGGATGCCGGACGGACAGGGCTTGGAGGTCCGCGAACCATGGCCGACGGGGCCAGAACGGAGCAATCAGCAGGAGCTCCGCCCGGAGGAACAGCATCTTTCTGATGACTTTGGGAATGAGGGGCAGAGGCGGGAAGGCGTAGAGGAGGCCGGACGGCCACTCGCTGTGTATTGCGTCCACGGCCTCTGCCCCCGGTTCTGGGTATCGAGAGAAGAACCTCTCTGTCTGGCGATTGATCCGAGTGGCGAAGAGGTCCACCACAGGGAGGCCCAGGCGGTCGGTGATCATCCGAAACAGGTCCGGGTCGAGTGCCCACTCCCCCTGGTCCACCGACTCTCGGCTGAGCCAGTCCGCCTGGGTGTTTGTCACGCCCGATATGTGAGATGCCCGGAGGGACCTCAGGTGAGACTCCGCCCAGGCTCCCAGACTCTCGGCCTCCTGCATGAGGTGGCGAGACCGGGTCCCCCCCAGGCGGTTTACATGAGCCTTGGCGGCTACGTTGTCCGTCCGTACGAGAACGTGTTTGTCTGACACCTGATCCTGGAAGATCCGGAGAGCCAGATGGATGGCCCGAAGTTCCAACCAGTTTATATTGTGTGTCAAGTCGGACTGGGACCAGCGCCCCTGGGCCATGGACGAGGACAGGTGAGCCCCCCAGCCCAGGAGACTGGCATCTGTTGTCAGAATAAGGTATTGGGACACCCTGTACTCCCTCCCCTTGAGGACTGCTGCTGAGGACCACCACTGGAGGGAGAGGAGGACCTTGTGGGGAAGGAGGACCTTGCGGTCGGAAGTCCCTATTTGACGCTTTTGGTACGGGAGCAGAAACCACTGCAGATCCCTGCAGTGGAGACGCGCCCAAGGAATAATCCCTATACAGGAGACCATCTTTCCCAGGAGCTTGGACAGGGATGCCAGGGAGACTGGTCTCCCTGACGACACTGACCTGACCAGTGACCGCAGGCTGGACAGGCGGTCCTGGGAAAGATAAACCTTGCCCTCCACCGAGTCGATGATAGCCCCCAGGTGCTGTATGCGAGTCGTGGGTATCAAGTGGCTCTTGGCCATGTTGACGGAAAACCCGTGGCTCTCCAGGACTCGGAGGGTGGTTTCCAGGTCCTGGCGCGCTAGATCCTCCGAAGTCGACTGGACGAGGAGATCGTCCAGGTAGGCCTGAATCCTTACTGGAAGAGTCCGGAGGTAGCCCACTAGCGCGGCCATGATTTTTGTGAATACTCGGGGAGCCGAGGATAGGCCGAATGGAAGGGCTCGATATTGATAATGACGACCCGCATAACAGAAGCGAAGGAACTGCCTGAAGTCCGCGTGGATGGGGACGTGGAGGTAAGCCTCTGTCAGGTCTATTGATGAGAGAAGGTCCCCGGGCCTGATACCTTCCAAGATGGAGCTGAGGGTCTGCATTTTGAATCGACGGTAAATGACCCGTCGGTTCAGGGATTTGAGGTCTAGAATTGCCCTCCAACCCCCCGACGACTTCTGAATGACGAACAGGCGGGAGTAAAAGCCTTGTCCGTGCAGCTCCTGAGGGACCGGTTCGATGGCCTGAATTTCGAGAAGATGTTGAATGGCCGATCCCATCAGGAGCCTGCGAGCCCGATCCCGAGAGAGGGGGCATTTGAGAAATCGGGTCGGGGGGGTGGAGAGAAATTCGAGGGAGAGGCCCACCCTGACCGTCTCCCTGACCCAGACGTCCGAGGACGTGGCCTCCCATTGGCTGGCAAACAGGGCCAGGCGGCCGCCGATGGGAGTGCTTGATGAACCGTCAGCGGGATCTGCGGGCAGGGCGCCCACGATCCCCACGGAAGGAGCGTTTGAATTGGCCCCGCTGAGATTGGAACCCTTGGCGCTCGGAGGGGCGGAATTGCCTCGATGGAAAGGACCGCTGACCCTGGCGAGGGTAGGAATTTCCTTCTGGCCCCCGAAAGGGACGAAAGGAAGAGGAGGAGGGGGGGAATCTTTGGCCTGATCTACGAGACATGGCCGGTAAGTATTTACGTTTATCCCTGGATTCTGCTAAGAGAGGTTCCAGTGGAGCCCCGAATAAGAGGGAGCCTTCGAACGGGGATGACGCTAGGCGCCACTTAGATTTGGCGTCTGCCTGCCATTGCCTAAGCCAGGAAAGTCTACGGGCTGTGATGGTCGCCCCCATGGCCTTGGCCGTGAACCTGGATGAATTCAAAGTGGCATCGGCCGAAAACTCCAATGCTGCCAGTACCTTGTTAATGTCCTGATGGGTGCGAGAGTCAGACACTGGAAGACGTTCAAGTAGCTGCTTGAGCCAAAGAATGGAAGCCCGGTTGAAGAACGAAGCTGCCATTGTAGATCTGACTGCCCATGCAGACGCTTGGTGAGACTTGACCAATACGTGCTCCAGACGGCGTTCCTCCGGCCGGAGGTTCTCCTCTGGAGGGCCCGCAGTATACGATGAAGCTGAAAGGGCTGCAACAGGAGGATCCACCGAGGGCACCTGTAGAAGGGAAGAAAGCTCCGGGGCCATATTATATATACGCTTATCCAGCGAATTGGGTCTAGGCCCCGATGCAGGAGCAAGCCATTGCTTGGCAAGAACATCCCTAAACAACTTGGGCCCTGGAATTTCTTCAGTCTCAATGAGGGGTTCCTCAAATAGAGGTAGAGAAGCCGAAGTCCCCTCCCCCGCTGTACTAGGGCGGGGAGTCCCTAAACCAGTCGTCAGCTTAGCTTTATGTAATAAGGATCTGAACATTTGTGGTTTGAAGAGACCTATGAAGGACGGTTGGTCTGGGGATAAGTCTTCATCATCAGACAACTCAGTGTCCTTAACATCCTCACCGGGGAGAGAACCCTGGACGGAAGAAGCTGATGAGTGAGCTCTGGCAGGGGGTTGGACCCTATCTGACAGAAGACATGAACCTTCCACATCTATGTGAGAGGGTGACTCAGAAACCCATGAGGCTGTTCTGCGCTGTCTGTCGGCCTGAATGCCTTGTTGAATGGCCTGATGGATATAAGCCACCAAATCTGGGGAAATTACAGGCCCCTGCACCAGGTTATCAGAACTCTGCAGGGCTGGAGAAGGAGAAACCCTGCCCCCCCCCGGGGATAGAGCCCTAGAGGACTCTTCTTCTTGATTCCCGAAGAGAGATTCATTAACCTGTTGCTGTGGCTGAACAGAAGCCCCATCCCCATCCGGGGATAAGGCTGGAGGCACGGCCTGGGGAATGGGTTCAGGTCTCTCAGGAGAGGAGGCCCGAGCAGGGAGGGAGGTTGAAATGTCAGCTTCCTTAATGGAGGCCTCCTTGAGGGCCTTCTGTATAGAACGTTCAATGGCCTGGTGCAGCCTCACCTCCTCCCTTGATCTAGACTCCAAAGATTTGGAGGAGGCTTTCCTTGATTTTTTAGCAGGGGCTTCCGTTGAAGATCCAGGTTTGTCCCTGGGAGAGGCCTGTCTTTTGGGCCTGGCCTGCCTGGTGGAAGCCATCGTGGAGAGGGCCCAGACCGCAGAGTTGGTAAAATGGCGGAGGAAGAGGAGAGCCCAAAATGGCGCCCGCCACGAGGAGAGGAGGAATCCCTGGAATGGCCTAAGGAAGGGGAGCCACAGCTATCTGCCGGAAAAGAAGGGCAATTAGGCAAGGGGGGGAGGTTAATCCTTCAAACAATCCTCCCCCCCCCCGTAGAGAAAACTTACAGCCGCCCGCTGTGCTCCGAGGCTCCTCGTTCCTCAAATCTCTCCAGGCGCGTGGGCGAAGCCCAGGAGGCGCCGAAACGCTGCTGCGCAGGCCGTCCGAACCGCCCTGCCTGCGGTCCCCAGGGAGCTGTCTGAAGGCGAGCCAGAAGCAAGGCAAACCTGCCCCCGAAGAACGGCTCGCAGCTCCTGCGCCTTCCGGCGCAATGCAGCCCAGGGAGCCGAGAAAGCTCCAATTTCTTCCTCCGCCCCTTCTGAAGCCGGTGCGGCGGCGGGAAACACGAAAACCTAATTCCTGCCGCGGGCTGCTACAGCGGCATAGGGAGGAGCCCCTCTTCGCCGTCAGGGAAGGCTCTACCTGCTGGGAGCCTATCCCACCGCGAGCGGTCTTCAGCGGCCTTGGGACGAGACCTTGCTCGCTGGAAAGTTTTCCCCCCCCCCCCCACTCAGGGGGGCAAAAGGCAGGAAGGCAGGAAGTAATTTAGAAAAAAAGCCAATTAGAAGCTAGGGAGAATACCTAAATTCAGGAGCAGCTCAAAACCGTGACTTGATCCAAATCGGATCGAGTCTGAAAGCTGGGAGGCTACAGGAAGGGAGGAGCTTCTCAGCTAGCAGACCCGATCCGACGTCATCGGATGAGCACCTCCCATGGAAGAGGACCACCGGACCCACGATCAATGAGAATGGCCCGCTCACACAGCGCTAGGAGGAATGGGGGCTGAAGAAAAAAATAAAGCACTCACGTTCCTCTGAAGATTAGAAGGCAACGAGGCAGCGTTTGAATTGAAAACCCCCAACTGTAGAAAACACGATCTCAGTTTGGTTAGAAGTGAGAGACTCAGCGAAGCGACTGGTCAGAACCACTGAGTCGAATAAACTGGGTGGAAGGGAGGCCTGAGTAGGCGTGGCCAAGATTATCCGACTCAGTGATTGGCCAGACGGGCTGGATTATCCCATTTCTGACCCACTCCGCATCCTAGTGGGAGAACACTCAGATATCAGTAGCCCAACACTTCATGCAATGCCATTGAAAGAAAAAAAAAGTGTCTCTGGATTTCAGTTATAATATTTTACAATAATCTGGTAAAATTTGTAATGTGAACCTGGTATTACAATGGAACAAGATAAAATAGCTTAAATCTAGTGGAATTATAACAGAGGCACAATCAGAATCAAAGACTTCTTTGCCTTTAGATAAGTCCTTAAGCTATACCAGTTCTTTGATCATAAACTTGTTAATAAGCTTTTATTAATATATTTACTATTGTATTAATCTTACTCTATTAGGATTCATGTAGAAAACAACAGGTGAAACACAGAAAAGCAATAGCATTCAGTGGCTCGAGATAGATGTCAAAGCATGGTTAGCCTAAGTTAAATCAAATGTTAAAACCAGAATAGGAACTGAAATATGGGAACAGATTAAAATAGTTTGGACAGATTGTTGGCAGTCACTCATGCCCTGAAGATAAAAGTTTATTTGGCTGTATGTGCAAAACTTCACTCTAGTCATTTGTCATTCTCTATAGCAATACATTTCTCAACTTTTTTTCCCCCTCTCAAGACAGGTAGGTTTTAGAATGTATGGTTTCTAAACATAATAGGAATGTTCAGAACACATGCCACAACTATTACAGCCTTATTATTCTGCAGCAGTCTGCTTGGAAAGAGATAGAAAGTGACACTTGAGCTGAATGGCTGAACAGCAAAGTGATACCACATTTCTGTGTAATTTCAGAAGTTCAAAGTATCAAATCTGTTCTGCAAAAAGGTGCCAAACAATAATTTGCAATTAATTATATGGTGTAACAGTAAAATAATTAAACAGAATTGTTAATTGATTAGGATGTGTCTTCATTTTTATAACATTTTACCTAAATAGGTTTAGAAAAATCTTATAATAAACTAAGTGGATTCTGTACTTTCAGAATTAATGCTTAATTTGAGAAACCATAATCTAAGAAATTGTAGTCATAATGAACTATAATTGTAAATGGGAAAATTTTTCTTCAATCCTTTTAATATTTTGCACATTACACATAAATATAAAACAAAAATCAAGTGAATTTTCTTTAATCTGCTTAAACTATATTTATATAACAATGAGAAGAGTTTACATGAAGCTCTTAATGTCAGCAAAACATTATTCATCAGTCACAATTATAACATGCATAAAAATAAAGAGTTATGATTAATTTTTGAAATACAATTAGTTTTATCATACAAATATGTTTTTAAAAAGTAGCCCCATAAAATTGGCTTATATTTGTTACTAATAGCAAATCATTCTTTCAAAATTCTTATCAAGAATGATACTACCTACCTGTTATTATGCAATACTACATATCTCATTCTATATTCTATATTTTTATATTCTATATTTCTGAACATATATGGTCTGTATAAAAACGTACTTCATTATCAATATACAGGTAGTCCTTAACTTATGATCAGTAACTTAGCAACCATTTAAAGTTACAGCAGACACCACAAAAGGTACTTACAAATTGGTTTCAAAGCTCTGATAGTCAATCCCCCCACCCCACAGCAACATGACTGTCTTTCAGGTGCTTAGCAACCAACCTGCATTCGTGGCCATTTATAGCACCCTGTAGTCATATGACTGCAATTTACTCTGTTTTTGCAGAATACTGGCATTTACTTCTGGTTTTGGGCAAAAATGCCCCATAGCAAAATGGGTTTGCTTAACAATTGTGCTGTTTATTTAAAGTCTGTGGATTCACTTAATGATAATGGTGACTCACTTAACAACCACAAAAAAGTAAATTTGAATCAGTCAGGTGATGACTTGTTTTATGACCATTGCAATTTATGACTGCAAGTCAAGGACTATCTGCAACTCTACTTAAAAGTAGGTGGTACTAAGTATGATGTGGCTTATTTTATTTCGAATTGGACTGCAGAAGAAATCTAGAATTTGGAACAGAGTATATTGAAAAGCCCACATGGCTTGCTCAGTGCCAGGAGTTGGTGATCAAGGCTTTGAAAAAATCTGGAATTTTCCCTTAATCTGCAGATACATAAGTCTTAACTCCTAGAAACTTCCATCCACATAGTCCACACCAAGGCTTCTGGGAATCCACATACACTTGGAGGACATAAAGGAGGAGAAGCTGTTCTATTATATGCACAAATATTTTGAGGTCTTACAACCAGGTTGTGATCAAAACAAATTTTGAAGAAGTCCATGCTTCCAGCCTACCAAAGCAAAGGACAGAACATCTTTTAATTTCATTCAGTTGATAGACTGAAGTGATTTTGTTATCATGGCAAGGGAGATACTTCTGCTGCCAAGAAAATGGAACAAGGCATAATCTTTATCTATCTCGCAGCTAGTTGTTCATAAGTCAACAGTCAACATCAACCAGGATTAGCTAAAGAAATCATTATTTAGAGAGCTGAGGCCAACGCTCTAGCTCTCAAGCACCTGGGACTAGAAAATAACATACCTGTTTTTTCTGAAGTTCTTAGAAATACCATATCAGATGGAATTCGTTGATTCTGTTGGGGAAAAAAATCCAAATCAAATATCTCTCAGAAGGAGGGAAGCAATTAAGATTTCATTCAGATTAATGCTTAATTAAAATTTAACTGGCTGAGATATATTTACCACTCAAAAATCAGATTTTATAAAACAGTAAATGATTAATTATTTTTATTTCTATTTCATACTTAACTGCTCATTTCCCTCAGAGAGGGAGTGAGAAATAAATCACAGGTTTTTAAATGAAGCATCTAAAAATAAGTTCTTAACGCTTGAATTACAACAATATTTTGAGACTTGAAAGAAGCACCTTTTCTTCTGAAGCCATTATGGCAGGGGTGTCAAACTCAAGACCCGGGGGCCGAATCCGGTCCACAGGATGCTTAGATCTGGCCCATGGGGCCACTCTAGAAAAGCAAAGGACTGGCCTGCAGTGCCTCTGCCAGCGAAAATGGAGCTTGGGAAGGCCACGCACGGCCCTCCCAGGCTCCATTTTTAGCTGCAACGGACTCCTGCCACCCTCTGCCAGTGAAAACGGAGCTCAGGGGTGATGCAGCCCCCTGAGCTCCATTTTCACTGGCATAGGGCAGCAGGACGCCATTGCAGCTGAAAATGGAGCCCGGGAGCCCGTTTTCACTGGCTAAGTGTTTGGGCCACCGCAGACGTCCCTGACACAAGTGATATCAAGCTGGCCATACCCACCCTGGCCACGCCCACCCCGGCCCCCGAGGTCAAATATGACCATGATGCAGCCCTCAATGAAATTGAGTTTGACACCCCTGCATTATGGTGACTAATAATATTCTAAAAGGCAAATAAAAGGAAGTCCTTTATCTTCTGTCATATCAGAGAGTGTGAGAGAGAGAGGGAGGGAGGGAGGGAGGGAGACTGGCTGAGCCACGGGGAGGAGTAAAGTGGGGAATTAGTCTGGAATCTTTACATAGGCACAAGAGAGCAAATTCATATACCCTTCTCCCCCAAATGCCATTGAACCTTATCTAGTCTAATCCAGGTACAAGCTGCCTGTCTTGGAATATTCCTGTGATATAGGCATGAGCACTAAAGAAGCTAGTTAAACTCCGCATGTGCAGACCTGATTATTTGTACCTGACAGACGTAAACTCTGGTAGCCTCGATAGATGAGAGACAATACTTACATAATGATTTTTGCTGCCAAGAATGTTCTACAGAACTATATGTATGCTCAATAATCATGCACATGTATGTGTTGAGGTGAAAGTAGGATAAGTATACACTAAGACTAATAAACACTATAAAAAGAATCTCTTATTTTCAATTAGTGATTTAAGTATTAGTTAAAGTATACCGGTATTTAAGTATTTCATACTTAAGTATTTCATACTTACACTGTATATGAAAGTGTACAATATATAGTCCTTCATTTATATAAAATTATTTCTATACTGCCCTAGATCTTTATAGATATTAGATAGAATACAATATGATCATAAACAGAATACAAATATATAATAAAAATTATACATAATCCTAATGAAACAAAGGGAAAATCAACAAATACAACAGGAAAATCCTTGGACAAAATGAAAACTTTTGATAGTAGTAAAAATAAATCTAGAATGCTAATATAAAATTCTAAAGGGGGATTGTAAAATCGAAAGAGTTTGGAGAAACACACACACACACACACACACACACACACACACACACACTTATTAATTCATAGGTTTAAATGTATGATATTTTTGTAATCAGGGTTTTTTCCTATGTAGATAAAGTTGTTAAATGGCCATGGTGGGATGAAATCTCCAATCATCACTTTCAGGCCTGTCAGACATTTTGTGTTGTTTATTCTGAGACTTATGGGAGACTGGGATAGCACTATTTCGGTTTTTTTGAACCTCTTCTGCCAGCCACACCCATATTTTATGACTCCTCCCTGTAAAGGTCAAATATTTATACTTATTAATTCATAGGTTTAAATGTATGATATTTTTGTAATCAGGGTTTTTTCCTATGTAGATAAAGTTGTTAAATGGCCATGGTGGGATGAAATCTCCATTCATCACTTTCAGGCCTGTCAGACATTTTCACAACTGGGTCCTCAATTTACCTACCTTAGAAAGGATGGAAGGCTGAGTCAACCTTGAGCCTTGGCGAGATTCGAACCTGCAGTAATTGCAGGCAGCTGGTCTTAATAACCAGCTTAATAACAGGGTGCCTTAGACCACTGTACTACCAAGGCTCTTGGTAAACATATGTCAATACATATGTTTATTGTAAACAAACGGTGTAGATAGAGATTGGAAATCATGGAGTAGTGATCTGATACTAAAATGAGATGTAGTTCCTCCAAGAGGCATTCTAGTGACTTGAAGGTAATGGTAGATACTAATACATCAGATTAAATTTTTAGAACAGTTTGGGTTTAGGTGATAAAACTGAAGCAGTTAAGGTAACTATTTAAATTTTGCTTAGCTAAATTTGATTTAGTTTCTTTATAGATGTGACTACTCAGGCAACAGGATAAGGAGATGATGTGAATGATAATGATTTTGGATTCTCTATTTCAGTTATCTAAGGCTGCCAGATTACTTTAAATCCTGCATGTAATTGTCTAAAGAATTAACTGAAACATCAGAAAAGTGAGTTCAGAATCTTGATATTTTTTTCTGCTAAAAAAAATTAAAGAAATGATAATTTTTTATTGCATATTCTCAAACTTTACATACCCTTCCCACATTTAACAAGAAGCCTTTTATATATCAAGGTAGGAAAAAAGGACAGCAAAAATATAAATCTTAGTGAAGAATAGCAGCTATATTGTATATTCAATACTTGGGAACCCACTATCTGCAAAAACTGAGAGGAAAGACAAAAGGCAACTTCAGAAGTCAATAAATCATTCCTTAAATGACAAACATAAAATCAGATGCTCTGTCTTTATATAGATTAACTATACATCTTTACAACTTCTCTTTTAATGTTGACATAAACCTTTTAGTCACAACTCAGGTTCATCCTTTAAAACTGTTGCCTGTTAACAAGATGAAGCTTTGACAAAAATGCACTTCCCACACATCAAACATGATTAATGTTACAATCCTCATTAAAGTCGCCAGATAGCAATCAAAACAAACTCTCATGTCTATTACATATTTCAAATGTTTGTTTTTCTACCAAACAATCAATGATTATAGTCTCCTTCATGCTTATATTTGTTAAAGTAAAAAATAATTCCTAGCATGGAGTCCTGGAAGCGTATGAATCTACAGCATTTCTGAAACTAAGTCAGTATGGACCAGGTTATCCCCTTGGACGGGGATTGTACAGGGAGTTCTTGTTAACTGATCACTCATCAATGATTATTCCATATTTTCCCATTTAATGATTGCTTTATTAGTGGTGGAGTTGCCAGCACTAATTAGGTTTATTAAGCAGGGGCAATCTGTATACAAATTTAGAAATTTTACAGGTGGGAATGATAGGAACACAGACAAAAAAAGAAAATCCTTCACATTTTTAGAGAAAAAAATTTGGACAAAACTGGTTGTACTTTAAGCACAACTACTGTAGTGTAAAATCAATGCTTACATATTGAAAGGTCATTTGGATTGAAACATATAGGTATTTTCTTTAACAGCTTCATTTTTTGCTGACATGCTGTTGTTAAGAACAATTATTCTGAAATCAGAAACTCTTTAAGTGTGCTCCCTACTTTATGTGGAAAGCCAGCACTGTTTAAGTCTTGTGCTGGGAGGAAATGACAAAGCAACAGAGTTAATATGACACAAACTATAACCCTTCCGTATATGCACTGACACACAGATCTATAAAAGGGACAGAGTTTGCTTTGTGGAGATTATTTTGCAGAAAGCAGCAGATCCTGTTCTGCCACCCAAAAGGTAATTTTACTTACCCAGGCAAGCTGGGACTATTCTTTGCCAATTGCAAAAATGAACTCTGTCTGTGCAAGATAGGCTTAGAAATCAAATGACAAGAGCCCAATACTAACTACTACTGACTTGAGGCTTATTTGATTTTTAAGATTACTAAACATTTCACTTCATGGAATTGTTAGCTAATTAAATATATTAGATACATGCAATTAAAATTAACATAAATGAAATCCGTCGCCAAAATATTTGGAGGCCACATTAGGACTGTATTATGAGTCTTTCACAAAAGGTACTAATATTGTATTAGTTAAAGTGAACCATATTAAATTAAGTATTTTATAGATTAATATTAGTATATAACATAATATATTAGAAATTATTATATTAAATACTTTATTAAATTTGTGTCCCACCTGTATGTATAATTTATCAAAATTTATAAATTATAAAATGTATATATAACATAAAAGAAAGCTTTACATATAATTGTACAAAACCAAAACAATCATCTTCAATTTTTCAAGTTGTATTATTTGCTGCATTTGAAGTTCTGTTGATCAGGATTGATCTGTTGATAGTATGAATTCCTGAATTCATGTTTAAATCTGATCCGCTGAAGCAGATGTGAGAAATGCACAGGAATATTTCTTTTAATGAAAATTGATTTCACATTTATAGATGGGTCAATTTACATAACTTTTCTTAGTTATGCAGCTTTATTGTCTTCCATTCCTACTGTCACACTGAAGGGGTAATTGACTACCGTGTTTCTCCCAAAAGAAGGCCGGGTCTTATTTTCTTTTGGCCCCTGAAAAAATGGCTAGGCCTTCTTTTTGGAGGGTTCTGATTATTGACTCACCTCATGGCGGAGGCACTGACAGCCCTGCCCAGGAGGAGCCTGCTGCTGGCCCACTTCTTCTGCGGCCACTTGCCGCACTAGCACGCATTGCCCCGGCCTCTGTTTTGCCTTTAGATGCCTGCCGGAAGGCATCTGCAGCCGATAACAGAGCTCCAGAGCTCTGTTAACGGCTGGAGATGCCTTCCGGCAGCCATCTAAAAGCGAAACGGAGGCCAGGGTGATGCATGTGAGTGGCGGCAAGCGGCCGCAGAAGAAAGTGAGGCAGGTGTCGGGTTGTGCGAGGCCTGGTAAGGCAGCTCCACCCCCCATACACCCCGGGGTGGGCGTGGTCTTAATTAGGGCTAATTTTGTGGGTGGGGCTTAATTTGATCACATGCACTCAAAAACGTGATAGGGCTTCTTTTCAAGGTGGGTCATCTCTTTGGAGAAATACGCTAGTTAGTTATACTAATGGGCTTAGTTTTAAGATATCTCATTTACAGACAATTAAAGAGAACCAGAGATAGATAATATATCTGCAGGAAACATGTTCAATTCAATTTCAATTTCAATTCAATTCAATAGTTTAGTTTAACCTAGCTCTATTCTCATGAATGAATTAAGATGTACATTTCTTTGAATTCTGTTTTAAAATCTATTCTAATCAACATATGCAGCCTACCATATATGGTATCATTTTCCTTATAGTGAGGAGAAAAGAGAGAATGATACCGCAACACCATGCAGGGCAAATCTAAAGCAAGTCTGCAAAATACATGACTACCATCAAAATACTGTCAATTTTGCATTTTAATCTTGATTTCAGGCAGTTTGAAATAACAATGGATAGGTAATGTCCAGGACAAAAGAACAGAAAAATACATTTAAAATGTTGATTAACCAAAAAAAAGTTAACCTTTTCCACTATGATGAGGTCTCCAACTTGAATGTCTGAGCTTTTAACTTGCACTTTACCTTTAAAGAAAGAAGAAATTAATCAATATAAGCAGTGCTCTCAACATCACAGAACTTCTACCATTACATTATTTCTATTTTTCATTCTATCCTTCACAATTCATTAACTAACATAGAAAAAAGAGCTTAAAAGTTTAATGACTCATTTTAAAAATTAAATTTAAGTACTACAATTTAACAAAGAAGCAAGAAAAAAGAACAGGGTATTCAAAAACATCAAATAAGCTGCTACTCTTCTAAATACATTTTACATGTTATCAATATCAAATATCAAAGACACTAAAGAAGAATATTTTTCTTTCTTATTTTTAAACTATATCCAAATGCTATGTTGTCATGCTGCTGGAATATATTACATGCTAATTTTATCAGCTGAGAAAAAAATTGTCTGGCAAGTTAAAAAATAAAAGAAGTATAGAAAGTCCATAACTTATGCCACAATTGGCAGTAAGGAAAGGAACATCTGTAGCTAAATTATCATTAAGTGAATCATTTGAGATGATTTTATAACCTTGTTTGCTGTAGTTGTTAAGCAAACCACTGCAGTCATTTAATGAACCACAATAGTCAATAGGCAAATCATGTGGTCATTAAATGAATCTGGTAGTGAGAGGAACAGTCATAAGTCACTTTTTTCAGCCATTCATAATTTTGAACAATTGTTAAACAGATGGGCTATAAATTGAAGACTTCCTATATTTGTGTCTCAGGCAGCTCAGTGTAGTACATGTCTTCTTAGATCAGCGGTCACCAACTGGTGGTCCGTGGACCACTGGTGGTCCACGAGAAAATTTTGGTGGTCCGCAGAAAAAATATTTTCATTTTTTATATTGCACTAAATCAGGGGTCTTCAAACTAAGACCCCTGGGCCAGATACATGCAATGAATGTTTGTATTGATACAGAGTCTCACTCTTCGGGGTCTTTTTGTGTGGGTCGGAGGGGGGCAGAAATTCCAACTCAGGGTCTGCTTTGGCCTCCTGGTGTGGGGCTTTGAATGAAGGCTGGAGGGAAGCCCCATTGGGGGCAAAGAGCCAGAGGGCCTTGTTCCAGTGGGACTGCATCATGGCCGGGAACTGGCTGATCATCTCAGCCTGCTGAGCCTGCAGGTGCTGGTACCTGGCCTTGCAGGTCTTCCTTCTGCTTGGAAAGCCTATGCTCATAGTCCTCAGTGAGGTGCTTCTGCTGAACCTCCTTCTCAGCCAGATCCAATCTGAACTGAGCCAGCTATTTTGTCAACTCTTTCTCATGGTGACTGCTTAGCTCCAACAACTGCTTCGTGTTGGGGCCCTAAGGAACCCGGGTGGGCAGGGGAAGAGTGGCGGGGAGGGGAGGAGCGGGTAGAGGCCGGCGAGGCATCCCTCGACACGAGTGACATCGAGTTGGCCATGCCCACCCAGTCACATGCCCACCTAGCCACGCCCACCCAGCTGGTCATTAGGCAGATCTTATTAGTGGTCCATGGGATTTAAAATTATGAATTTAGTGGTTCCTGAGGTCCGAAAGGTTGAGGACCCCTGTCTTAGATGACAGAACGTTTGACTGTAAAGAGATTTTTTTAGAAGTTATTGTGAATATGAATATAGTCTGAAAAAGGACTATTTCAATTACCAAATAAGGTAATCCTATATAATAAACTTGATTTAAAATATATGGGAAACCAGTTATTTTATGGACAGTATAATTGTTGTTAAGTTACAAACCATTTTTAAAAAATGTTTATTTTATGGAGAGTTACATGTAGATATATCAAAAATCAGGAAACTCTTTTTAAATGACCTGGGAATGTGAGTTGGATATTTTAAAAATAAATGTAAATAATATTTTAGGTTATCTCAGAATTATAAATTATAGCTAGAATAAATGCACTTCAATGTTCTGATATTTTTCAGAAAATAATATTAGAATTAATATTTCCCGTAGAAGCGCCACAAGAATTATATTATTATTATTATTATTATTATTATTATTATTATTATTATTATTATTATTATTATTTATTGAATTTGTATACCGCCCTACTCCTGAAGGACTCAGGGCGGTGAACAGCCAAAAGATAAAATATATATAATACAAATGCTAAAAAACCATTAAAATACAATTAAATAATTTGGCCCAGAAAACAAAATTTAAAACACCCCAAATATTGTTTAACTTTGCCAGAATTTAACAGCTGCAATGTATTTCCTTCCTCTTTCATACACTGAAATCTAAAGCTATCCTTTATATTATATCAGATTTCTAGCTAATGCTGTTTTGAAGTCCTAAAATTCAGTTTTTAGCTTCATTGCCTAAATTTAATATTAAAAAATAATTCCTATCTAAGCATACCACAGCTATCCCACCTCTAACATCCTCTTGTTCATCTTAAGCATTACTCCAAGAAGACAAATGAATTTAATGTTGATAATCTACCAATATTTCTATGTCCCAAATAAATATTGAGAAGATGTCACATCCACTTTTGGTACAATAATTCAACATAACAACATAGCAATTTGCTATATTCTTTCTCAGAAGCGCTTGCATTCTGCAAGGCCACAAGAACAAGCCTTTGCAATGTGAAATACTATTTACAAAAAAAAACCCCTCTATATCAAGATATTATATAATAATATCAGGATATTATTCATACAATGTATAAATCTGGCAAGAACATACAATTTCAGATTACTTTTATTCATGTTTCTGGTCTGAAGTGAGGTTGGTAGAATGTGCCTTACCAATTAGCAATTATATGTATGAAAACCTTAAGGTATCAACAAGCTTTTTATCTATATAGAGAAAGTAATCACTGGATACCATTTCAGAAAACAAAATATACATTATAACTTTGAAAGGATAATTTGGAAAACTATCAAATGCTATTCACTGCATAAATTATTTTTGTAAACTATTTTTCCTCCGAAACACATCTCACAAACTAAAAACACTCTTCACCATCTGTGTAATTGCCAATAAAAAAGTCCAAAGCTGTCAGAAGTGGCTGCATATTCAAGCTTTATGGTCCACCAAGGCACAAGCCTTTGCCTAAAGCCTTATGTGCAACTAGAACACAATTAAGTGCTTATCATAATTCATTACACATGAACGACTCAAGAAGAAGAATAAGTGTAAAATAAATAAAATCAACTTATATGAATACATCAGAATATTTCTACAATGAAAATAATCCACATCATGCACACACTACAAAGAATCATTATAACTTGGCCTTGCTCATTACCTTTAGGTCTCTCTAGCTATTAAATTTAATGTAGCATACATATTTCAAATAAATTAATCAAAACAAAGACATGATCTGTAAAATTCCCATTGTTGAAATTTTGGCATTTGCATTCTGCCTTTCCACCTCACAATCAAATGCAGAAAGCAAGTAATATAAAACACTTGTGCAAACATGTAACAAAAGTATGTCACAACTTCTATATTAATATAAACTTCTGAAATCTGGATCAAGCAACTGAAGCAATAAGAAATGTGAGTGACAGAGAACCACAGACACATGAGGGGGTTATACGTATTCATGAGTTGATCAAGGTGAAATAGTTATTTAATCTCAATCAAGAAACTTCAAGAAATATAGTAATAAATTATGCAGTTTACACTTGTTAATAAAATCATGAAGTTGGAAACAGGTATATAAAAAGTTACAATGTTGCCCAAGGTTTCCAAATTGTTGCCATAGCTATTCCAGGGACAGGTTCCAAAACCCATCGCTACCGGTTTGCTCGTGCGCATGCCTCCCGCCACGGCTGCTACCGGTTCGCCCAATTCGGTGTGAACTGGTAGCAACCCACCACTGAGCTATTCAATATTAGATAAGTCAGAACAATGACAAATCTATTTGTGAAAGGATCCCTGTATGTAATTCCATGAAGCTGATGCTTCTTCATATAAATCAAAATATTTTGTAAAAATGGCAGGAATTCTGAAGAATTAACCTCGTTTTGGGGTCCAGTTTGATTGTTTTGGGGGGTGAAATTTTTAAAACCACTGTCCTAATGTGTAATCTAATTTATTTATTTTTATTAAGCAATGAAAAGATAATTTCCATCCTCATCAACTTTTTTTTTAGAAAAGCATCAGCGAGGCAATACGAATAAGAGCTAAAGTCTCTTTATAAACAATAGTGAAAACTCTTGTGATGTCAGTTAACAGCTAATTGCTCACACATTTAGAATGATAATCTGTTGGAATGAAATGTTACATATAGCAAATAACTCTCCATGTTGTTTGAAAATATCAGCCACTAATTTGCTTTCTTCCTAGAATATTTTATCAAAAGATTCAGTTTTGTATTTCATCCTTAGGTCATCACTGTTTTACTACCCAACCCAAAATTTTAAGAAATTGTCTTATTTATCTGTTCAGACCAATCCTGTTCAGATGTATTTTTACAAATAAACGGGGATAATTGTTAAATAATTATGCTCTGTGCATTAATTTTTGTATTAATCAATCCACCTTTAATTAAGTAAAAAACCAACATAAGGAGAGTGGAGTACAAAAAAAATTAAAAACATAAAAAATATAAAAATAAAGTTACATTAAAAAACTAGAAAATATAGAACAAAAATCTAAAAAAATGTAAAAGTCTAAAAAGAAAAATAAGGGCAATAAATGGACATTAAAAACACAATAAACTAAATCTATCATAATATAAAACTTCCTATAATGATGGTTTAGTTGCTCATTAAAACTGATTTGTGACCCAGGTAATCTTTTGACGTATTTTAAGTGCTACAACCTAATAATACTGTATGTTGTAGTAGCAGGGAGGTGTAAAATTGTCATATGCGCTCTGGGTATTTATGCAATAATAGTGAAATGATTTTAGTACAAGTGTCACTGTAATATAGAAGCATTTCTTAAAATAATTTCACAAGCTCTGCTTTTTTAGCAGCAACAGGCATTTATGTTCCACCTAGCAATATTCTTCAATATTCCCCACAGCATAAAAAATTTAGCAGCCGATTCTTACTGATAAATGGGTTTTCAGAACCTTTAAACTTCTGGAACAGTTATGGAAGCTGCACCTAATGTGGGACAGATTTGAAACTGTGTGATACAAATAAGTGTTGCTGTTTCATCAACAGAATGACAATATTGGATTCAATAATGATGAACTCAATTTCTTAATACCCAAGTAAAGTGACATTGCTCAGTATGCAATATTTATTTTAGTTATATAAGAAGTATAGTCTGTTGATTTCCTTTCACGGTATCAACCATGCCTGAACAAGCTGTGATCTATCTTACTGAAGGAAGTCCATTGGCAAATATGATCAATTTATATCAGTTTGCTAACCACTTCTTTTTGATTTCTGCCTGAGACTGATCATCCTTAGTGCTAACAATCATGTGATAGATGACAGTACATAGCTTAAAGGCTGTATGTGACATACTGTATATAAAAAATCATGCATTTAACTGTAAATGATAGAAGTTACAAGGTAGGAAGGTTGTCCAGGATTCATATAAAAAAATTATTGCTAACCTCGTACTGTAAGTTTGCTATATAATTGAGAATTCATTTCCTTGTCTCGCTTATAACGACGAAATTCATCAACTGCTTCCCGCAGAATGGTGACAGCCAAAACAAATCCCTGTTTAAAATAGAAGAAACATTTCCTTAAATGGAAAATATTTCCACTAAAATACATAGAATGTTTAACAGTGAATTTGAAAACCATGGGAATATATTGATTTCAATAGGTGTTTTAAGGGTGTTTTAAAGCATGCATCAAAATCTGAGCTGAACAAAGTAAATCTAATCATATCTATACAAAAATACAAAGGTATTATTTGACAGAATGTCTTTCCTTCAAAATAATTTACATCTATAATAATGGAATGACTCAAATACAATAGCAAGTCTTAATTTCCTGTTCTCTGATTAAGGCAGGTAAAGACATTGAATGAATGAGTTCTGCCATCTCCCCTATTCCCATGTTTGAGATAAACTAGTAAGTATTATTTATGTAGTCGCACAATTTGATCCTAATTAATCAATCTTAAGAAAAAAACACCATAAATAATTGGATTCATATCAAATAACAAAATACTACCTGCCTAAAATGAAGAAAGATGACATGTGCCTAAGGCTAAAATAAATCATGCCAAACAATGGTTTTGATATAATGTTTGAACCATTTCCTGATCTCCACAATGAATAGTGAAACATATGGTTAAAAACTGGCTAGTGTGTTTACCTATAAAGAAAAACAAATATGGACATGACTATTTCTTTTAAAAGATTTTTTTGCTTCTAACTTTAAGATAGATAACCTATTGTTTGAAGTCACTAACAGACAAAATCTCTTATTCTGAGAAATCAATGGCATTTCCAAACAAATGTGTAACCTTTGTTTCTTCAGCCTGAAAAGATTCCTGCCATAGCTAGGAATAAGCAACTGGTGTAGAAATATATTAAATAATTAACATGCATACCCAACTTTTCTTGTTAGCAATAGCATTAACAATACTCAGGTTATATTTTGGGGTCTCCTGAATCAAATAATTTTAATTCTCATCCCAATGTTTTTAATTTCAATTCACATGAAGTTAACTTCAATCCACAGTCTCCTGAATCTAACAATTTGAGCTGAAATACATATATTAATAAGATTAATAATGAAACATATATTTTAATAATACATTAAAAGCTTTTTGGAAGCCTTGTAATGTAAATGTTTCTTGACAGCTTCCCTAATCTTTGTTATTTTTATCAAATGAATTTATATTTATGTTGAAAACTTCAAACCAAAACTGGCTTCTTAATATGGTACTTTTAAGAATATTCAATAAAGAATTATCTGAATGCATTAACCACCTGTTTATGAAAAAAAATCAAGGGTAGCCCCAACATCTTATCCATAGCCCTCTTGAATGGTAATAAAAATCCCAATATTTGAATGTATATATCCATGTGATTCTAGAATGGTTGAAACTGCCCATCCCTCAGCTTACTTAATCAACTTTGGTTAAGCTCAAAAGAGTATTTCCCCCAAATACTTAATTTGATTAAAGAATTAAATTTATTCTTTTCTGCATACAAAGTACACTTTATTTAAAAGATACTTTTAAAAATTGTCTTAATCCATATTAATTATGCTTAAAGGATTAAGAGGCAAAAGCTACCCCATCCCTCATTCCCTCACAGACTCATGTGCTCCATTCCCCCAGCTCATTCAAATACCCCAATCTATATAAAGGTTATTGCCATGGTTACAGTGAGTTGAATGTTAATTACAGTGTTAGCTTTAAGAAGAATGCTAGTGATTACATTCATCTAAATACCGTCAAAGCAACAACCCAGGCAAACTAGTGTCCTTCAGATATTTTGGCCAATCCATTTATCCCCCACCCATAGGGTCAAAATATTTGGAGGCCACATTAGGACAGCAGAAATCCAAAAGAGAAAAAGAAGAAAAATTTAAAGCTGATGAGGGATACTTCTGATCTTTCAATCATTAACAGTGAGGGCTTAATCTTCTGACCCTCTGACGTGTGCAATATAGCCTGCTCATTATCTAAAGAAACAAAATAGTTTTTACAGCTTTTGTATTTACCAGAGGAGCCCAATAGGTGTAGAGGTAGCCTATTTTCAGTGCCGGTACAAACTGTGAGCAGGAGACTACCAGAAAATAAAGGTTCAAGAAAAACTTGAATTGTTCATATAAAACCTAGAGTGAAAGAAACAGGAAAACCATAAAATGGCAATAATCATAACTTACTATGGTGGTGCTTCATTTAGGACTTGAATACTTTCTTCTAGCCTAAAGGAGATTGACAGCAGTAAATTCTACCTAGAATTTACCTCCTATGTAGGAGAATTAATATTTATCATTTATACACCATTTTTAACATTAAAAAAAACAGACATCGATTGCTTTGGTGATTCTTATAAATAAACTTACATAGTATCTGCTTTATAAATAGGGCTCAGAAAATAGTGGTTTTGCTAACAGAAAAATCTTTTAAGCATACAGCTTGTATCTAGTTATTATTAAAGAAACCAATGTAACAAAAATCATATCCCACTTTTCTCTAATGTTGTATATCTATGAATACCAAAATAATGGATACAGGGGGGAAAAAGTACATCTTTTTTCCCATACAGAATACAATTATAAGAGAAAATAGTATGTGACACAAAATAATTCCTCTGAATTTATTGTACTATAAAATTAGCATTATATAACTTGTCACTTGTTCGGCCATTATCCCTAACTACCTTTAGAAAAAAATGTTAATACTGTAATTGATTTTAAATACATTTCCATTTTTATTATGAAAATAAAGACTGTTACCCAAAAGACTGTAGGTGGGTGGAACACATTGCAATCAATGTAAGCTTCAGACAAACCAACATATTATGGAAATTTCAATACAAGGAAAGTCAAATTGGTTTAGTAGTTATAACTAAACTACAAGCAGAAGCTAAGAACTATGCTGGAGCAATACTGTGTTTATATTTACAATGAAACATAATTATTTTCTTCTAGAATGTTTAAATTCTCATATAAATTAATCTCAGCAGGGTAACAATATTTTCTTCCTCACCACTAATTAATTTAAAATCTCAGTTAGCATCAATTAATAGCTCAGTAATTGGTATTCATACTAAAGCCAGAATAGGATTCCAACTGTGCAATTACAAAATGCTTTCGAACTGCTCCATTTCCTAAGGAAAAGTTTTAAGAAAAAAATATTTGAAGGCTAATAATGCATCTGGGTATGCCAACAGGTGTTCACAAATCAAGGGAGATCTTTAAAGGCATTAGGATTCTGCCTAAACCACTGAAATACACATTGTGCATTTAACTATAGTAATCAATGACTAAATATATATTTAATGACCTTTAAGTGTAAATAGACAAAATACAGGTTTCATGCAAAGATGAAAATATTTGTCTGCATGAAAACAGTTGACATTAATACTCAAAAGAAAACACATTCTGAACACTTTTTTCTCTTTTTAATAAGGATGGGGGGGAGGAGTACTAGAAATATTCATGCACGTGACAGTTAGTTGAATAGCACTGGTAAGTAGGGGTAGTGGAGAGAAAACCAATGCATAACAATTAGAAAATCTGCATTCTTATTGAAATTAAGATTTGAAAGTCGCAGCATTCTTGTCAACAAAAAAACAAAGCAATTTATTACTGCAGTAAAAGGCACAGTATATAATAGCCTGTTTATTTTATACTCATTGAAACACCTCTCCCTAAAGAGTTACTTTTCAGTCAAATATTAAATTAGAAAGTACAAGACTAACTATCGAAAGAATCAATGCTAAAGTCATAATAGAATTTAGTGAAATTAGTCAAAGAACAAAAAATGCCAAACTGTGCCCTTTTGTGATTTGCACAAATTGTATTACAACAAATTATTATTGTCAGTACTGAAAAGAATTCTGCATCTTGAAAACCATAATAAGCAAAAACAAAATCTGAAGGGACAGGAATGTTATTTTAAACTGGATTTACTTAATAAGGGGTTTTGTTATACGCCTATAGTACACATAATAGGCAGTACAATATATGCTTTTCATATATAAAAGGAATTACTATATTTATGGGTTTTCTTGTAATCTGTACCACTAGCCATACTGGAAAATGAGCTTTCTAACCATTTATTCTGCATTTAAAAGAGGGTTACTTTACTCATGGACACAAAGGGGAAAAAAGTTCTTTCTCTCATAACCCACAACTGAAATCTTACTCTGACATACAGTTTTACAATTGTAAAAAGGGTAAATTAACTCTTAAGAACTCTTAAATAAGAGCATGTGAATGGTTTTTACAACCGTTTTATAAAACAAATTTGGTCAATTTGATTTCTGAATATTGGTTATATCTTCACTAATATATAAAATGTAGCATATACATTTCACTTATTATACAGATTTAAATACACACTTTAAAAATAGATTAAAAAATATTTTCTACTTCTTCCCTAACATCTTAAGCCATGTATCTGAAATGTTTATATAGTCTTTAGCTGAAAATGTTATTAAGAGGAATTTTTATTTATACATACTGGTGGCAAAATATTAATTACCAAATATATAGGCAAGACCTAGTTAAAAATTATCACATAATTTAGAACACCAATACTACTTATTGTTGGAGTGTTAACTGTTTTTAGTGCTATGCTACTCACCAGATAAATATATAATCAGTCATTGTTTTTAAAAGATGTTGTTAAGTTTGCTATAATATACAATATTTCATTTGTTACATAGAAATTATTTCTTTTGAAAACAGATTTACAGTTTTGGAAAACTAAACACCGAAATCAGCCCCTAATTCCACTTCGCTCTCTATTATCTCTTTTGTACAAGAAAAAAAAATCTTCAATGTGAAACTATTACAAGAAAAATTATACAACTAGATGTTGATAGGTATCATGTAATAATACTGTAAAATACAATTTTCATATTTAGGTTGCCTTACCCCAGGTATAAATGTAAAGACATTGTATTTTTGGTTTTTTATAGCATTTCTTGGATACTTTTCTTCACATTTTTCAGGACATCCAAGCCATACTGTGCGTGCCTTAAGTTCTTTTTTCCTCCGGCAAATGTTTATAAGCCAATCACAGCAACTGCAGAAAGAGAGGGGAGAGGAAGAAAGAGACAAAGCCATTGTCTTTAATTTTCAACAACAAGAAATCTTACAACATATTAAACATTACTTAGAGTTTTCTTGTGTGGACTAAAATCATTTAATCGCACAGTGGAGAACTGATTCTGCTAAAATTAACTAAATGTTCCTTAAAATGTTATTGTAAGTTTTTTCTTGGAAGAGGAGCAAGCCAGTTTGATATGGGGAAAATGTTGGACTACTAGCAGAGACACACAAATTCAAGTCGATCCTTAGGTAGTGAAATTTACTCAGTGACCTTTAGCTAATCATTTTCTGTCAGCTGCTCAAGGAAAGGAGGAATAGAAATCTAACTAGCTATCCAAATAAACCAAAACATAACTAAGTTTTACGCACAGAGTTAGAGAGTTTTTTTTGTCAGAGTAAGCTATTTCCCAGTCTTGATCAAGTCAGTCAAAACCCATTACCACAGTTAAAAAGATAGTAACCTTGGATCTCAGGAGATTCATTGAGAGACAGCTACAAAAGATTTCTGTTATATCTACCTTCCTTCCACCTTATAACTACTCCAAAAAGTTTACAATTTTCTAGGTCAGTGTTTCAGAGCATGAAATAATGCTAACAGAAGTGAAAAGTTCCTGTATATGCAACACCATTTATAATCTGGCTGTTAGTTATAATACTAGGATAAAGTAGTACTATACTAAGATTAATAATAATTTTGGTTGAAATATAACAGCAAATCTAACATGTTTCAAAAATTATCCATAATGAATAGTCTTGGTCATTTGAGAGCTTTAAGTCAATTCCTCAATGCAAGGAGTCGATTCCTCAATGGAAGCCTGAAAAAAGACACAGCTGCTTCAAAGAGGCAACGGAATTTGCATATTAATATTGTTTGGAATAATTTTTAAAGCATGCAGAATTGTATAATATAACGCCATCCTTCCAAATGGTTTCTATTGCATTAGCCATGTACTTCCTGGAACATATGGGCTTGTAGAATCTGAATGACAATTTTCTTTTTCTCATAGGAATTAATTTTTGATTTTATAAATTTATTTCACAATTAAATTTATAAATTATAAATTGTGTAAATTTCATTATAAAATTAAATGATGATGAATGATTTCATTAGATTTGTGCATAAGCATATAATCCAATGTAATTTGTATACAGTTTGGTTTGAACCTGGAATTAGATAACAGGTAATTTCCAAATCAAGATTTAATAGCTAATAATGTATTTTATAGTGATTTTAAGCTAAACTTTATTAAAGCAAACAAGGCAATGAAAACAAATTAAACATTGATTACTTTATAATTACCTGTTTTTCCCAAAATAAGACATCCCCTGATAATAAGCCCAATCGTGCTTTAGAGCACATGGCAATAAGGCCAAGTGCTTATTTCAGGGTTCAGGGTCTTATTTTTGGGAAAACACGGTAAATAATTATAAAAGATAATTGCTAGAGTGCAATCAAATAATAAACTATATTGCTTTTCCAGCAAACCTACTTATTACTTATGAGAGAGTATTAAAATCTTCTTGTATACAGTATGTGCAAGTAAATATGAACTCAGACAGGCAAACAATATTATCTCACAACTAACTCAAGCCTTTAGAAAGTTGAGTGTCATGATTAGATATAGAAATATTCCTTGCTAAAGCTGGAAAAGATAAAAAATGTCTCTGAACTTTCTGAAGATCAGATAAGCAGGATGGGACAATGGCTTCTTTTATGAAAGGAATTATTTAATTAACATTGCAGTCCTGAATATACTTTTTTCATTCTGAGCATATTATCACTGAATGTTACTAGGCATGAAACAGGTGAAAATGAAGAAAAAAAGAAGTGTGATACTTTTTTGTTATGAAGAGCTTAGAAAATTTCAAAAGTCATCATATTATTGGAAAACCTAAGATTTAAACAAGATAAAGACAGCAGGATCTACAGAGTAATGATGCAGGTTGTCTTGAGTTTTATAGGCAGCTTACCGTACTTTTTGGAGTATAAGATACACTTCCCCCCCCCCCCCAAGAGAGGGTGGAAATGTTGGTGCGTCTTATACACCGAATACAGCCATTTTGGCCTCCTGAAACCCGCCTCGCATGTCCCGTTTTTTGCAAAAACAGGGTGTGCAGAGGGTTTGGGAGGCCTGCAGAGTGCTCCTTTGGGCTGGGAAGGGCAAAAAACGCCATTTTTTGCAAAAAATGGGTCCGTTTTTGGCCTCCCTAACTCTCTGTGGGTCCCATTTTTGCAAAAAATGGGACACCCAGTGGGTTTGGGAGGTCTCCAGAGTGCTCCTGGGGGCTGGAGAGGGCAAAAATGGTTTTTTTTCTTGCTTACCTCTTCGAAATCTTGGTGCGTCTTATACACCGGTGCATCTTATAGTCCGAAAAATACAGTAAATATTTCTAAACTCTGTTTTCACTCTCAATATTTGTTCAGTATTCATAGCTTCTTTGAATACTGCAATAAAGAGGCTATATAGACTTTAGTTAGGAATAAACAAAAAAAATAACATATTATCCTGATGCTTATTAAAATGGTCTTAAACATTATTCTATGTATCATATAAACAATATATTTAATGATTTCCCCTCTCATTATAACATGGCAGTGAGTCGGATAAAATTAATTTGTAACTATGTAATATCTACTAGCATTATGAGAGCCAGTTTGGTTTAGCTTAGCCTGGGGCATCAGGCTAGAAATTGGGAGACTATAAGTTCTGGTCTTACCTTAGGCATGAAACCAGAAGGGTGACTTTGGGCTAGTCACTCGTCTTTCTCAGTTTTAGAATGGAAGCAATGACAAACCACTCCGGAAAAAACCTTCTCAAGAAGACTGCAGGAACTAGTCCATGCAGTTGCCAGGAATCAAAAAGCTGAATTGAAGGGACACATATATATCTTTCCATGAGAGTTCTTTCAATATCTTGTGCACTTCAGATTACAAACCAGAATATTTTGAATGAACAGCCTTTATAAATGGTGGATGATCATGCAACCTTTCCACTTTACCTTTTTCTCCGTCCCATTTATCCTTAGAATCTTAGGCAGCAAGTAACACAATCAACTTAACAAACACATTACTTATTCTTGAACAAAGTTTGGCACAGCTCAGCGGTTGTGATGTTTCTAAGAAAAGCTGATTGGCACTTAAAGATAAGCACACTTTAAGCCTTCAGATGCACTGAGGTCTCACTGATGGAAATAATTATAGATTTTGACAATTCAATGTTGAAGTATTTATTACAGGCAAATGGGTTTCAATACTCTGAAAACCTACATCATTAGCTCATCTCCATGCAGAAACAAAATAAGTCCTTTCATTTTGCATGGAAATGTTGTTGTGTCCTTTTTGTCATGTTTCTTTGACCAGTGAATTAATGAAGGCTTCTTTAAATAAGCAGCAGCATTTGGTTATATTTAGAGATAGTATTTTGAAATTGGAATCCAAGGATTAAAAAAAACCCTAGGAACAAAATATTCATGTTGCTAATAAAAGATATTAATGGTAGTTATTTCTCATAGATTTAAAGTAATGGTAAAAATTGGAACGTGAGGCATAAAATGTTTGCATATCTAGATTTATTTACTATCTGGCTTTTAAAAAAATATTTATTATCAAGCCAGCAAATTCTACAGGGGAAAAAAGCCATTTGAGTCAATTTAGTGCAGAAAACTATGGATAACATCCAATGATATCTGTCTTATGAAGAAACACAACAGATTCCCCCCCCCCTCCAAAATGCCATCACTCCCAATCTTCTGGCCAAGATTCAGAAAGTGATTCAAAATGTAAGAGCATAAAGATACAAGAGTTCCCTAGTTCAATCTATTTAATCTATTTATATAATAGTTCAATCTATTTAAATGTATTAGTTTATCTATTTATGTACAGTATGCTCAAAGACCAGGACCATTATATGAAACACAAAAACGTAGCATAAAATACAAAAAAAAAATGTTAACAGTTTATGCAGCAATATCTCCTGGGTGTTTTGGCTAAGGGCAAGTATAGCATCTTTTCTTAGCAGTTTAATACTTGCACAATCTGTATGTATTATCTGAAAGCCAAAATGCAGCCTAAGCAGTGTCCACAAACCAGAACTTCATTAATTGTATTTTATTTTACTAAAACAAACTGTACAAAATAATATCTCAATGAACATTGTAAAGAGTTCTTTTGTTTTTATATACTATTAGGCCAGTTCACTGTTGCCTCACGTATACAGGAATATACAGGGTATACCTAAAGTCAAGCCCAATAGAAACTTTATTATATAAATTACATTAACTGTTGAAATTGGTTGGCCTTTTTTTCTTATTACTCCTTATTTGTTTGATGCACAATCTTTGAACATTCCTAAATATAGTAACATAAAAAATATGAATTAGTAAAACATACCGTGGTTGGTCTATACGGCCTAACTTTTGGTATGTTCTGTATATTCCAGTATGGTCTATGATATATAATGGAGGGTTCCTCTGGGAAACAGAATAGGCTTGCTAATGTGTATAACTTTTTAGAGTGATAAATACAAGAAAGAAAAATAAATTCCCCAGTTTGGTTTTGGAAGATTGTATTATTAAAAAAATCAGCAGTTATTAAATAAAACTGATACTAAAACCCTCATGTTTCTATACAACAAATATGTTGCATTTAAACTGAAGTGTAGAGGCCATTTTAAGAGTACAAACTAAACCAAGTATTTGGTATTCCCTTCATTTCAAATGGAAATGCCATTCAGTAGCATCATTTTAATAGGGATAAAGTGTTTTTATAAGAAATGGAATGTAAATCTCTTGAGAAAAAAAAATCAATCCAGCCCAAAGAACTCTAGAGTATTGATCTACATGCATTATAATTTCTCTAGCTAAAAGAGAATGCCCAAATTAAAATGAAGAGAAATAATTACTGCTAAACACTCATTATTTTCACAGGCTTTAACAGTTATAAACATAGGTTGCAAATAATGCATTTTTCTGAAAATTAAATGCTTTACAGATCACTGAAACCAACATGTTTATATGACCAATTTTGAGTAAGGTGAGATTTGATATAAAAAGAATTATAATTAACATACTCAGTAAAACAATTGCTCAGTTAAATGCTCATTCCAGAGAATACTTTTATGCATGTTTTTAATATGGTGCAGTCGATGAAAAATATATGATAAATAAATACTGCACAATTCACAAATAAACCAAACTTTTCTCCTGTGATTACTTAAGATCTTCTTTCTTTTTACAAATTACCCAACCTCAAGAAAAAGAATTCATTTAAATCAGATAGGGAGAAAACTCTCTACCAAATCTAATTTTCTGAAGTAAAAATATAATAAAATATATAAAAAGTTCCTTTTCAAGTCCAATAGACAAAAATGATCTAGCCAATGCTAAGGATGCACATGTTCATTTTTTTTTCATAAACTATAGCTAGTAGCTTTATGGATTAAAACATTTCATCTGAGCCCAGCAATCACATGAATAGTAAATTGGGAACATATACAGGCAGTCCTTATTTAACATCTACTTGTTCAGAAACGGTTTGAAGTTACACCACCACCTAATAGGGGGTACTTATAATGGGTCCCCATAATTGTGGCTGTCACAGGCTGTGATCACGTGAATGCAATTCAGGCACTGGATGATCAGCTCGCAATTATGACATTGCAGCATCCTATCCTATGGTCACGTGCTCACCATTTGTGACCTTCAAGCAAAGTCAATAGGGAAGCAGGTAGAAGGTCGCAAATGGTGATCAAGTAACCGAAAGATACTGTGATCATGTGGCTTCTGGGACTGCCGGAACTGCCATCGTAAGTTGGCATGGTGATATGACATGTGCCTCATGACTGCACTGCTTAGCAACAGAATCCTAGTCCCAATAACCGTTGGTAAGTGAGGACTACCTGTAAATCAAAGTGGAAGTAGCAAATATATGTGTGCTAGACTGCTGCCATGGATATACTACTTTACCCAACAATTGCAAATCAGATCTTATAAGATACATAGAAAGACTATCTTAGGATTCTCCTAAATATTGCAAGGGGAAAAACCTCAAACAAATAATGTTTTTTTTTTCTCACGTGAAATGTTAAACTGCAAATACTGATCTTAAGAAGTAAAATTAGGTGCCTGACATATATATCAGTTCAGCAAAGGGAATGTAATATCCAAAGTTTTTATCAACCTGCAGAAGCTGGCTTCATTGCAGTCCATTTATCAATGACATATAGTTTTGTTAAAAAATAAAAATAAAAGAGTTATATTAACATTGGAATCTCATTTCCTATAAGAAGCAAAAGAGTTATGCATGGTACAACTCTCACCCTGGTCATCACTTCTTTACCCTCCTACCATCGGGAAGGAGATATAGAAGTATAGCCAGCCGTACAAACAGGTTGAAGAACAGTTGATAACAGTTGATAACAAGGTGTTGGTTATCACCTTTAAAGCGCTCCATGGCATAGGACCTAGATATCTTCGAGATCGCCTGCTGCTACCGACGGCCTCTCATCGACCTGTGCGCTCCCACAGAGAGGGCCTCCTCGGGGTGCCATCAGCCAAACAATGTAGGCTGGTGACCCCCAGGGGGACGGCCTTCTCTGTGGGGGCACCCACCCTCTGGAACCAACTGCCCCCAAGAGATAAGGAGAATCCAAGACCTCGGTGCCTTCCGCCGTGCCCTTAAAACCTTCTTTTTTCAGCAAGCCGGGCTGGCTTAACTTTTTTTCTTAATTTTTAAATGTTTTAAATGGGTTTGTTATTGTTCTTAAATTACGGGGCCAAATTTATATATATTCTTTTAATACCATTTTAATGTTTGTAATTTATGTTTTTATTTGGCTGTACACTGCCCTGAGTCCTCAGGGAGAAGGGTGGTATATAAATTGGATATAAAATAAATAAAATAAAGTTTTTATCAGTGGGCTGTCAGACTCCTGAATGAGAAATAACATCGTAACTATGTAGTATGATGGACTGCAGGGCCGGCGCAATGTGTAACATGTTCACACTGGTGCAATAGGACTGGGTGTTTTGTTAATATGATTTACTGGGTTAGGGATTTTCTGTCTTCACTGTGAGTTGTATTGTGTTGCGGAGGACGGGGTGCACTGAGGGAGCTCAACCAATCTCATTGCACATATGTTATGCACTGACAATAAAGATTTGAATTTGTACTTGACATTTAGGAGAAAAAGAATGTAAGGAAACAAAAGAATAATTTTGCAGGAGAAGATGGCTAGAATTAATAGCAATTTGCTCCTAACCTTTATTTTAGGTTTACTGTCTGATATGTTCGAGTTTAGGGATTGAAAAACTGTGGACATTGCTAAAGAATCCAAGATCTTTGCTGCTACCATGATGGGGCTGATTCAGAAGTGGGTTTCAGCAGGTCCTGACCAGTTCTGGAGAACCTGTAGTGGAAATTTTGAGTAGTTCGGAGAACCGGTAGTAAACATTCTGACTGGCCCCGCCCCCATCTATTCTCTGCCTTCCAAGTCCCAGCTGATCGGGAGGAAATGGGGATTTTGCAGTAACCTTCCCCTGGAGTGGGGTGGGAATGGGGATTTTACAGTATCCTTCCCCTGCCATGTCCACAAGCCACACCCACCAAGCCAGTGGTGAAATGTAAATTTTGTTACTACCGGTTCTGTGGGCATGGCTTGGTGGTGGGGGTAATGTGACTGGGTGGGCGTGGCCAACTTTTTTTTAAAAAAACTTTTCAAAGCATTTTTTCTACAACCACTTTGGCTGAAGAGGTTGTAAAAAAATGCTTTTAAAAGCCTCTGACGATCAAAATTGACATTATTTGCCTGATACTAACTGTATTTGCAAAAATTTAAAACAATGTCTTAGTTTGTAGAACAAATTTTTAGTTTTTATTTGTTACGAAATTAAATATTTTTGATAAATAAAATTATCAAAATAATTTTTGATATTCATCAAAAATACATACCCAGTTTCCCCCAAAATAAGGCATTCCCAATAATAAGCCCAATCGGGCTTTTGAGCGCATGGCAATAAGGCCAAACACTTATCTCAGGGTTAAAAAAAATATAAGATAGGGTCTTATTTTCAAGGAAACATGGTATGTTAATATGATTCACTAAGTATTCTACAAATGCATTAATTTTTAATACAGTAAATATAAATATAACCCATATAAATGACAGATATTTTGGGATCTTCCATAATTATTTATTTGAGAAGGGGTTCTGAGAACAAAATGTTTAAGAAACACTGTTCTAGAGCAGGGGTCCCCAACACTTGGTCTGTTGACTGGTGGCCATTCAGAACCAGGCTGCAGAAGTGGTGGGCGTGCATGTGCGTGAAGCTGCATTTGTGAAAGCAGTGTGCATGTCTGTGTGCACAAAACCACACAGGACTTCCGGTTGAGGCACTTGGATCATTTCTAATGTGTGATCCAAAAACAGATACCCAGATCTTTAGCAAACTATTACTACAGCTCTTTACTGCAAAAGGTGCATTTAATATAAACTTAAAATAAGAGTGCTCCTGACAATGCAAGACTAATTTACTCAAGAGACTCTGCTGAAGTCAAGCATGAGGGTTCAACACAAGAGCTTTATAAATGACAGGAGAGTACCAGGAGATAATTTAAACTTGTATTCACTCTAGAGTCATCAGTTACATGTACTTTTTAACCTTTAAAGCTGAAATGTTAACTTATCATCAGTTAATGAATTTACGTTTCCCCTTTCACCAACATCAATCAATTCAAGATATTACCCACTGTTAGTGAATTAGTGTTAAGACTCTGGGGAATATCAGTGAAAGGGTACTGCCATCTTTCTTTTCAGGTCATAAAAATAAGTTAGGAATAAAACCTGCAAATAAGAATTTTGCCTACTGTAATCTTTAAACAAATGAAAATAGGTAGAGCTAATATATGCTTAAAAAAGAAAAGTTAAAAATAAACAACAGTGGGAATTAGTTACATTACTATAAAGGGTATATTTAAAAAATTACCAGAGTACTATTACCAAAGCAAACAATGCAATTTTTTCTTCTCAAACTTTGTCAGTCTGAAGTCTTGAGCCCTACTTTTATCTTTTGTAACAGTCTCAAATTTAGAAATCTAAACTTATGCTCTTGTTCTTCAATAAGACACCTAAAAAATACCTTACTTAAGTAAAATATAAATTATTTGAAGGGTAACATGAAATTTATTTTTAATATAGGAACAACCTTTCTCCATCTTACTACTTTTTTTAAAATCTGGGACTCTAAACCTGCCCCATTGATGGGATTTGATGTTTTATCATTTATATAAGATATAACCATTCTGACAGAGTTACTGGTCTATAACCACTCCTTCCTAAGCAGTTTAACAACATACTGCAAGAATGTGAAACTGAAGATTGGGGAACATTTGACAAAATTTATCTGATAATGAAATATCCAACAAAAGGAGTAGCACCAGACAACTACAGGCCAACTTATGGTAATAAACTAAGAAACTAACTTTTAGAAGATAATATCCTTATTGCAATAAGGCACCAAGATTGGAATTTACCTCCCAAGACCTTGTTCCATCAAAATATAATGATTTTCTCTGAAGCTAGTGAATGCCAATTCCTGTCTTGCATTTAATAGAAATTCTTTCTAACCACTTTAGTTTATTTGTCTTCTATGGATTTTATAGAAAATTTAACATATATAAATCTTTAAACTAACAAAAACTTGTTTTAACCTATTTTATAAAATAATCTGTATTTATTTAAATCTGATGTAGAAATCAGGAGATCTTGCATTTAAACAAAACAACAGAATTAGTCACAAACCTGGTGCAAAGAAATTTCCAGCCACCACAGATGAACCATTCTAAACCTCTTTTTCTTTGAGAAATCCTGGCTCTTGGTAATGTGTGATAATCACTTTCATCATTTTCAAAGCCTTCTTCTGACATCATTAGAGGCATTTCATCCAAGTGAGAAGGCTCATCTTCTATTGGGTATCTATTAATATTAAAGCAAATAAAATAATTAAGATGGAATACAAATCCAATACTGTCATGCTGAAAAGGAGTTTAAGGAAAGCAACCTCATTTATACAGAGGATTGATAGGCACTCCTGAAAACACTTAATATGTTAGATGAACTGAGTAGGATTGTTGCAAGATTCAGTGACAAATATAGGTAAATTAAGGTGACTTTTATATCTGTTCAATCTGAATCCTTGTTGCAATAACCAGTATTGCAGCAAGGTAAAAATAAACGGTAAAAAAAATAGCGATATGTATTAATAATCAATACATATTCCCTGACTCATGAAATTTGAAAAAAAGTGCTAATTGTTTTAAAAATCTACAATGGCACTCAATTATGCCTACATGATGACATAGCCATACAAATTCTGTAATAACATGCTGGCATCCTCACGTCTGTGTAACCATGCCATCCTCATATGCTTTGACATTTCCCCCTTCGACCTCCCTGTGGATGATCAAGTCTGCATTATCTATACTTGTGATTCTACACATGACACCATGTACAGTAGCAAAGGAGAGAGATCCAACTATATTTAAAAGTATAAAATATAATTTTATAAAATTAATTACATTTGTTATTCTCATAAAGACAATGAATGTTTCAATTTAAGATAGGTAATGCAGGCTGGAGAATTGTCAGTAAGTAGCAGAAACAATTGAGACAACAATCTCAATTGGGGACAGAGGTCGACCCCGAGGCCCCTCATATGTGGGGTGCCCCAAGGGTCGGTCCTCTCGCCTCTCCTGTTCAACATTTATGTGAAGCCGCTGGGCGAGATCATCCGTGATTTCGGGGTGAAGTACCACCAGTATGCTGATGACACCCAGCTGTACATCTCCACCCTGGATCACCCCAACGATGCCCTTGAAGTGATGTCCCGGTGCCTGGAGGCCGTACGGATCTGGATGGGGAGAAACAGGCTCAGGCTCAACCCATCCAAGACCGAGTGGCTGTGGTTTCTGACGTCCCGATATAGTCAGTTGGCGCCATCACTGACTATTGGGGGCGAATCATTGGCCCCCACGGAGAGGGCTCGCAACTTGGGCATCCTCCTGGACTCACGGCTGTCTTTAGAAGAGCATTTGACGGCCGTGACCAGGAGGATTTTTCATCAGGTATGCCTGATTCGCCAGTTGCGTCCCTTTCTGGATCGGGACTCCTTACGCACGGTCACTCATGCCCTCGTCACCTCCCGCCTGGACTATTGCAATGCTCTCTACATGGGGCTCCCCTTTAGGAGCACCTGGAGGCTCCAACTGGCGCAGAGTGCGGCCGCGCGGGTGGTAATGGGAGCGACATGGCGCTCCCATGTAACACCTCTCCTGCGCGAGCTGCACTGGCTCCCGGTGGTCTTCTGGGTGTGCTTCAAAGTTTTGATTACCACCTTTAGAGCACTCCATGGCTTAGGACCTGTTACCTATGGGACCGCCTACTACCACCAATAGCCTCCCACCGGCCAGTACGCTCTCATAGAGAGGGACTCCTCCGGATGCTGTCAGCCAAACTATGTCAACTGGCGGCCCCTAGGGGGAGAGCCTTCTCTGTGGGGGCACCTACTGTCTGGAATGAGCTCCCCCCGGAGATAAGGAGGATCCCGGATCTGCGCATCTTCCGCCGCGCTGTGAAGACCTTTTTATTCCACCAGGCTTGGCCTAATCTTTCCCCTCTTTTTAATATGTAAATTTTAATCTGTTTTTAAATTATTGGGGTGTTTTAATTTGTCTGGGCCAAAATGGTTTAATTCGATTTTATCTGGTTTTTAAAATTTTTTGTATCTATGTATTTTATTGTTTGGCTGTTCACCACCCTGAATCCTTCAGGAGTAGGACGGTATACAAATCAAATAAACTAAACTAAACTAAACTAATCTCTTTTATCCTATCCAAGAATGTTTCCCCACTTACGAAAAGGTCTTTGTTCTAGCATCAGAACTGGAGTTTTGGTTGATAAAAATTTAAGGGTGTGTGAATGAATGAATGAATGAATGAATGAATGAATGAATGAATGAGTAAACAGAGTCTATTTTCATTATAGAATAGATTTGTAACATATTCATTTATTGTAACAGTGTATTAACAGTGGAAGCAGTAAGTCAGTTGATAATGGTTTCTGGGAATCTATTATTCTACTACAGACTTTGGACATCCATGATGGGGTCCACAAAATTGACATTATTTGCCTGATACTAACTGTATTTGCAAAAATTTAAAACGTCTTAGTTTGTAGAACAAATTCTTAGTTTTTATTTGTTACGAAATTAAATATTTTTGATAAATAAAATTATCCAAATAATTTTTGATATTCTTCAAAAATACATACCCTGTTTCCCCCAAAATAAGGCATCCCCAATAATAAGCCCAATCGGACTTTTGAGCGCATGGCAATAAGGCCAAACACTTATTTCAGGGTTCAAAAAAATATAAGATAGGGTCTTATTTTCAAGGAAACACTGTATGTTAATATGATGCACTAAGTATTCTACAAATGCATTAATTTTTAATACAGTAAATATAAATATAACCCATATAAATGACAGATGTTTTGGGATCTTCCATAATTATTTGAGAAGGGGTTCTGAGAACAAAATGTTTAAGAAACACTGTTCTAGAGCAGGGGTCCCCAACACTTGGTCTGTTGACTGGTGGCCATTTGGAACCAGGCTGCAGAAGTGGTGGGCGTGCATGTGCGTGAAGCTGCATTTGTGAAAGCAGTGTGCATGTCTGTGTGCACAAAACCATTCCCTCTTCCCTCCCCGCCATGTCTGCCCCCGATTGATCCACCGAGCCAGAAAGGTTGGAGACCGCTGTTCTAGGGGACTTTGTTCATTCCTGTGGAAATAAGAATTCTGGCATAGATGACATTCTCCAATCTGACCCACTCCAATGTGACTATATTCACAACAGAAGTTAGGAGAGAGAAAAGTCTTGTCCATTCTCCTTTCACTATATCTCTGTCCAAATTTGGAAACTGTAAATCGTGCACTCATTAGACTGAATCTAATATTGTTGTTCCATTAATATAAAGCTTCTGGAAACTCTAAATTCTAGCAAAAATGTCAATATTCTGGTTTGCGGGACAAGTGCTAACCTTCAGCTTCTTTCTCTCTAGTTGCCAAAAATGAATAATGCTTTTAATTTTTTTTTGTTAGCATAATGTTGCCTCTACTCTAGTACTTGCTAAATATATATATATTCCTATTTCATATGAAAGGTCGTACATATCTTGCAATTCTTTCAGAAATTGCAGAACGAAAATTAACAGTTCACTGTAAAAAAAATCTATTTTTTAAAATTATTTTAAAAACCAAGATGGCTATTCTAATAATATACATAAACAACTTCTGAGATAACAAACAAGTATTATGTTTAGTATCTTGACTTCAAAATGCAGCCTTTCAACTGGCAGGTAATTTATTCTTTTCCAAAAGCAATTTTCCTTTTGTGTTAAAAAAAATTTAGAACAGTATTTAAAAACAATGCAATGATGAATAATGGATTTTTCACAGCAAAATAACCTTGATTTCTTTGTAATCTAGTGTCCTATATACTAGATAATTGGTTGAGAAGCTTTTTTATGAGTGACAATTAAGTGTAACATTAAAAACTTTGTTATAAAATAAAAAAGCTGTAAAAGTAACAAGAATAAATAGATAAGAATGAAAAACTCACAGTACTTATATGAAATCAGAGAGATATCTTGCAAAAAATAGTTTAGTAAATAAAAAAGCATTCTAAAAAACTAAAAGATTGTAATAGCCACTTTGAAATTAATTATATCTAAATATCTGCAGAGAAATCTATACAAGATTATTTTTAAAAGCTTTTAAAAGGATAACTAAAGAATACATTAAATAACAAGGCAACATGTCCTAGCTACCTCCCAATGACTTTTAAAAAACCCTGAAAAAATTAAAGAAGAAGATTGCATTTTGCAAAGAAAAGCAACAGCCTCTAGTGTTGTATTTATTGCCTATTTATTATCACTGGGATATTAATTTTGGTGCTATGTGTTGGGTGGCAATTGGGAACTTGTCTGTTTTCTTCTAAATAGGTGTTCATCATGGCAACCATTTTGAGTGCTAATCCCACATATATTCTCAAAATTCCAAATGTGCTACTGGACCGGCTGGCTCAGGAATTCTGGGACTTGAAGTCCCCAAGTCATAAAAAGGCCATCATTCCCCACCCTTGCTTTAGACAATAAACACTGCCTATCACCATTTATCATACATTTTAAAAGTTCTTTTATTTTACATTACTGCATGAACTACTAAGCAACAGCAAAACTTAAAAGGCAGCTACAAATATTGTATTAAGTAATTATTATTACAGCTATATCCAATTGTTTCTCCAGGGAAGTTCAAAGCAGCAGTCAAATGAAGATGTGTTTAAGTTTTTTTAAATACAACTATCAACCTCCTGATTATAGGACCATTCAATTTCTAAAATAGAAGTAATCTTATATAAAATAAGATAAACAATTACTTCTCATTTAGGACGGTGCACACACACACACTGACTTCATTCCATTTGCTTCCTCCCACTTTTTTCGTAAGACTTATAACTCTTCACATGGAAAATTCTGATATTTTATTTGTCTTTTTGTCATTGAATAATAGGAACACAGAAGACCCTGAGAGACTGATTGTATTTTGGGAAATAAATAAATAAATCTGGTTGACAAGTCAACTCTGTGTAAACTACTGAGTCTCTCTGCCTTAAAATATTATTTTTCCAGGGGCTAGATATAGGAAAGAGAGATAGATTTCCATTATCAAAACTAAAACATTTTACAAGCCAATATTTTGTTTTCACAGAGTCCAAGTCCAAAGTTCAGTGACCAAAAGTAGAAAGTGCCCTCAGCAGATTTAAACTGTCTATAGCAGTGATGGCTAACCTTTTTGCCGTCGCATGCCAAAAGCAGGGGGAGCACGGGGAGGTCACTCACGTGTGTGCCCACACCCATAATTCAATGCGCCCCACCCCTACGCATGCGTCCCCTGCTTTTATTTTTTAGAATTTTTTTTATTTTTAAACAAAACATAAAACATAAATCCATCATCCATTACAATTGCAAACAGTGTGTCGGTCGGTTACAAGTCTTTTGTGCTTCATCCCCATTTTCAAAGTTTACTAATTATCTAATTTCTCATATTGTCAAACAAATAATCATTTATCATTTATTTAACTATGGCTTTATCACTTCATAAAAATTATTTTCAAATATTATATTTATAACATTCATTTCATGTTTCATATTTCATTTCCATGTTTTATTATCTAGCCACTGATAAAATAAATCCCATATCTTATAATATTGTTTATCTTCTTGTTCTCTAATTTCAAATATCAATTTACTCATTTCAGCACATTCCATGATTTTCTTAATAACTTCATCTTGCATTGGTATTTTCTTATTTTTCCAGTTTTTAGCAAACACAATTCTAGCGCTGTTAAAACATTCACAATCAAATATCTCAATTCTCTATTGTATATTTCTGGCACAATCCCTAATAAAAAAATATCTGGCTTAAAGTCTATGTGTTTGCGCCCCCTGCTTTTAGCACATGATGGCATGGTGGGCCTGGTAGGCCCATTTTTCACTGTCCCCAGGCTCCAGAGGCTTTCTAGGAGCCTGGGGAGGGCGAAAATGGCCTTCTCCATTTTTGACAAATGTTTACATTTGTTAGGAGAAATATGATGACATTGTAAACCACCCAGAGAGTGCTGTAAAGCACTTTAGGGTGGTATATAAGTCTAAATGCTATTGCTATTGTTAGTGAATGTGCAATGAACATAAAAATTATATCTTTTATTAAGAGAAACTATGAAGTAGATTCATTTCCACAACATGGATTTAATCTTTAACTATTAATCATATACAAAATCTCCCTATATATAGCTATTTTCAATGCTAATAAGGTGGAACACATCATTGAAAAAAATCTACTATGATTTATTTTATATTATAATACATTATTTTGAATGCCTGGCAGACTGCACAAAGTTCTTCCTGAAATAGCTATCTGTTCATATATCTTGTGAAATAAAAATGTCATACATAACACCAGTGTACTAAAGAAAAAGGCTCAGAGATTATAAATAACACTTCTCGAGTAATATAACAAACAGATTGCTACATTTTTAGGGCCAGTTACTTAATTTATATTTATGGAGGTAGTATACCATTCATTAAATTTTCTGTGCAAGAGCATGTGGACTCATATATGACAGATTGTATATGTAATTTATAATTTGTATAATCATGAGGATATTTTTTTCAGTAATTCTAGAAACAAAGAAAGAAATCCATGTTTTACAGTTCATACTTTACATTTTGAAATGTAAGCATACCTGAAGCACATCAGAACCCCATATGCATGTCTTCAATACCTTCAGCCTTTTAATTTATTATAATATGTGCTTCTGTTTTATCAGGAAAGCTATCATTAATACAAACGGAGATCACACCTCTTACTTGAGCATTCTTCACCGAACTGGAATAATGTGTTATAATTCTGACTCATAGGACCTGAAACAATTCTATTGACTGAAACAATAAACTGATGTATCTTTTTTTATTACTTCTTTTGTGGATAACACCGAAGAAAACAAGGCATAATCTCTATTTTGATCTTAAAATAAAGATACACTGAGAATTGACTAATATATTAATACAAAGACATTGACAAAGCTTAACTATATGAACCTAGAGAATGCTTACTATTTTTGTCTAAGGTTTAAGTACTTTGATATCAATTACAAAAAAACCCAAATAAACAAACAAAAGGTATTTTAAAGATGTAGAAAGATTTAAATAAGGTCAGGCAATAAACATGAGCATGAATCACATACACATTTAACAACAAAACATGAATCAAAAATTCTTGAGAATAGATTAGATAATCAGACATACTTTTAAAGGACAACCTTTAAACCTGAGTTCTAAAGTAGTGTATTTCTGAAACAACATTCAGAAAGTCAGCACTTATAAGCAGATGTGCTGAACTGGAAAATAAAAGAACAAATCCATTTCTTTTAACCTTTCTTCCTCCTCGTTTAAAGGGCAACTATGTAGAAACATACACCTTCTAAAAGAGATATAATACAAAATGAATCAACAGAGCAGCGCTCACCAACTGGTGGTCTGTGGACCACTGGTGGTCTGCGAGAAAATTTTGGTGGTCTGCAGAAAAATTATTTGCATTTTTTATATTGCACTAAATCAGGGGTCCTCAAATTACAGCCCCTAGGACAGATACGTGCAATGAACGTTTGTGTTGCTGCAGAGTCTCCCCCTTAGGGATCTTTTTGTGTGGGTAGAGGGGGGGGGGAGAAATTCTGACTTGGGGTCTGCTTCAGCCTCCTGGTGTGGGGCTTTGGGCAAAGGCTGGAGGGAAGAGTTGCTGGTGGCGAAGAGCCAGAGGGCCTTGTTCCAGTGGCCTGGAACTGGCTGACCATCTCAGCCCGCTGAGCTCCAGGCACCTGTACCTGGCCTTGCACTCCTGCAGGTCTTCCCTCTGCTTGGAAAGCCTATGCTTGTAGTCCTCGGTGAGGTGCTTCTACTGAGCCTACTTCTCAGTCAGATCCAATTTGAACTGAGCCAGCTCTTTTGCCAACTCTTTCTCATGGCGGCTGCTTAGCTCCAACAACTGCTTCCTGTTGGAGCCCTAAAGAGCCCAGGCAAGCAGCTGAGGAGTGGCTGGGAGGGGAGGGGAGGGGCGAGTAGAGGCTGGTGAGGCGCATCTCGATGTGAGTGACAGTTGGCTACGCCCACCCAGTCACATGACCACCTAGCCACACCCACCCAGCCAGTCATTAGGCAGATCATATTAGTGGTCTGAAGGATTTAAAATTATGAGTTTAGTGGTCCCTGAGGTCTGAAAGGTTGGTGACCCCTGTTCTATAAGATCCTATTGTTTTTATCAAAATGACAAAAGCAGGGTCACATATGCAGCTTCCATCTCTTTTGCATATTTGTGCAATATTGCAATACACATTCAAAAAGGTTTGGGATTGGCTTGGGTAAACTCTCCCTCCTGCACTTCCTGAAGATGCAGCTGCTAAAGTCTCTGCATTATAGGTTCAAACATTTCCCGAGTATGTATCTTTTTCTTCAGGAGAAATTACAGCGTTGTGAATTTGTAGTGTTGTTATCACTATTTGTCCAGCTAGATGGCTGACTGCAGTCAGACCTAGTTATTACTTGGATGGCAGCCCAGGAAATACCAGTCCTAGAGGCATCCCAGAAAAAGGCAATAGTAAATCACCTCCATAAGGTTGATGTCACCATGAGTTAATTTTCAAACTGAAGCAAGACTATACTATGTCTGTCAATATTATTGTATGCGTGCTTTTATCAATATTTGTTCATGTTTTTGTTCTATTTTATGCTGCTTTATTTTTTACGCTCCACATTATTTTTTTCAACAATTTAGAAAGAATTTAAAATAAATAATTCTGATGGGAATCAAAGTGAATGCTGGCCCCATGAATCAATCTAAGATTGTCAAAAACTAGCTGGTTCTCAATATTCTTAATGCACAACTAAATTTCTGTAGAGATTCTCAGTCATCCAGGTCACTTCTGGGAAGAGAAGCAAAACGTCTTAAAAACAAAACAAAACCAGAAAGTCCAGAAGCCTCTTGAAAAAAACACCTTTGGGTCAATATTCTTAGGTTGACAAACAAACCATACATTACCAAAACTTTGCTTGTCTTGACGAAGTTTATGTTGTATCTCACACAGAGATTTAGGAAAGAAAAACCCATCTCTCAGCTAGATTCAATTTAAAAACAAACAGCTGAATATCACCTGCACGGGGGTGACAGTCAAGCCCACATCTCCAGATTATTTTTCACACCTTTTTCATATTAATTTTAAACATAAACAGCATACAATGCAATTTGATCTGTAGAATCATGGCCTATCAGCCATTTGTAACAGAAATAATCCCACATCCACAGTTTTTTGGGAATATATAACCCTAATGGGCATGGAATTGCTTCTCTACAGTACCTTTAGTGTCTAGCTACTGATATATACCAGGCTGCTAATACCAAAATCTGTTGAAAGATTCAGGAAAAAAAACACTTGTTTTGTGGGGAGATAGTTTGGTGTAGTAGTTAAGATGATGGCCTGGAAACCGGATGATAGTAAGTTCTGTTCTCTATTAGGCACAGAAGACAGATGACTGGCTCAGATTTTAAGATCTTGGGGTTTTTCAGAGAAGAGAAAATAGTGTTTTTTCAGAAAGAGGTCTACAAGATCTCAGGTTTATACAAAACAAAAACAGAACATTAAGACTTGACTCTCAATTGCAAAATGCATTAATTCGTACCTAAAGAAAGCAAATACATAACTAAGTACAGTAGTTAATAATTTTATGAACACATACTAAGGAATTTGAAAGTTTGTTTATTCATTCATTCACTCATATATACATTCATCAAATTTTAAATATTGCCTATCTCATTCACAGATTTACTCTTGCCTTTAAACTGGTGTACACTTTAAAAAGTTTCATCATTCCTCAATTAGAAGATCAGTAATAACAATAGAAAACTGTTTTTCTTTTGTTCTAAAATCCCTGTCAATAAATATATTCTGAAATATTATATTTTAACCATTTTATGAGATATAGGAAATTTTGCTGTCAACTGATTTGACAGCGCACATCAGAACAGCATATATAATACACAGATCAAACCAATCAATATCAGAAAACATAATCCTTTTTCTTTAATAATATTTTCCTCCAAAGACATAGTTAAACATGACAAATATATGCAAAATTATTCTAAATGCAATACCAAATAACCATCATTTGTCATTAAAATTCAAGGAATTTAATAATGTTTTAAGAACTGTTAACAATAGTTTGTTAATAAAATTTATACTACCGTGTTTCCCCCAAAATAAGATCCTGTGTTATATTTTTTTTCCACCTAAAAAAGATTTCCTGAAGGCCTCTGCAGCCAGTAACAGAGCTCCGGATCGATCTGGAGCTCTGTTATCAGCTAGATGCCTTCAGGAAAGCCTTGCTAGCTACAGAAGAAATGGGCCGAGGTATGTGAGGCCTGGCTGCAACTATCCGAAGGTAAGTAGTAGGGCAGCTCCACCCTCCCATCCCCACCCTAGCTTAATTTTTACCTGTGCACCCTGGAGTGGGTGGGGTCTTAATTAGGGCTTATTTTGGGGGTAGGGCTTATATTGGGCACACATATAAAAATCAAGCTAAGACGTACTTTTTGAGTAGGTTGTATTTTCGGGGAAACACGATAATATAGAAAAGTTCACTATTTAGTACCTTTTTGGAAGTTATTTATTCCTTTATTATTGCAAAGCAGCAGTAAAAATTGTAACCCCAGATAAATTAAATACATTTCTTTTAGTCATATAGTATAATATTTATGATATTTTAAGAACATGTAGTTCCTAGTACTAACTAACAAGATAACAAGCTAAGATATAAATTGGAGAGATATCAATAGTAACTAAAATTCTTTTACAAAATTCTTTTTTGGCTGTTAGTTGGCAACTAGTACTTGTTCTGACCTAGGCTTCTTGAGTCATTAAAACACACAAGTAGTCCCAAAAGCCTGTTTTATTGCAACAGCTGTGAATTCTGTTCATTCACAGATGAGTCCCAATTAGTTATAAAGAGTCCTTCAGGAGAAGTCCTTCGGGATAATCACCCACCTTTATCTCCCTTGACCCGCTGCCAAAGACCTAATTGGCAAAGCCACAAGGAGTCCAGAATCAAACAGAGCTTCAGGCTTTAAGCGGAACAGAATGAACAAACACTGCTTCCTGCAAAGGCCCATGTGCCTTTGCTCCTCTTTTAAGTCTTATGGGAAGGGGCCAATCATCTCCCAGCCCTACTCCCAAGTTGTCCCTTTTGTTTTAGCTGTTCTTGCCTTTTGGCAGCTCTGGGCATGCGTGCACTGGGAACAGGCTCCCCCTGTTCCTCTGCCTTGCTGAGGTCTGACTCTGGAGGGTCCGGAGGCAGCACGTATCTCCCAGATGGCCCTTTCTCTGCCTCCGACACAAAGCCCTCGTCCGACCCTTCCCCAGACTCCAGGACTGGCCCATGGTCCTCCCCAGCCTCCTCACTGTCCGACTCTGCCGCCATCCGCAGGCTGCTGGCAGAGCACAACACTACTATGGTGAGAGATTGATAAAAATGGGTAGGTTTTATGTTGAGAAAAGAAGACTGAGAGAAGATGTAACAGCAAATCTTCAAAAAACTCAAATAATAACACAGCCAGTTCAATACCTTTTCTCATCACAAAATAATAATCTTCACTTACAGAAAAGCAGATCCTGGTGGTTGAATATAAAGGAAAACTTGCTAACATTGCAAGCAATTAGGCAAAGGGAAATAAAATACCCAGAGGGCAATCCTTCATCAGGTATATTCAAGAAAAGACTGGAGAATTGTAATTGTTTTAACTTGGTTTCCTGTGTGGGACAAGATTTTGGATTTGATGTTCTTAATTAATAACTTCTTAAATTCTTGATTATTCTACTTTTACGAAACATACTGATAGATTTAAATCTCTACGTTAAAATGTAAAGCCATTAGTAAAATATTACATTCCAGCCAATCAAAATCATAGTTACATCAAAGCTGTTAAAAAGTATGGTATGAATTAATACAAATAACTAAATCTGGAATCATAATAGCTGCATCTCTATAAACAAATATCAGGAGATTGTGAGTTCTATTTCTGCCTTAGGCATGAAAACTGGCCAGTTAACTTTAGGCAAGTCATTCTCTCAGCCCAATTCACCTACCAGGGCTGTTGTTGTGTAGAAAATAGGAGAAAGAAGTATTAGGTATGTTCACCACCTTGAGTTATTTATAGAAAATAATTAAAGCAGAAAAATAAATAAACATGTCAGAATGCTATATCTCTGTTTTACAGCAAAATGTAGCTCAGTATTAATCCAAACATTATTTTCAATGCATTTTGGCAGCGATAGAAGAAATTTTAGTAGCTTAAATGCCAAATTGAACAAAATGTTCAAATGCCATCAAGAACTTCTATTTTGAAAAAAAATACTCAGGCAATTAAGATCTTATATATTAGTCCTATAAAAGTATTCAGCTTGGATACAGTATTAATATTCTCTAAAGTTTGTCTCATAATACTTCATTTCATAGTTCTGAAATAGTAGCCTACAAAGCCTATGATCCAAAGGTGATCCTTCACTACCTCAATTACGAATAAGGACTCTTTTTCTTACATTTAGGATGTTCCAATCAGGTTCCCTGATTATTTCCTATTTGCACTTCTTTCTATTTTATCAAAGGTTTCCAAAGATCCGTTTTATTTGCCTATTTTGTTAGGCAACAGATGTAACTGGAAGACAAGATTGGCATCTATGGGGAGCATCACGGAGATGCAAATAATAAACAAGTCCAAAGAACAAATCTTGTGGATGTTTTTCAGGACTGGTAAAGTAGAAGTCTCCCATATTATTGATATTGCTATGGCCTGTAACATCTGGTCCATGTGAGGAGCAAGAGCTCTTCCCTGCCATGCATTTGTCACGAAAACGAACACTTGTACAATACTGTTCAGTTAGGAACTCTAATTTCTTTCCACAGATTCCCCCCCCCCCCCCCGTTACTTATACATTTGAAACCAAGGGTGTCCTTTTGGCTTGCCTGGGCTACATTGAGTGAAGAGAAATTGTCTTCATATAAAATATACAATATAATTAATGCATATAAATAACAAACTTTCTTTAAAAGTTTACAATCTTGTGGGGCAGCATTAGTAGTTGACTAGGACTGCATGTGGTGGGCCATGGGTTGGACATGCCTTTTTAAACTAATTTCAAAATCTGTGGTAATATGTTAGTCATAACCTTATAGTTATTATATTAAATGTGTAAAGATAGTAATAAATTCCAATAAAAAAAAGAAGCAATTTGAGGAACTTGCTCAAATGTATGGAACAAATGTATGGTAAACTGAACAGAAATTCCTATTGTTTTTGTCTAATAATCTAGTTGTATTGTAATCTGTATTCCTCTGCATAAATACTAGGAAGAGTAAGTAAAACTTTGGCATCACAGAAACTTTCATCCAAGAATATTTCAGCTTCGGTTGTATCAACAACCTTGAAAAAAATTGTCTACTTCAAGCAGAAATCTTGATTAGCCATCAAAGTAAGTCAAACAGATGGACTCCTGTTCTTATCTTTCTGTGCAGTGCTGGATAACTTTGTTTTTAGAATATAAAAAAGAAATCTGCCAGTGGCTTTACAAATATCACGTGTTTCAAAAGGCAAATAACAACTAAATCACTTTTAACAAAATATGCATTCTTAACAGAAATTTCTAATGTTCTCAATAAATCTTTCCTAGAAACATGCTGCCAAGCCATCTTCCAAGTAAATCTCTTATTTTGGAACTGGGCTAAAATTTTGTAAAAAAAAAAAATCTATTTGCATAATCAATAACTGGAGGCTTAGTTAAACATCTTTCTCTTGCAAGCACCCTTAATTCCTGCACAGTTAGCAGAGAAAGCTAGGAATCACTCAAAAAATTCTTGTTACAATTTATTTATTTATTTATTTATTATCAGATTTATATACCACCATTCTCCCAGAGGACTCAGGGTGGTGCACAGCCAAAGTAAAAACATAAATACAAACATTAAAATACAGTTAAAAAGATATATATGCGTTTGGCCCCATAATTTAAAAACAATACAAACCTATTAAAAACATTTAAAAATGTGTTAAGCCAGCCTGGCTTGCTGAAAAAGAAAGGTCTTCAGGGCACGGCGGAAGGCACCGAGGTCTTGGATTCTTCGTATCTCTGGGGGCAGGTGCCCCCACAGAAAAGGCCACAGGAAATAAAACAAATACAGAACGGGCAAATCCCATACTACCCTAAGCACCACAATTTTGCACAAATTGCTTATGTTTAGAGGGTAAAGGATATGGCTTAACTCCTAGTGCCTTCTGGTAGAGACTACTGTAAATCTTCTGACCCTTCACAAACTTCTTTCTAAAGTGAAAAGAACCAAGAACTCATAGGAGAAACTCATCAGGAGTCCCACAAACTTTTTCCCCTTAACACCCAAAGAGTTTTGGCAGCCAGAAGCTTCTGGGCAAGCATAAAAAGTATTATTATTAAAAATCCTCTTTCTAAGTTCAAGGACTGAGGTCTAGATCTGAAACTGACTCTGGGGTTGAGCATTTGATGCTGCAGAAGAGTGGAGGAAGCAGGGGCTACGAGGGACACCTGCATACTGAACAAACTGGAGGCTTTTCAGTCTCTCGGGGCAGATGGGACAACCATCCTACCCATGAAACCCCCCCACCCCACCCCAAGCACCCCTAAGCAGCTCAGATGCAGCTGTCCAAAGGCCCAGAGAGTCCCAACGATTCGGGTCCTGGCCTCCAGGCAGACACAAGGACATTTCTCGCCTTGGTGGGTGGAAGGGAAAAAGCAGCAGCTCCTCGCCCCACTCAAGTTGGTCTGTGCCCACGGTCGACCCTCCCCCCTCCTCCCCCAGGTATCCCTTGACGACCACTCCCCCACGCCTTCTCCTTCCCTTTCCGTTCATGTTGCTTCCGGTCGGTACCTGTTATGCCTCTGTGAGGCCGAGGCTTTGGTGTAATAAGCCGCCCTCCGTTGGGTGCTGCGCGGTACCGGGTGCAGAGGGATTTGATCCGCCATCTTTCTTCCCAACCCACCCCCCCCTCTCTCGCTCTCTCTCACTCACTCACTCTTCCCCCCCGCCTTCAGCCGGAGGGATTGGGTCGTCATCGTCGACGCGCCTGACGTCACGGGGACACGTAATACGCCGGTGACGCAGTCGAGACTCGAGGCGGGCCGAAGCGACGAGAGAGGAGAAAACGGGAAGAAAGGAAGGAGAGGCGAGGGGGCGGGGGCAGAGGAGGAAAGTGGGCGGAGTAGCCTGACCAATCCAGCTTGAGAGGGACGCTCGCGCTTGCTTCCCGAGCCCGGGTCGGTGGTGGGCTCGTGCGAGCGCGTGAGGCGGGCGCGCGGTCTTCGAGGACCAGCGGGGAAGGTGTGGGAGCAGCGAAGTAGTGCAAAGTCTCCACGGAGGAGGCCTGGCTCTACCTGCCATGTTTCTGAGCAATAGTGGCAACATATTATGGGGAGAAGGGGGGCTCAAAAACTATTTTCTCAGGTTGTTTACTGGAGTTATTTTTGCGTGATATATACAACTGGCCGTATTTTCATCGTAGTTTGTTAGCCGCCAAGGAAGTTGGTAGTATGCATGTATGTATGGTTTTTGATTTTTTTTTGAAATGAATCATAAACTTTCCAGTGGGAATTGGACAATTTACACTGCACTCGTGCGCGCGTTTGGTAGAAAGTTAGTTGATAAACGGACAGCACGCTTCAGTTTGTGGTATGAGATTTTTGGAGGTTGTAATCTTCCCCTCCTCCCCCCAACCTCATCAAATGCTTAATAACCTCAACAAGCTTTGTATGATCGGGATGTGACATGATTTCCATTACGATGTATGTGATCGTCAGTATAATTTGTATTGTGTAGATTTCTTAGGAAAAAAAATAATACGCAGACTTTTCCCGAACCACTAAACAAGCTGCGTATTCCGAGATGCTTTTGCATAAATGTTTCATCTCACCCGATCTTATTGAAGTTATTTTATAATTGCACTAGTAAGTCATCTGAGAGAAAATTATGAGAGGAGGCATTCAGCTCTTCTCACTCTCCAGGACCCTCTATCAGTGATTTTTGGGCAATCACTGATAAATTAAATTAAATTTGGAACAGTAAGATGGGGAGAAGTTTCAGTTTATGAATCAAAGCAAAAAATGTGTGTGTGTGTGTGGTGTTGGTGAGGGAACACATACTTCGTTTGCTTACTTTAGTGCCAGGATAAACAAAGTGACAGTAAGGCAAAGTGCTACAGCTAATATAACAAGATGGTGAGGTATGAGGGTGAGATATTAAGAAAGATAAACTATACCTAGAGTTTTATTTTTATATAGAATCAATTTAAGATGCCATCTGTTTCTTTCAGTGACTTGATAGCAAATTCAGTCAATTTCATTAAAATTTATATCCAAGGAAATAGATTTCAACTTGTACACAGTGGGAAATGTATGTATTTTGCTACTTTTTTTGTTTTTACTCTTCACAAAAACGAACATTGGAAGATTGCCCTGAGATGATCTGCTTTTGAGTGAATGTTACTTTTCTTGCAAATCATTTATACCAAATTGCAGGATTCCAAAGATTATTTGTGCTGTTTTTCCTTTCCATGTTTCCCACCCAACACTATTTTTATCGTGGAACTAAAGAGTATTTGAAATACGTCTCATAAATTCTAGATTAGTAATACAAAAGTCCAATATAATTGTATGGCATTCTTAATGAGCCAAAGATGGGTCTTCCCAGCTGAGTTTCTATCTTCTATTATAACAATAATCAAGAGATTATTACTAATACACTTCACTTTCCATTATAGTAAATTGTTTCCTACAAGTGCTGTGCCTTATCTTGCTGGAATCTTGGTGCACACAACTCATAGGTATCTCCCAATGTTCTGGTTGTGCAAAAACAGAGTTCTTTGTTCCCCTTCTCTACTATCATGAACTGATTTGGCTTAAGGCACATCATGTATTCTCCTGTGGTATTTTCTGTGGATTAATTCTTCAGTGTAATCAAGGCAAGCTCCTCTAAGATTACTTATTTGAGCTAAGTTTATGGACCATTTTTAAAAGTGGTCCTAAGAACAGTAATATTTACCATCTAATAAGCTCTCAGTTGTTTTCCCCTAAATTTCCCCTCAAGCAAATACAAGAAGCCAAAACCTTGACGCAAACTTTTGGTTCCACTATGCTGAACAAAGTTTTTCTCAGTTAATAAATGCTCAAGTTGTTTTTTTCCCTGAATTTCAACCCAATCAAATGCTACATAACCAGAACAAATGTGATAGCAGTATTCTCTTATTTCACTCCTTTCTGTTCACTGCAGTTTCCAAGGTGATTTAGTTTCTAAGTCTTTTGCTGAAATTTCCTCTGATCAGCTTTCTTCACATAATCTTTGAGGTTGGTTCTGCTGCTTGTTCGAAACTCCCACATTATAACCCAATTCACTTCAGCCACCATCTCTGGCTTCTGGATCCTTTTTGCAGCAGTTGTGCACCATATATCTAGAACAAATTGGATATTGCATTTTTTTTCTTAGTAGGCTGTAGCGCTTATATTTGACCAACTCTGCCTAAAAGCAACTGGTACACTCTCCATCCCTCCCTCTTTGTGTCTTGTTTTAAATTCAGAGTGCATCACTTAAACCCCCCCACAAAAAAACCCCCGAGAGGTATTATCCCAAAACTAAGGAGTGCTCTGTTACCTGGTTACAAGCTTTTACTCATGAAATATCAATCACTTTGCATTGGTATGATCAACCGAAGATTGGTTCTTCATCGTAACACATAAACCTACCTCAAGTTTAACTTTATCTCAACTGTAACTAGGTTGGAGGTTTTTTGCAACTTCATAAAATGAATTTGCCAGTGTTGTCTTGGGAGTGCTTTGTCACTGTTACAATTTGTCCTACATTTTGGGGATTATTTAGTACTCTCCTATTCAAATATTTTCCATGCCAATCCCTTTGAAGGACAAGTCAATATGCTAGTTTTTTTGCTGAAATGAAGGTCGTTTTCCCTTGAGTCCCTTGCATCCTTTTTTGGGGGGAGGGGGGAACAAAGATCATTCCCTAAATGTTTGTAAGGCCAGGACAGATACTGTTAAATCACATTAATAAAATATAATCCAAGCCTTTGGAAGCCATATCAGATTCTAGGATCCAGATTGTACAAGTCTCCTCTCATATTGTTTTTTGTGAATATAGCATTCCCATAAATCTTAAAGGGAGATATTATTTATATAATTCAGTGCAATTTATTTGTACTCCTCTTTCTGTTGCTTATTTCTCTCAGTTCTCATATTCATAATCTAGATCAGGGCTGTCAAACTCGCATCGTCACGTATCACGACTCCCCCCCCCTTTGCTAAATTGGGGGTGGGCATGACTAGCGCAACGCATCTGGCCTGTGGGCCGCAAGTTTGACAGCCCTAATCTAGATTATGGAGGAGATAACCATGAGTAGATAACTCATCAGAATTCCCATCATTGTATTTTGATTGTAATTTAGCAAGAGACTTCTCTTCCTGGATAATATACAAGCTAGTCTAAGCATTTCAAGCTGTTCGTTCAACCAGCCTCTAAGCTGAAAAGTCACAAAGCAAAAGTATAAAACTTCTGCACTTGCAAAAGACTCATCTTAAGACACCTTCCAATTAATATTTTCTAGGTTTCAATTATGACTGCCTTATCAAGCTCACTGGGAAGAGAAGACACAACAATTATTTATAATAACTTTGTTGGCTATAATTTCCACTTCTCCCTGAAAGTTGGATGGATGTTTCCAGAAGCTTTGTGTTAAACACAAGTGCTTACACTTGACCTTGCGCTTCATCTGCTCTTGCAGCACAGCGGTGCCTCTTTCATCCTGTGAAAGACAGGTGCAATTTGTAGCCACACAAATTATACAGTCCTTGCTATTAACATTCTTTTATCTTGTAAATTACTTACATTGATTACACTGATGAAGGGTCTATGAAATGTTGCTAACGGAAGTCTATGATTTGGCTGTAATATATAATTCTTAAATTAAGACAAGACTGGAAAGAATTGACATCTTGCGGTAGCAGATGCAAAACTCAGATCTCGGCCACATGCAGTCATTAAGACACCCTATGTTACAGTGTGCAAGTATATCTTTGCTAGGCCCTGGTGTCCTGGCGAACTTCCAATTCAGGTAATTACTCTGTCTACCTAATCTCCCCTGTAGTTTCAATTGGATAAGTTATGGTGTTTTCTTTTGCCTCCTGCTTCAGATTGTTTAGCTAGTGTGCCTGGGGTGGAGAGCAAGATACCACATTCCATTGCAGAATTAGCTGTGCTTCATTCTAAAAAAACAACAACAAACAAAAAAACAGTTGCATCCTTGGAATGGATAAAGAGTGCCTATGCAAGGGAAGACTTGCTATAGATCTTCTTTAGTAGTGCTGAATGCCGTTCTCCAATAGACATCTAAGTTCACGCTGACTAGGAAAGGGAGGTCAACTGACTTCTTCTCCCAGTCCTATTATTTTGTTAAATCTTAGGCCAATTAAATTCCAATTTCAGACCCAGGATAAGAACAAAAGAGAGAGTAGTACACCGGTTGGAAGCACATTTTCCTCTGATTCATCCAGATCAACTCTCATTGATTGAAATCATCTTACTTTTCTGATCCAAAGTTGTTCCCTTCCCTACTTCCCAACAAAAAATAAAAAATAGGAATAATGCACTTTAAAGGAAATCAGTTATCTCATATTTTACTTGCAATTTTCTATGGTATAGCATAGAAATTCATTTTAGTGAAACTTACAGTGTTTAGAACAGGGGTGTCAAACTCGATTTCATTGAGGGCCACATCAGGATTGTGTTTGACCTGGGGGGGGCGGGGTGTGTGTGGCCAGGGTGAGCATGGCCAGTTTGATGTCACTCGTGTCAGGAGTGTCTGTGGTGATCTGAGCGCTCTGCCAGTGAAAACATGCTCCCGAGCTTCATTCTGTTGTGAAGGTCTCCTGCTGCCCTCTGCCAGTGAAAATGGAACTCGGGGGGGGGGCTGCACGTGGCCCTCCTGAGCTCCATTTTCACTGGAAAAGGGTGGCAGGAGGCCATCATGGCTGAAAATGGAGCCTGGGAGGGCTGCATGTGGCTGCAGGCTGGTCCTTTGTTATTTTTAGGGTGACCCTGTGGGCTGGATCTAAGCACCCCACGGACCGAATCTGGCCCCCTGGCCTTGAGTTTGACACCCCTGGTTTAGAGTGTTGGACTAGAGCATGGGTGTCAAACTCACATCACGTCACATGATGTATCACGACTTTTACCCTTCCCCCCAAACCGGGGGTGGCCAGCGTGTGATGCATCTGGCGTGTGGGCCACATGTTTGACACCTCTGGACTAGAATTATGCCCATGCTTAAATTGCCATTAAGTTGTGAAGCTCACTAAATGACTCAATCAGCTGTTCTGTCTTAGCTTCATCTATGTCACAGGTTGTAAATAAACTGCAATACAGAAAGGGATCATTTATATTTTATTGATATTCTGAGGAAAAAAATTAAGCATAAATTCTTTTTAATAAAAGAAATCTGTTCTATGATGTGTAAAGATAGGTAGAGTCCCAAAGGCATGGCTTTTACTATAGATAGAAAATGATTCCTGTTATTCCATGTTCTAGTAATTCAGATAGCTTTTGCATAGGCTATTGATCTAAAGTTGATTTGAAATTCTGCAGTTTAGTTGCTGTAGGTTGGAAAAAAGACACCTATACTTAAATCTTAGTATGTCATTCAATTATAGTAAGCGCTGAGTATCACAAATACGAAAGAAGTAAATAGATAGAAAGGTACTTGCACTTTTGATTTCAGTTGCAAAATTTGCCATGCAACTGGATGTACTGTTTATACATTGGACTATCAACAGCACTGATAGTCTAGGCATCACTGAATAATGCGCTATAAGATTTTTAGATGAAAGATCTTTATTTGCCTATATAATAAAGAGTTTCCCCACCATATCAAAACTGTATAAGACAAAGATCTTAACTGCATTTTATATCACAAATAGTATATATTGTGGCATTTTTATCAGCAAGTATGTGTTGTGGCACATCTCAGTTTTGAAGAGGCATTTCCTTCCTCTGGGAGATAAGTGGTTGACATCTTCTAGAAGGAACTTACTATTATTAAATTTAATAATATTTAATGGCTTAATATTTAATCAATTATGTTTAATACTATTACATAATATTATTACTATTATAAGAGCCGAGGTGGTGCAGTGGTTAGAGTGCAGCACTGCAGGCTACTTCAACTGACTGCTTGCTGCAGTTCAGCAGTTCAATTCTCATGGGCTCAAGGTTGACTCCGCCTTCCATCCTTCCGAGGTCGGTAAAATGAGAACCCAGATTGTTGGGGGCAATATGCTGACTCTGTAAACAACTTAGAGAGGGCTGTAAAAGCACTATGAAGCGGTATTTAAGTCTAAGTGCTATTGCTATTACTTTGCATATTAAAATATCTAAGCTTTTTGAAAACTGTACTGATAATAAATTTCTGCCAAAATAATGGTGGGTGGAAAAGAAAGAAGTACGTCAGAATTTCAATCCTTATATATTATTACCTCATCTCCAGTCCAGTGGAATAAATATAGTAGTCATGAATAGTCAAAGGATACATTTACCTCTGGTTGAAATGCATACCTATACATTTCAAATGCTTATTTCATTTTCTGCTGCTTGGTTTGGTGTGAATCTTCCTGATTATCTTCATTGTCGGTGGATTTTTCCAATGAAACGGGTCAAGAGTTGCAGATTGACTTAATGATTAAGCACCATCAAGTGATGTTGTTGGCTCTTAGCAACCACAAAGACAGATTCTCTTCAAGATGTCTTTTTTTTTAAACTTGTTAGTTATAATTAATACCAAACATTGATATAAGCTAAAAAGTATCCACCTAAATAGTGCAATGCTGAATTTCTACTGCCATACTTTTGTTCATTGGTTGTCAGAGAGATACTGTTGATGTATTCATGTAAAGGTAAAATTACCATGCTAAGCTTGTACTTTTACAGCTGTTTGGAACCTAAAGTTTTAAAATTATACTATGTGACAGCTTCTTAATTTCCATAACTATGGGTATTTTTCAGCATTTTAAAATAAGTTTAATTTATTAACATTTAATAATAATTATAAGGCAAGCTTCTTGAAAAAATAATATGGAATATTTATTTTTATGAATACAGTCCAAGTTTGGTTTTTTCCCTCAGTCTGCAAAACTAAAAATGCTACCAATTGAATTCGATGGGACAGTCTTTTTTAAAAAATTAAGTTTATAAAATTGGGGTGTCTTGTACCTCAGATGTACAGGATTGCACTATCTGCAATTTTCTATACGATAGAATTCATTATTAAACATTTGTGTTTATTTAACCTGTAGTAACTTTTATGGGATGTTTGGATAAAGATTTTGCTTTTTAGTATTATTAGCTGAATAAGCAAACACATTAACAAAACTTCCTCTCTGGTATTATTTTTAATACCAAAAGTCTTGGTATGCAGTCTCAGAAATATTTTATGAGACTAGACATGTTTACTTACTCCATATGTTTTCTCTTTCTCAGATATGGATCTGGTAATAGAGTTACATTCTGAGATTATTATTTCCTGGATGCAATATCATAAATGAAAGCTTTGCTTCTCAATCATCAGTTGTCTTGATAGAAATAGCTCATATCCATCACATCTACCAGTACAAAAACTGTGAGTCTCTACTGCTTCTCCCTGTCTGTCTGTCTATTATCCTAAAAACAAAAATGGAATATAAAATAATCTAGGGATGGCTCATTAATAACTGTAGAAATCTTTTTAAAGTCTTCCAATATGTCTTTTCAATATTTATACAATGCGTGTATGTATGTCTATCTGTATTCAAATATACTGGAAATAAAAATGGATTGTTTGCATTATGATTTCAATGCAATCTTTATTTATGTATTTACATCCTGCCTTTATTTCTACAAATATTCAAAGTGGCAAACATATCCAATACATCTTCTTCTCTGAAAATGCGTTCATGATTATATGAAGGAGAGGGAGAGAGATCCCTTCTTGCTTGAATTTTCTTTGGGAATTTTGGCATTATTTTCAGAAGTGACATAGCAGTTCCTTCTTCCTAGGGTTGAGAGAGAGTGTGTCTGGCCCCAAATCACCCAGCTGGCTTTTTATCTAAGGCCAGATTTATGAGCATTCATCCTCTCTAGGTTTCTACTTGATGTCTTAACCACAATACCAAACTGGTTCTATCAAAATTATTTTTCTCTGTATGCATAATGAGATATAAATTTATTCCGTTTTGTTTGATGGGATCTACTTCTAGAACATGGAAGGTTTGAATCATATAGGTCTTCAGCAGTAATTTAACCTGGCAGTCAATTGAGGAATATGCAGAGTAGAACCTACTTAAATTTACTGTGTCTTATTCTTGCATATGCACTATAGGAGGAAACTGCATGAGTAGATCTAATTATTGGGGCAGGAAGAAGTAATTTGAAGCCCTGAGGGGTTGGATTGGCCACCTGATAGGTTGAGGTTCTCCACCCTTTCCCCAATTACTCAGGATTGTAGTTGCTTTCGAAAGGATTACTTTTTGAGGGATCTATGCAGTTTTTCATTCATTTCAGCTTCTTCTCCTTTCTCTTTTTGCTTCTTAAGATATATTTTAGCAATATCAGGAACCTATGGAATTATGAGGGTGTTTTTATTTTTGTTCCCTTTAAAGTCTGTTTTGAAAATACAATATTATTCAGGGAGGGTTTTTTAATTATCATTTTATTCATATATTTGTTTTCTAAACCTATAAATTGAATCTACTTAGCTATACCATTTTTGAGACAACTATAGTATATGCTCTTCATTGCAGTTGATATATTAAATGTTCTGTCTCTCCATTTCTCAGTGTATATAAAGTTGCCTTACAAAAAAAATCGAAAAGATTCTGTACAAAATCTGAAATAAAATACTGAAGAAAAAGACACATTGTCATTAAAAGAGCTCAGTATATTTTAAACCAATTCTAATTTGCTCATATTTGAAAGCTTTATCTTCCTATAATGAGTCAAGAAGTTTCATTTCTTTGTGTTATAGTTCCGAAAGAATTTTGTTTCTTTAACTGGCAGCCAAATGAAAACTAAACAGTATGTGTACTACGGTTAGTGTACTCCTGTTACTGAGGATATGCAAATATTTACTTCATTGGGAGATTAAAAATTGTCCATATGCCTACCACTGTGTATTCAAAGTATGGCTGAGCGTAGAACAGCAGAATAAGAAAAATAAAAAGCGGGGGAGGAGAGCAACACACAACCCCATAACTTAAAATATCTGTTTCACAATCATGAACATCTGCCTCCTCTTCTAAGGGAACATTGAGTAATCTGGATATATATTCCCAGAGTGGAATTTGGATAATTCAGATTAGAAGTAATTCTTGATGTTTTAAGGAGTCTCTCTCTTTATTACAAAAAAATAATTACACAACCCCTCAACACAGCACACAGGAAAACAGAAGGTTATTTAGATAGCAAGCTCCTGGCAGATGTTCAAACAACTGGGATAGCTAAATTGGCTTGAATCAATAACTTCTACCAGCCTGGGAAGAAAACCTGTCATCCACTTAACGCCTTCTGTACATTTTGATACACAATTCCACATTCATGTAAAAATATCAGTTTGCCCTGTGTGATATTTACAATATTTTTATATTCATATGTCAATTATGACCTTATTAGAAACTTCATATTGGTTAATACCTCGTTTAATCTTTATTTGCATACATCTATAATGTCTCTACCATAGAGCTAATTGGTATAAGAATTGCTGGTATAACTTCCTTATTTTAAGCTACAGCCATGTAAGTAACTAGCTTTACTTAGTAATATAAAAGTGATCCATTTAAAGAAGAGGCTTTTGTCTCTATATATTTTTTCAGAATGTATCTGAAGTTGGGCATCTAAAAGCTATTATGTAGATTAATGTATTTCTAATTACTTACATTTGGGTCTTGATGTAGCCACAGTTCTTTTTCTCAGTTGTTCATATCCTGATGCCCTCCAAATATTTTAGGATATTGAAAACCTTGTTTGCTAGAAGTTCTGGGAACCACAGTTCAAATACAGAGGGTATCAGGTTACAAAAGTTATCTGTAAGAACTGTCTTGATTTATTTCAGAAGAAACAAATCGTGCTTAAATTCAGTTGTATACTTTTATCCTATATCTCTGTCTGAATCAACAAAGCATCCTTTATAAAAGGGAAATTGAATTCATCAGGGCATTACATTATCAGTAGAAAACACATAATACGCAGAAGAGTGAGAGAAGTCAGTCTCTTGCAACTGCCTCAGGCATAAGTATTTAGTGGATCAACCAACTGTCTGACATCTATTTTATATTGGAGATAAAGGAATTTTCAAAACAGCTAAAATGTATTTTACTAGACATGGAGTTTAATATCAAATTATGCTGTCCGGTTGTTTGTGCACACTAAACCCAATTGACCTAATATTACTTTAACGTAACTATCTATTCTTCTAAATCCGAAAATAGATACGAAGAAGGCAGTCTAATCTTGTGGCTCTGATATTCTTGCTCAAAGAGATAGATTTGACTCTTTCATTATTGGCCATGAAGAAGACAGTCAAAACTATTTTAATTAGATGGACCTTTGAAGGTGTAGTAATGACATTGGGCTGGTTGGAGTTTGGAGTGGTTTTAGAGATATTTTATTAGATGCTATGGTATTTCTTTTGGTATGGTGGTAATCTGCCAAGGATCCTGGGATAGGTGCAGTATCCCTAAATAATATAAATAAATAAAATGTAAATAATAAATAAATATACCTTTATGGAGGAAATGGAATACTAACGCTGATGGACCACCTTCTTCTAAAAGCTGGAGGACCATGATTTAAATCTGAAATAGGGATGGACAAAATGCACCATTCACCGGGGGGGGGGGGGGACGAAGGAACATTTGGTATTTCCAGAGTATACCATTCCTTGAATGATATGTTTTGCACATTCCTCCTCTTGAGCCACTGAAGAGTTGTTATTCCCCAATTTACTAATCTCTAAATGGATCTGGATGTCTTCTGTGTGGATATAAATCTAAAAATTGAAAACGCAAACATAACAGTCGAGTATTATCAGTATAATTATAGGAATATAAATAAATATAGATAAAGCACTCTTTCTCAGTTTAGGTAAATTCAGAGTAATGGAGAGCTCAAATCCCATTTAACTCAAGGATTTCATTCATGTTGAGTTTATTTATTTTATTTTATTGAATTTGTATACCGCCCTACTCCCGAAGGACTCAGGGTGGTGAACAGCCATAGAATAAAACATATAAATACAAAATTTAAAATAGATTAAAACGAATTAAATAATTTGGCTGAACAAATTTAAAACCCCAATAATTTAAAACCAGATTTAAAATTTCCATTTAAAAGGGGAAAGACTTAGATCAGTCCGGCTTGATGAAATAGGAAAGTCTTGAGCGCGTGACGGAAGGTATGCAGATCCAGGATCCTCCATATCTCCAGGGGGAGCTCGTTCCAGATAGTAGGTGCCCCCACAGAGAAGGCTCTCCCCCTGGGGGCCGCCAGTCAACATTGTTTGGCCGACGGCACCCGGAGGAGCCCCTCTCTATGGGAACGTACTGGTTGGTGGGAGGCTATTGGTGGTAGCAGGCGGTCCCGTAAATAACCAGGTCCTAAGCCATGAAGCGCTCTGAAGGTGATAACCAAAACCTTGAAGCGCACTTGGAAGACCACCGGGAGCCAGTGCAGCTCGCGCAGGAGAGGTGTTACATGGGAGCGCCACGTCGCTCCCGTCACCACCCGCGTGGCCGCACTCTGCGCCAGTTGGAGCCTCCGAGTGCTCCTCAAGGGGAGCCCCATGTAGAGAGCATTACAATAGTCCAGACGGGAGGTGACGAGGGCATGAGTGACCGTGTGTAAGGAGTCCTGATCTAGAAAGGGACGCAACTGGCGAATCAGGCTAACCTGATGAAAAATCCTCCCGGTCACGGCCGTCAAGTGCTGTTCTAAAGACAGCCGTGAATCCAGGAGGACACCCAAGTTGCAAGCCCTTTCCGTGGGGGCCAATGATTTGCCCCCAATAGTCAGCGATGGCACCAGCTGACTATATCGGGACGTCGGTTCTTAACGATGTTAAGAACTTAACGAGTTCTTAAAAAATAAACCCCAGTGGTCCTTGGGGATCAGAACTCTCTTATTCCTTGTTTCTTCAAGAATGGCATTGACTCTGGAATCTCTGGTGTTCTCTGATCTCAGTTTGCTTGCAGGTGTTTCGTTACCAGACTAGGTAAAATCATTACTGCTTGTGATGTTACTTTGTCAATAATGAAACATCTGCAAGCAAACAAGCTCCAAGGACTCCGTAGTTCAACCCTATATTATTTTACATTGGAATGAGTAACATTGCTATGAGTAACATATAGCTTGTTTGCAGCAAGCTATAACCATATTAGATGGAGTCAGACTTGAAATAAGTTTGTCATCCAAAAGACCAAAACAAAATATGATTAATCAAGGCCATTCTACTTTTGCAGTCATAATACTTCCAAATAAAATGAAAACATACAATATATAGAAGGACTTTAACAGATATGAATCATACAGGCATTCATCTTAACAGGAGCCTTTCATCTTTTCCTGGAGAACCGTTTTGCAGAATAGACAAGACAGAGACTGAAGAGAGGACACAAGCAAGCTACCGGTAATTAGTGAAATAGTGACCAGTCCTCTCAGTCATCAGCTTTCTGGCAACAACTGATAATAGCATCTTAAGCCCGAAAACCCATTCTACTCTAGCATCTTGATAGCTTCCCCCTTAATTGACAGGTCCCTTTTCACTTCTGCACCTCTCACCTGCATCTTTGTGGGAGGATCACTTTGGAGCATTACATTCACAGGAAGAGTTTCCATTAAATCTTAATGTTAACATGATCCCTAATTGGGCCTTAGCTTCAATTGCTGAAACAAAGATGCATAAATCAGCTAAAGCCTAGTAAAGCTCCAGGCAAGGAATTTATTACTCTGAAATATGCAATATTTTGGAACACTGGACCCCAGTTCTTACTGCCCTGTTTACTTACATTAATCCACTACACAAATTCTAGAGGACTGGGGCCTAGCCTTCACAGTGCCCATTCATAAAATGGGTATCAGACACCTGACTACTATTTATATAGGTCTGTTAACTTTTTAAGTAAGTTCTATGCCAGACACTTATCCAAAAAATTAGTTCACTGGATTGATCTAAAGCATATTTTGGCACATGGGAAAATGGGCTTCAAGGCTAGATATTCTGTTTATGGACATGCTCTTTATCACCTGGCCAAAAAAGGCACCTCTAAAACAGTCAATATTATTCACTGCATTTATCACTTTTATTTATTGTTTATCATATTTAGAAATTTTTAGGTCTGCATTCAATCTAGTTCCCAGAGCAAGGCTAAGGAGGACTAAGCTTAAAAATATTACAACTGACAGACTGTTACTATTGCTTATGCATAATCTGTATAGGAATTCTAGAATCAAAGTTTGATGCAGTGAGTAAGGCTACTCTAGTAATGAGGTTCCAAGCTACAGAGGAGTGAGCAGGAATGTATTTTAGCATCCTTGCTTAATTTGTACATAAATCCCCTCGGTGCCAAACTAAATCAATTAGAACATCGTGCCAAAACTAGAAAATACATTGCAACTTTGTTGTATGCAGGTACTTCTATCTCAAATGTTAATTGGACTTAATTTCTGAATGCTCTGGCCAATTACTGCTCTGAGGAAGCACTTGAAATCAACTATAATAAAACTAAGATCCTGATTTTTATAGAGAACCCTAAACTGCACACCTGGAGGTAAGTAAAATCTTTTAAATATTTAGTCATGGTTTTTCAATTTCACAAAATGCAGTGCAAACCAAACTTACGGTTTATAAAATTATAAATTTATAATTATAAATTAAATTATAAAAATGCTAAAAAAAAAACAGTGGCCATACAGCAAGAGTCATGGCTGAAGACTTGTGAACAGCTGAGTTGGATGGCCGTGGTGAAGAACAAAGGACCAGCAACTTCTTTAGAAACATGGAAGACAGGCCATTGCCCACAAAACTCCAAAAAGCAGCTCCTTGCAAGAGGATTGCAAAACAGCAGTCTCCTATGAGATTGAGTAGCAGGAAATAAAGAGAGATAATATCTTGCTCTTAGCTGCAGTTGAGAATTTAAAAAGGACACTAAGCCAGGTGCACTCACTTTCTAATCACTTTCAAAAAATGAACTCTAAGTATTTCACAGATATTAGAGACTTCAAAATGTCAACTTTAATACCTGGTTTTATATTCTTTCTTTGATATAGGGAATTTTCAATAGAGACTTAATGGTTTTATAAACAATATATAATTGGCCAAAAAAAAGGTTTTGATTTAAGTTACGAATGGACTAAGAGACCAGATAAATTTTTTTTTAAATTTAATTTATATGCCGCTCTTCTCCGGAGACTCAGGATGGCTTACAATGCGTTAAGCAATAGCCTTCATACTTTTGTATATTTTTATACAAAGTCAGCTTATTGCCCCCACAATCCGGGTCCTCATTTTACCTACCTTAGAAAGGATGGAAGGCTGAGTCAACCTTGAGCCTGGTGAGATTTGAACTTGCAGTAATTGCAGGCAGCTGATGTTAATAACAGTGCTTTAGTCTGCCGCACCACCAGGTTTTGGAACATTTGCACTTTTGCTTTAAGATTTGAAAAACAAGTATATAATTAAATAATACACTTGTGGAAAATAACGGATATAGAATTAAATCCATATTAGGAACTGAGAGAACCAAAGGACTTCTTCTGACATTACAGTGGACTAATGGACCAAGCATAGAAAAAATGCAGGCTGAGGTGTATCTTTAAAAATGGGCAATTCTGTATAAATTTTGAGTTAAGGAGAAATTTAAAAATGGACTGAGATATTAACAATAACTTAGAAATCACACGTCCCAACAGTTAAAATTTTTGAAGATGTTAAGGAAGATTTTAAAAACTAATTTTAGCTGACATAGGCATAATAGAACTTGAAAGTATGGAATATAATAAAATCGAAAAAATTTTTAAAATGGAAATACAAAAGATAAATTAAGACGACTTGGACAAGGAGCAGCTTTGACAAGAAAACTTGAATGATGCGTTTTTTACTGATTTTACAAAATCCTTCCGTATAGGATCTGAAGAATTGTTTGGAATGCCAAAAATTGATGAAAGACCAAATCTGACCACTAAAATGACTTAGACGTCAAGATTTGAAGTGCAAAAGGCAGGAGTATGAAGTTGTATTATTTGTTCAGGAATAAATTATTTGTTTATTTCTAATAGCTTCTAGTGGACATTTTGCTAAACCAGAACTGAAAATATAATGATCCCTGGATTGTGGGTAAATAAAAGTTAGATATAGGAAGAATAAATTTAAATTTATTTTTAATTTTAAAACAGGGTAAAGAGTTATCTTACACTCAAGAATGATGAAGATGGAAACCACTTTGTTATTGTCTTTATTTCTGATCCCTTTTTTTGTTTTTATTTTTTTTCTTTCTCTTGTACTTTTTAAACTTCTTTATCTTTTAGTTTAGTCTGTATTTATTTTTAGCATGTCTATTAAAAACTTCAAAAAAAAAAGTATGTATATCTATGTAAAAATAGTGGCCACAATTCAATCATTTCTCTTTACCAGAGGAGTGCAGCATATCTCATTAGCACTGAAGCTATATTCAGGTAAGACTCAGGCAAAATACTTCTATTTTTCTAGTACACAGGTGTCAAACTTGATTGTGTCACAAGACGTATCGTGACTTTTTTGCCTTTGCAGAGCGAAGGTGGGCATGGCCTGTGCATGACTCATCCGGCCCATGGGCCACCAGTTTGACACCACTGGCCTAGTAGGATCTTACACTTCCTTTAATCTGCTTTAAAAATGCAATCTAGGAATCTGTAAATTCCTAAGGGCTGTATTCCAGGTAGTCCCTTGCATTCAAATGTAGTATTAAGGATAGAGGCAGGGTTATCTACAGTTGAAACCGGTGCATGAACCTGTTTCATAAATATTGGTTGACTGTATTTCTTCTTTCCATAAGTTGAAGTTCTTTTATTATTTGAGAACAACATGGTTCAGGAGAATCTCACAAAAATGTCAACATCTCGGCTTTTCTGGAGAGGCACTGCTAATTATGGGTTATGAGCATGTATTTGGCACATTTAAAACAATATATCAAAGACCTGGAAGCCCATCAGAAGCTGTTGGTTCTATGTAAGAATGTTCTCCTGATAGTCAAGCCTCTGAAATGTCTTTGAATATTAGTAAAATATCAGTCTTTTTACAAATACTTACATCACGTAACTGTTTCCAAATTCTAAAAGCACGACCTTCAATGCTCTCCCCCACAGAAAATTTAGCAGGCTAATACAAAAAAGTCCCCTATGAACTGTGGGCAAGAGGCAATTAGTATACAGATAGTCCTCTACTTACGGCCAAAATTGAGCCCAACATTTCTGTTGCTAAGTGAGACATTTTTAATTGAACTTTGCCTCTTTTTATGACTTTTTCTGCCAGTTGTTAAGTGAATCGCTGCAGTTCTTAGTAACATGGTTGTTAAGTGAATCTGGCCTCCCAAATAACTTTGCTTGTCAGAAGGTGGCAAAAGGTGATCACTGGGACACTGCAACTGTCATAAAAATGAGCTAGTTGCCAAGTGTCTGAATTTTTTGATCATATGACCATGAGGACACTGCAACCGACATAGGTGTGAAAAACGGTCTTAAGTTGCTTTTTTCAGTGCCGTTGTAACTGAACGGTCACTAAATGAACTGTTGTAAGTCAAGGACTACCTGTCCTGTACCCTTTATAAGAACTCACGTCTTATCTGGTAAGAAGCCCTGGAAGTTCTGATCATTTTTATCTGTTATCAGATCAGCATGATTCAGTTTCCTTGGACGTAGCTAAATTTTGTTATACTGGCTATAAATTAGGCTGATTGTCTATAAAGAATCCACCATCTATTACGATATTTTATCTTGTTTTATTTTAGACTTCATTTTTTATGTGTCTTTGTTTCCAAATTTTGGTCAGTGACCATAACAAAAATATTTATTCATCCCTCCAATACAAAACCTGTCAAATGATCTTTTGTTCCAGGGTACCAGAAGAAGCCAAAATGCAGAGGTAGAAGGCATGAGAAGAAACATCTCTTCTGGCATCTCTAGATAGACTATTAATCTGTTTGAAGGCCAGAATGTTGTCTTATGCTGTATATTTAATCCTAATGGTTAAATCAAAATTTTAATAATGTATGCAAGTTTACAGAGAGAACAGCTCAGGGACAATATTTTTATGTGTTGGGAAGTTTAGGGATCAACTTCCCTCTAGGTTAATTTTATGTCTATCTGGAAGGCAATCAAAGCAAAACTTTTCTGCAGAGACCTGAATGTCTAATTATTGCTTCTATGTAAATTGGAGCTGGACTTGTGGGTGATATCAAATAATGATATTGGAATCAACAGGCATTAGGATTAAGTGAAAGTGATATTACTAAATTGATTGTAAAGCAATGAAGAACAGATCATTAGAATGAAGATCATATCTTCATATTAGAAACATTTGAATATGAGCATGTATATTGCCAAACTACATTTTATTTTTAAATATTTTCTACTTCCATTTCTTTATGATTTTTTATTGTTTAATTTTTGTTTACTGTACAAAAAAGATAAGGAAAAAGAAAAACGTAAGGAAAAGAAATTCTAATTCATCCTAATTTTTAAATGAACCATTAATCTTGATGAGAAAATAATTAAATAATTCATTTCTTTCCATTACATCAATCATGGCCAGTTCATAGACAGAAAACAAGATCCAAGATTATTAATTTGGTATTCAAAATTCAGCATTGAACAGTGAGCTTCTCTAGTCCTGATGCTCAGTCAGCCCATATTTTTTCATGTAGTGGTAAATCTCAAATGTTTAGTACAAAATTACAAATAATCTGTCTAACACCATTTTAACACTCTTTAAAAGATATCCAAATAAAACATTAATAGAAAATGCCTATATTATTTGTTCCCCAAACTCATTTTATAATTGGTATTCCAAGCCATTATCTGAAAGAATCTTGTTTGAATTAGTAATAAAATGGAAGGGAAATGTAATTTTCTGCTAACCTTTCAATGCTTTAATTTCTATTTTGCACATATGCACAAACTTAAGAAGGACTGGAATCATGTGGAATCTCTCTTATACATTTGTATGGCAAAATATGAGATAAACAAGAAAATCAGATTGATAGGTCCTCGCCTTTCTTAAAAAGGAATTTTTATTTGACTCTGCATATTAAGTATTAAGCCACAAAAAGCTATTCTGAACCTCAGAAACCTGCTGATTTTAATTTCTTTTTCAGACCCATTTTTGCTATACATTTTATAAGTACTTCTGAAATTGCCACAACCTTTTACAATCCTTGTTCAAGTTATTTGCATGAAGATGAGATTACAGTATGTTCTAAGACATACTAATTACATGTATTTATAGAAATTTCTCTGAAATTTTAACAAAGTTAACATAGTCATATTTTATTGGGTTAGTATACTTCAGTACATTATTTCAAAATATTCAAGTTTTCTACATTACTATAGATGTTACTCTGTGTAACAAATTACAGTGCCAGAAATCTTCATCATCATCTTGTTCCAAAAAGAAGAAACTCACCTGAGTAAAATGAAAGAATAATGGCAGTCTCGTGTAGCTCAAGGTATCTGGAATGACAATAGCCATATTAGTTGTGGATTTTTTAAAAAAAAAATGTGTTATATAGATTATGTGCTACGCAATCCATATTAATCTTATTAGCAAGCAGTTTGAAAACTAAAGATTAAAAAAGTGATTCTGAAGGGGGGAGTGCTATAGAAAACTATTGCCAAAATTTTGAAGGGAGACAATATTGTGCACCTCATTCACAAATCTACTTCAGAAAGTAACTGTAAATGTATCATATTTATTTTTCATGTGAGAAGTTTTATGAGAAATCTTAATTGTTTGTAAGCTGTCCAGGGTTATGATACGTAAGACGAGCAGCTATTTTAGCATACCCTAAATAATTCTAACAATTATATTATGCAGTCTTAAACTCTTAAGGTCCTTCGAATTCAGTTTAAAAACAGCACCTTTCTGGATCAATTTATTTTTTGAAGCTTGTTATAAATGGTATCAGGAATCATGCCATCTCTAATAATATTAAATAGCATATATAAGTACTGTTTGGCAATAATGACTAATAGCCAGTGACAGTCTTATCTTCTATAACATTGGTAATCCTCATTACAATTAGTATTTAGTGAACACAAACAACTATGTGGGAGGAGGGGAGCATAAATTACATAATTTTTGCACTTGTGCAGTGACTCACACAAGTACACTTGTGTGAGTCAGGTAGTCCTTGACTCATAACAGTTCATTTAGTGACTCTTACAACTTTACTATAAAAAGTGACTTATGACCATTTTTCACACTTACAGTTGCAGCATCCCCATAGTCACATGATCAAAATTCAGATGCTTGGCAACTGGCTCATATTTATGATGGTTGCAGTGTCCCAGGGTCATCTGATCCCCTTTTGCGACCTTCTGACAAGCAAAGTCAATGGGGAATCCAGATTCACTTAACACCTGCAGTGATTCATTTAACAACTGTGGCAAGAAAGATCATAAAATGGGGTAAAACCCACTCAATAAATGTCTCACTTAGCAACAGCAAGTTTGGGCTCCATTGTGGTCATAAGTAAAGAACTACCTGTAATATATTGCACAATTCATTTTGACCTTGTTGTATGATAGTGGTAGTCAGTTGTATTGTTGAATTATGTGCTATCTCTAAAGCATTTTTGTCTGTCTTGAGTCTCCTACTATTAAGGGCTGCTGGCTAAATGCATGTTCTAGGATTACAAGAGTATAGAATTTAGCAAAACAGAAAATGCTCAGTGTAAGTTAAGTTCTAGAAATGTAATTCTGGACAGTTAGACCAGAACTTTGCTTCTCCCAACCGGTTTGGAACAGCTTTTAATGCTGCAACAATTTGATTTCCTAGCAAGGCAACACAACCATCTTTGATCATTTTGTGTGCTTAATTTAAGACAATTTCAAAGTGAACATAACATTTTGCAGTGTAAACTTGATCAATAGTATCCACAGGCAGCAAAATGAAAAAAAAAAGCAGCATTATGTTACAATTATTTTATACATATGTTATAATATCAAAGGAGCAGAGCATACATCATTGCTTTCAGCATTATGACAAAAGCAGCAACTCTAACAGACACCTATGAACACAGCAAGTAGATATTTCAAATCATAGGTGTATATGTCTGTTAGGTTATTAGTGTACATTAGCATGAACCATATATATTTGTTCCTGCTTCAATTACTTGATTTATACCAATTTCTCAGCATCGTTTTTCTCCCTGCATTCAGCAGGAACATTTTCATGATCTTTTTACTTGTTCTTGGGAATGAATAGCATCTCTATGTTATTGGGAATATTAATAATGCTGAATTATAGTAATTTTGGAAATTCCCTCATATGAAATACAACATGAGCTCAGAGTTATATCAGCCATTTCTTAATTGGGGGGGGAGGTGTGTCTCAAACTTTGCAGAGTCATGATTCCTTGAAATGATAAATGAATTTGTACGAAGCATTGAAATCCATATTGCAATAAAACTATAATGATTAAAAAGAACCCATCATCTAAATATTTTTTAATAAACTGTTTATATTTTTGAAAAGATCTCAAACTTGTATGGGTTTGAGAAATGAAAACAAAAATAGTGGACTGACAAATAAGTACAAATACATTGTAAAATTAAGGATCACTTCCTTAGTTAGGCACAAGCTCTTACAACTGATTGCATATAATAAGCAGAGTATATAAAGGTAGAGAATAATAGCTAAGAATTCTAATAAAGATGTGTCACTGCCATAAATACAAATGGGATATGTAATTCAGTCCTATACATGCTTACCATGTAAATTCCACTCAAGTCAGTGAAACTTGCTTCTGAGAGAATTGTTATAGGATTGCATAGCAATTTCCACATAAATTGGATTAGGATTGCATCTTTGGCTTCACATTCATTTGTAGGAAGGAGACATGAAGCTCATGAGATAAACCTATTTTACCAACAAAGAAAAATATTTCACCTCAAAAAGCTTTGTCTATCTGGATTAACCTGACAAGTTATGGAGAATTTATACTTTTGCCTTAGTGCAGAAAATCAAGTAAGATGGCTTTATGTAATTTCCTTTTAATCATTTCATAGATGTTTATCTATGTTTATCTAAATTGACAATTCATATCTATCATTCATTAACATTATCTTATTTCTGTGACAACAGTTGCTTTTTTCCACATTGGTAAATCATTATCTTCCTATCCCAATTTTTAAAAGTTTACTTATTATTTTCCATATAATTTGAAGAAAAAAACAGAATATGTGAAAATATTTTTTTTAATTTTTTTCAAATAACTTTATTTCATGTTGAGAGTCACATTAATAGAAATTTTATTTAACTATCCTTGTAGCGTATGAAAAGTGGGAAAGCCTTACTTCTATAGATAGTGTGCCACAGACATTATACATATCTTTGGCAGGTACACTGAAGCAAGTTCCCTAGAATGATTTTAGGAACTAAGTGGGATGAAATATCCCAATGACCTATTAATTCAGCATTTTTCTACTTAAATATGAAATTTGATGGTTACAATAGCAGTATTCTCACAGAAGATGTTCAACAATGAACATTTCAGCTTCTCCAGGTCAGCTAAATATCAAGGTGACTGGAAATTCTGAAGTATTTCACATCAGGAAATAAAACCTTAAATATGGTTGGTGTTGAATTTTCCAAAATGTTATTTAATATAGATTATATGAGACATAAAAAGAGTAGAACAGAGATGAGTGGTGAACATTCACACAAATAGATTCATTTTAAATGTTATTTCTATTTTTCCATTTTCTACAAAATGACTATTCCTTTTAATATGAAATCCCACGTTTTAGAACATTTTAGTCTAAAAATATTAACATCTGCAGGCTGTGTTATACTATAATTTTATTAGCCAATAACATTCCCACCAAGATTCATTTCCATCTTGAAAGTTCTAAAGAGTGTTATTTAACAGTGTACCCAGATCATACACTGTTGTGTCATAAATATAAAGCCATTTCAGGCATTTCCCTATCTATATGACAGACATATTTCTTATAAGATAAGCTTTCTAGATACAAAATATATTTTGTCAAGAGTATGTGCTACGCTCTAAAAGTTGCTACACATGGGTTTCTGTGGGAGAAAAAGAAATATTTCCAACATTACCAGGTAAGTAACATAACTTTTGTTCCTGCATCAGATGTCACAATGCAGTTACGTTCAGTAATACTGTCATTTCCCAATGCATATGCCATTTTGACATAGCGTCAAACAGATGCCTATGCCTATGAAACTACAGCTGATTAATTACTCTGTTAGTTCAAGAAAATTTACTATGACTAATCTATTTAGTAATACTTCTTTGCATCCAACCAGATTCATGGCCAATTCACTTGCTAAAGAGTATATTTCTATTTATAATAAAGCTGTGTTTCAGTTACCCACTGGAATATATTCAAGATTCTACACGACACCTTCAAGTTTCCTTGTCATTTTTCCTTCAGCATCTCTGAAGGACATAAAAACTGCACAAAAATAGTTCAATGGTGCATCATGAAATTACTAGTTCAGAGCCATTCAGAGTATGCATTGCAGTTTGCATAAATTGAATTTAATAGAATGATTGCTTCCAAGGTAAGTAGCTACAAGTAACTATTTTAAAGCATTGTAATTTTTTATACAGCTTTTTTCTCCCATTGCTGATATGGTAAATTTGTAGGAGGTGTTTTTTTTTTAAACTGAAGAAGTAGCTTCTCAATACTAGGCATATGTGAAAATAGGTGCTGAAGGTGAATACAAGGTGTTGAGCTTTTAACTGCAAAGCTGTGTGAACAGCCTTACTCCTGTACCACAGCCTATTAGTGAATAAGCATGGAACACAATTCATAAATAATATTACATCCTGCATTTTATTCAATTTCATGTGACAAAAATAGTAACCTAGACTAAGACATCCATTTCAATCAGTAGATGTGTCGAGCCAACAGATTTAATAATAAAAAATATTGGATCTAGGTAACAATTCCCAGCTGGTTCAGGGAGGCTCCTAGCCCTACATGGTATCACAGTATAAAAATAAGTGTCTCTCTTCACCATGCAGAGAGGAAGGACCTAACCCTGAATACAAAGTGGGGTCAGTCTTACTGTACCTTCATCAGCCATCTTATTTACAACACTTTACATCTCTTTTTAAGATATGCACATCCTTTAGGGAAAAGAAATAACACTACATGGTACCAAACACTAAAAAATAAAGCACACCAGAAATGGACACAGATAAATAAAAACATTCATTTGCTGAAAAAAACAGCAACACTAAGCCACCTCAGTTTTCTTTGTTTTCCAATTTTGAAACACCCCAAACACAAATGTTGCTCAATCATTGATAATAGAATGTGTTTTAATATACAGGTGTGTGTGTATCGGTGTGTGGTATGTCTACGCACACTCACACATACACCCCACATACATATTTAATAATATGTACATGTCCATATTTATATTTTATCTATCATTGCTGTAGAAAACAGAGCTGTAATAATTCATTGTTCATTTCAAAATAGTAACAAACCACTAGTAAGTCTTTTAAACTTTCCATTCAGTGATATGATGGCAGAAACAGTCCATCCTCTTATAGTAATGTTTTGTTGTGGTTGCACAAGAAAGAGATTGTCCTATTTTTTTTTCCAGTCACAACTGAGAAGACCTCACTGTCTGATTCTTTCTTCAGGGGCATAAACATTGTGTGCTGTTTCCCAGCTACCCATAATGTCCCTTGAACAATTTTGTTGAACGGAGGATCCTACTGTCAGATTCCACCATGCTTGTAATGCACAAAAATGAGGTAGTACACAAAACATTTACTGTTCAAGTTTTGATTATGCCCCAGCCTCATCAGCACTCTAGTTCAGAGTGGAAACATTCCCTTTAGTCACAATTTTAAACAATGCTTTAAACACATGAAAATTATATTAGCGTATTCAGAGTACATTGTGCTTTGTAGTAAATCTTAGAATATTAAATAAAACAGAGAGATTAGGAATTTACGTACAAGTTTTTAGAATTTTTGTTTTCTGTTTTGCTTTACATACCAGTGCTATTAAGCAGTCAGCATCGAGTTTGTGGGTGGGAGTGAAAGAGACAGAACCGATTACAGCAAAATTAAGCCTACACAATGTTTTCTTTAGCCTCTCTTAGACTTGCACTGATATCACAGCCCTAAGATTAACATATCAAAGGTCTGTTGGAGGGTGGGCTTACAAAAAAGTTAAATGAATCATTTTGGTCTAAGAAATGGCAGGCCCCATTATATCCAAGAATCTGACAGTTCTTAGCAGATTTTTTTTTATTATTAAAAGGAGCACAGATCTTTCATACTGTTTGACCTTAAAGACAAACACAACAAACCCTTCTCCCATTTTTCCTCAAGCCAAAGTACTATTTATAAAATAGTTTACATCTTTGTTCAGATTCAAATTATAGACAAACCTCCCTAAATATAAAATACTAAAAGTGCAATAGTATAAATTAAGAGTTTGCAACCACATTATACAAACACTGCCTTTTATTGTACAGCCTTTGATAACATGAAGTGTTTTATTCACAACTGCTTATAGTGTTGTGAATAATCTACTGTAATAAGGTTTGTCTGTAACTTGTTTTTCCAACTATGAACTGAAGTTCACACTACACTTTTTCCATTTAATAGAACAACTGTCCACATAGCAGCTACAAAGATTTAAATTAAAATGGTTTGTTACTGACAGGTACTTGCACATTGAAAGCATGCTATCTTTCCCAATAAAACTTCACAATTTTGCCTGCATCAAAATAAACCACTTATTTATAGTAAAACAAAACTTGCTTTAAAAAAAAGTCACATAGCCAGGTGTATTTTGCCATACAAAAGCTTCATTTAAGAATGGGGCTAGTATATTGTCTGTTACCCGCATTATCTTTACATTATAAATACTACAGACAAGAATACTGTAATCTTAGACAGCATTAGGGTACTAAATCACTTACTGAATTTTAGAGGAATTCTAAAAACAGTTCAAGTTTCTAGTTGAGTCGAAGAAAATCAGCAAAGATAGAACTGGACTGAAATGCCATTGTGAAACCCCACTTTTACTCAACTGGTGGTATCTTTGCTTTTTTTGAAACAAAATTTGAAACAATTTGGCCTCCTTCAGTCCCTAATGGAATTATCCAATGATTTATCATTTGCTTAAATTTAAAAAAAAGGTTCATAAGTTCTCACTAATGGTCAGCTCACTGTTGAAGTAGTACCATGCAATCTCGCGAGACAACTTTTCAGCAGACACAAAGTTATTGTATTTCTGCTATTGATAAATCATAAGAGTTATCTAGGCAATTAGGCCACAAAACTAAAGTTTAATTTCCCAAACTGTACATGAAAGAACAAATGTTGTATCTGAGCAGTGGTCCAACAGTTATTTGTACTGAATGCTTTTAATTTATGCCAATCTCTTTATTATCCTCAATAAACCTTGTGAATGGACGATTGGCTCCCGTTTCAGAACTCGCTTTGTCCAAACCAATGATGGGAGGGCTACTACCAGTACGAGCTTTGTCCATTCCACTGGAAACGTTACTTAAAGACGGAATGGCACTTCCGCCTAAACTTACTGGGAGCTGGGGAATGCCTCCGTTCTGTATGACAGAAATTTCATTGTTCTTCATAGCAAGTCCATTAGTAATAGCTGCAGCATACTGGTTCCAAAAATTTGGGTCAACATTCATTGCCCGAGCTGCTAAATCCTTCTGGAACATTTCTGAAAACTTCAAAGCATCCCCACCTAACAAAGCCATGGGATTTTCCACGGACAATCGACGCCCACGCCGTGCAGGAGCATTATTCCACATATGAGTTCCCATGTGAACCTTTAGAGGAAGAACAGACAGGGAAAAAAATGGGCAAACGAGCAAGAAGATTTACACAATTTACAAAGATGCCAGGCATACATTTTAAACTGGCAATAGAAGACATTCTAATTTCACAATTTAAAATGTCAAGTAATGTTAAACATTAACTTTCTCATGCACAAGATTATTATTATTATTATTCAAGATTATCAGGCTTATGTTGTATTTCAGGGAGTTTATATCCTAAATTTGTAAATCTCGTTAACTTTTTAAGAACTAATATATGTGAATTTTACTCATATTTACTTGGGAGCAATTCTGTTATATGACGTTTCCAGTAAAGCACAATGTCCCGGCCCAATAACACAAGACCCATGGCAAATAATTATTTAAAAAAAGGATAAAGCAAAGATTATCTATTTTTTCTTATTCTCCAAATTAATATTTATTTTATTTTTTCTCTATTTGTAATGGTCTGAATACAAACCTCCTGTCAGTCAAGCAGAAGGAATTTTCTGATTCAGCTCGCATGCAAGTTTTCATTTTCTCCTAAAAATAGTTCCAGATGTTCAAGATGTTCAGAGTATTTTTTAGAGGTACTGAAGACTGCTCTAACAAGTCTAGGTATCTTCCGTTTACATTAATAGACCTTTTCTACCCAAACTGTTAGGTTTGATTCATCTAAAATTGCCAGGGACTAAATATCTTAAGAAACATTCAAATATATTTCTTACAACAACTCATTTATTTTGCACTACTTATAAATACATTTTATATAATTATATATTAGATTTGGGCTAACATCAGTTAAAGGGCTCTTCCTTGATTGCCCATAATCTTATAATTACCTAGATTATGTGGAGATATAAAATGTTATAGGTCTACTTTTCACATTTCTTTAGTATAAAAAATTGTATTACCCTTTGTTAAAACACCACTGTAAATATCAAGAAAGCCTTCTCACTGAGCATTTGTCGATTCTGAAGGACTACGTCCCACTATGTAACCTTAGTATCTGGAAAATACTACTGAAAGCCCTGCTTCTCTAAGACACAATGGTGAAAGAAGCTGCAATCTGAAACTTGCAGGAAAATGGGATGAAAATTGGTTCATAAATGTGGACATAAAATTATTTCATGAATTGAATCGTTTTTGGGATTCTTTTAATTATAAACATTTTTGAATATTAAAACAATAATTCCAATAGTTCAAAAACCATTGTTTTTAATAAAGGAGGAAGAAACACTCTTTAAAAATAGAATACCTTGTCCATGAAAACAGAATTTTCACTTGATTTTAAGATGGGCAGCTATATAAATATGATAAATGAATAAGTAAAAATTTATTTTTTGATGTGTGATGATATTTAGAATGGTGGGGTTTGGATATGAGGCCAAATCATACTTTAGCTTGATGACGAATGAGAATGAACCACAATTTTGCAAATCTCTTCTCTCCCTCCACCTTCCAATGTGGGTTCAAGAGGTTTAGAAGAGTTCACATCCCTCGTTGATTAGCCTCCACCTGAATTGTCATTTGAACCTGACAAACTGGATTGATCTTCAGATTAACTTTATGAAATTGACTTGTTCCCATTATTCACAAATAAGATTAAATACCACGTAATACTAAACTGTAGTTTAGAATTAATCTAAATACTAAACTGCAGTCACTAACAAGGAGGATAGGAAAAAACAAGTGAAACTCTAGTTGCAAAAAATCATTTATATTCAAAACAATACTTTAGCCTAACATCCAAATTCAATCCATTTCTCCTGCTCCGATTTGGACTCAAGGAAGATGAAGAGGAGGAGCCAGCATCTGCTGAACAATCAGGTTCAATGTGAGCCCTTTATGTATTTTTACAGGATTTCTTTTAATATGAAGTTTACCTTCTTACCTTAAGATTCCCTTTTGTGGTAAAAGCTCTACCACAGATAGTGCATCCAAATGGCTTTTCACCAGTATGGGTGCGTTCATGTATCTGTAGTGCACTTGCTGAAGAGAAGGTCTTCCCACATGACTGACAGTTGTGTTGTTTTGGAGTTCGACGTGGTGGGGGTGCCAGCATAGGGGTGATGCTAGGACTCATCACTGTCTGTGGTGCAGCAGGAACCTGGATTCCAGCTGGAAGCGATGGAACCTCACCCAATGAGATCGGCTTGCTGTGACCATTCACTTCCATTTTGATCATAGTAGGCGCAGTGCTGGTGACCAGGCTAGGAGTACTTTGGCTGGGACCTAGAGTAAAGTTGGGTTCAAATAACTGAGAAGGCAGCTCTTTTAATTTGTGTGTCAGTAAGTGCTGTTTTAAATTACCCATAGTGGAACACCCACGATTGCAGACTGTACATACAAATGGACGCTCTTTAGTATGGCTGCGGTAGTGAATTTCCAATGCACTCTTACAAGCAAAAGGCTTGCCACAGATATTACAAATGGTACTTTTAAACTTACCGCGTTCTCTGTTCAGGAACAGCAGGCTAAAAGGACCTTCTTCTTTGATGATTGGTCTCCCGGGGTTGGTGGCTGTCAGATCCAATGCGCCTCCATTTTCAATAGTAGGTGGTGGGGGACTGTCAGATTTTTCTGTCTTTAATTGTATTTCTTGTGGTTCCTCGTGGTTACCAAAACCTGGTGACTTAGATCTAAAACTTTCACAGTTGCTATTTTCAGGAGAGAGAGCTTGCATGGATGAAGACGATTCTGACATGGCAGGACTCCCTGCACTTTGACTTTCCAGATCTCCAGCAGCTGATGAAGAATCATTGCTTAAGTGGTCACTTTCCCCTGACCCATTTTCTAAAGATTTTAAATTGGTCAACTGTTGGCAGTTCATGACAGAATCAATCATTTTCATTTGATTCTCAAGAGCAGCAATGCTAGAAATTACAGATGGGGGAGAAGATGGACATGATCCAGAATAAGGTAGAAGTGGCTTGGAGGGGTCTCTTACATTATCTTTTAATTCAATGTCCTCCTCCATGGAATTTTCATCGATATCATCATCATAGTTGCTTAGTGTCTCTGCATTCTTTTCATCAAAAGAAAGCTCTGAGTCCATAGCATCTTGGAAACCATCTGGTAATGGCGTGTTTGGAATTTGTCCACCCATATGCATACGAATATGCTGCTGAAGAACAACAGCATTTGTAAATTTCTTCTGACAAATGGGACATGAATGCTGTACTCTAAGTGGTGGCTTCGCTCGATGAACTCCAAAATGTGTTTTTAGATTGCCTTTTGTAGTAAACGCACGTCCACAAATTTTGCATTTAAATGGTCTTTCTCCTGTATGAGTTCTATAATGCATCTTGAGAGCACTCTGACAACTGAGCACACGGTGACAAATGACACACTGATTTGGATCTGTCATCTTCTTATCAATGTTTTCTACTAGCTGTTGCAGTTTTGAGGTTTCTGATGTTTGCATAGAGTCCAATAGACCACCAAATGGAAATTTAGCCTTGAACTGGTCAGACAATGCTGGAAGCACAGTGTTTGGGAGGCTTGTAGAAATACTGCTTTCAGTAACAGCACTAGAAGCTGTAGAGGTGGGTACTACAGAAACCTGACCACTTATAGAAATATCTCCCAGCCTTGCATTTGTTACTGGAATATTGACAGGTTCAGTTTTAGTCATGGTTGAACTACCATGAATTGGTTGTGGGGATTCTGCAGACAAAGGAATGCCTGACTCAGAATTGTTTAGGCTTGGGGATAAAGAAGTGCATTCACTTGACACGGGGGATGTCCTCTGGGGTGATCTGTTCATGGGAGTAATACTTGGGGAATCCCCATAACTGTTTACCCCTTGTATTGTAGGGGGAAGTTGCAGACTAATTGAAGTTGGGACAGTTGATAAAACGGGCTTGCTATCCAGCCATGTAGTAACTGGTTTTTCGGGTGGCAATGACATCCCGTATGGAATTCCGGAACAAGTGGGAACATTGTCAAGGTACTCTGGAACCGGATATGGATTCATCTGAATGTGTGGATACTTTTCTTTATGTCTCTGAAAATGAACTTTCAGATTGCCTTTAGTAGAAAACCGATTGCCACAAATGTTACACTTAAAAGGTCTTTCTCCTGTGTGTGAACGCAGGTGAATCTGTAGAGCGCTATCACTCCCAAAAACCTTGGCACAAAATCTACATTTATGTTTAAAAAAAGGGTCCTCAGAACTTGTCTTAGGCTCAAAAACGGATACATTTGGTGGCTTTCCTTTGCGATGCTTCATAAGAGCAGAGAGAGGATCCAATGCATTAGCTGTTGCAGCTATGCTAACCAGCGGGTTGGGGAAAATTACACTACTGGATGAAGTCTGAGGTAGAAGTGGGTTTGGCAGGCTGGAAGTTGAGGCGAGGAGATTTCCAGGTCCTACTGAAGGTGGAGTTGAAGGGTTTGGGGGCTGTGAAGAGCTGCTAGTAATATTTGACACAGAAACCGGTGTTAATGAAGAAGAAGTAATTGCATTAGAGGAAGATGGTGTGCTTGTTTCATTTGGGACAGAAGAACCATTGCTTGACATATTAGGAGTGCTTGCACCTGACGTGGGCCTTGATATGTGCTGAGTACTCTCAAAGGCAGTTGGTGGGTTGCCAGCGGCTTGAGCCACTACGGCAGAAGGAACAACTGCTGCTAACTGAAGAGCAGAGTTTGCTGCAAATCCCTGGAGCTGGTTAGTGGCTTGCACAGGAGTGCTTTGGGAAGGAGTCGTGTTTAAAGTGGGACGTAATGGCTGTCGGTTCATCATTGCCACCTGACTCCGGATCTGTTCGATCAGCTGCAACTGGTGAATCTGCTGCTGTTGCAATGCCATCAACTGCTCGAGAATCATTGGGATGGCCATTGCTGTAACCCCACTCGCTGTGGTTGCGTTAGCTGCACACCTTGTACTCTGCGAGAATTGTGCAACTGCCACTTTAGTGCTCAACAATGTCTCTAAGGTTACATTAGTGTTTGGCATGTTATAACCTGTCAAAGAAGGTGGCTCGCTAATTTGAGGTAGTGGCGTAGCTGTACTAGAGGTGCCTGGATTGGAGTAGCTTTTTTCTACAGAAGGTTCTACCTCCATGGGTTCTTCTTCCTTTTCTGTATTCTTTATCTCAGAGATCTCATTGTTCTCAGCTTGAACGCTTTCTTCACAAGCCTCGCTATCTGCTTGATCGCTAGGTGAGCTTGCAGGAGAAGGCTCTGCAAATTCTTCAGGAGCTGGGGTGGCTTCATCTTCATTCACAATGAGCACCAGTGGATTTTTAGTGCAGTTCTTCTTGTGTTCCAAGAAATCACTCCACTTGAAGAATTCTGCACAACATTTTTCACAAACATTTGTTTCCTCGCTTCCACTCCGGCTTTCATTCCCACTATCACCATCATCTGCTCCTTCTCCTGGCACTGTGGGGAGGCAGTGGGGGGGGGGGAAATCAGAAGATTGTATCAGCCAATGACTTGCAAAAGAGCCCTCCCTGCATTTTAGAATTTTGCACATGAGTAAGAATCAATATTTTTTTTATTTTGTACAAATTACACCACTTCAACATTTCTGAGGTCCCTCAGTGTGTGTATTCTATGACTCTTTCTACCTAGCTAATCATTTTCTTAGTGCAATCCATCAAATTATGAGGCCCTATCAATTGTGGATACTGCTTCTTAATGAAATTCCATAGAAGCAATTGATTTCCAATATTTTCATACAATTCACAGCTACCTTGTCTGTTGGGTACAAAGCAAGCTTTCGATGGACTCATTAGGATTCCCCTTTGCCATCAAGCTTCCTCATTTCCAGCAAAATTAGAGATACCTTTGCCAGTTCACTTAACATTGCTAAACTAATCTGTAACCTTTCAAACTCAAATCAGCACCTGACACGACAAACTGAGCTTCTGTTACTCAAGTGGGGTCTTTGTGCTACTTAGATTTATTATCTTTATACTGCATAGAGACACCATAGGCACAATATAACTCCACATAACCTGTTAAATCAACAATTTATTTAATTTTAAAGGATCTATATGTATACATCTGATATACGGAAAGTCTTTTTTTAAAATTAAACTATTTTCACCTCTCTTGTTTTTGTACTTTACCTATACAGTCCATGAAGCAAATATTACATAATTGTTAAAAGTATGTAAAATGTGATAGTACATTCCAGTTATATAAATCAAATTAATATCTTTTCTTTTTGGCAAGAAGTACTAAAATTACATGTTACTGTTGTTAGCCAATAGAGTTCAGTGGTTTGTTAACAAACTAGAAATTATATATTTAAAGTTCATTTACATTGACATGTTTAACATGAGAATGTTGTAGTCAAGACACACTTTTAGTACCTTTTTTCTTCTATTCTCATAGAAAGACTCTGCAAATTATATGCTTGTGCCATAGTGGAAAACCCACTAATTGGTTACACATGTTTAATTACTGTTGTAGGCAGCTACTTCCTCTGACTCGCATTACTCTCTTGTGCTGAATAACAAGCATATCTAATGAACAGAATTCTAATTCACACCTGATCATATTAATAGCTGAAGACAAACTTTAAAAATCAACATTTGATGAGACTGTAAGGTTTCACTTTAAGAGCACTGTAATATATAAAAGCACCTGTATGCTTTGAAAGTTGTGTGCAGCTTCAGTGTGCCATAATTATACAGATTCCATTTGACGCTCTAGTCATTACTGAAGCATAACTGTTTTTTGTTAGTTTACAGATAAAATGACAGATGCAAATCAGTTCCACACAGCAAGATGATAGATATAAACCATTTTGTACTTTACACATAGAAGTATGAGAAAATCCACTTCAGTTTGTGCAAACATGTCAGTTTCTTTCACATTAAAGGAACAATTAATTAATTTCCTTTTTACATTTAGGAAGAATATTCAAGAAAAATCCTGCTCATTTTAAATATTCCTCTTAGAATATAAAATATTTGCATGACAGATAAACACTTTAAACTTGGTATTTCAAGTTGTTTTCTTTTCTCTTTTGCAGTTTAATTTTTTTTTTAACATCACTAAAAAAAACCCAAGCAACAATAAATAGAAAGTTCAAAGCAGTAAGTGGCTCAGCTTTCCATCTGAATTATATTTTGATATTAGAACTCAGATCGGCTAAAAGTTACACCTTAGCAAAACATTTAATACATATTTGGAATTTGGTTGTGTTTACTGGAAGCAAAACTACAAATGATTTACATGAAAATATAGGAAGAGAAGAACATTAAGGGTTTAATTGTAATTTTATTGTACCTGGTGTTTGAACTGTCTTTTATGCAACTGAAAAATAATCTCAGAGGCCATCTCCAAAACATTTTGTCATGCAGTTTAGAGAAAACTTGCTATTAATTTTAATCATTGTATTTATTACATGAATCTTTATATATTGCCAAATGTTCAGTACTGAATATTACAGATAAATTTCATTTTTAATTTTTAAAATTTTCCTATTGTAATAATATCCCAAGCTAACTTAATTTCATAAAATAGAAAGTACAACCTAAACTGTATTTTACTAGTGGAAAAAGCCTAGCTCCAAAGAGATCACCTAAAGATTTAATCTTACAGCCTTAGGAAATATTTTTTGACATATTTAATTTCAGGTAAGATCACATGATTTTAATCATATCAGCTTTCCAATGAAGAGTCAGCATTCTTTAAAAACACAACAGCAGAAGATAAAAGCTTAATTTGTATTTGTGATTTTATTTTTGTTTTGTTAATTCATATTTGTGAGTCTCTAAAATGAATAGGAAATTATTTTAAATATTAATCTACATCAATGGAGCTTCACGTTAAAATTAAGTGTCATTGAAGTATAGAATATACAAAATAATAAAGAACAATATTTCTTATATATTCATCCCTTAAAATTTAAGAACTAGCTCCATCTACAAATTTGATGCTTGCTCATAGCTGTAATCTAATTAACATATATGAAAAAATTAAGTTTCCAGTCATTCTAACAGAGTGTTCATCAAAATAGTACTACCTATCAGAATTTAGAGCAAAATGTTTTTGCAAACCTTCTATTGCATGCTACTGCAAGTTTTTAATTCAAACTTTACAAAAGCAAGGTTTTTTAAAAGGAAATTAAAAACCAAAAGTTAAAGACAAATTCACGTGGTCGGGAGTGTATCACTTTGCAATTCAAAACATCCTCACTTATTTATGTGATGTAATGTTTGTAATTATTTGAGTGCATCTTTCTGTTTCACAAGCACGTCTCCTTTTATGTTCAATAATCAGAATATAAGAGAACTACCGCTGTAACTATTGTGTACTTCAGTCTATCCTAATTAATTTACCTGTGTAAGAGTTATTATGGCAACAATTTAAATCCGTGTTCTTGAAGTAGCTTATTCTAAAAAAGCTGTTGTGGCCTGGCAACTTTTTTATTGAAAAAATAAGAAATTAAGTATTATTTCATGTGTTCTTTCTGCTAATATCTGACTGACAAGCCACAGTTATGGCCTACTTTTCCACATGTAAAGGATACTGGTCTTCTTCAGAAAGACTGGTATGGATACTCAAGTGTTAGGCATCTATGACAATGTTACAGCAAACAAGGCTTTCCAAACATGGTCTGCTGGTACATTTGGGAGTTCAAATTATAGTTGGGTTAAAAACTATAAGCATAAACCAAGCATGAGGTTTTGTACTAATTTTAAATGCAAAAGTAAAGAGTATATTAGGTGATTTGGAAAGAATCTTCATGTACATACAGGTTTTATATAAATGTATTAAAGGTTTTAAAATGATTTTTATATTGAACATCATTTCAGTTCATGTTGACCACACAATTTAAAACATTTATGTTAGCATATTTAAGATTGAAGTCCCAAAGGACAATATAGGAGAGTCAAAATGATATAGAAAACTAGATCTGTTAAAGGAAATTTCAGTTTAAATCTTATTCAATTATGATATTCAGTAGGAAATGACTTTTTTCAGTAATGCTCTAAGGATAAAATGGGATATGTGTATGTGCTTACCAACATTTTATAAAGAAATATTAGGGCATCACTGTTAGAAGATAGTATGTACTGGAGTTTTAAAATGAATTATTTTAAAATGAATTAAAATTCCTATGTTAAATATAGAACTTTATAACTGCTTCTTCCAGGCAGTTTGGTCTCAAGTTTATCATGGGCATATAAAAATATTGGAGACAATCAAATTACATTTTATGATATTGAAGATTTTTTCCCCTGAAACTTGCACTTGCATTTTAGATTTCAGTGCGTTGATATGAAAATTAAACTGCCTCTTAAAAACTGACACCTATTTTAGTCTATTAAGAACAGACATATTTTAGCTAGGAACAGGATTTTTTAAAAATTTCATCTACCAACAAAATAACTTAATATTGAAAATACATCTAATGTTTCATGATAACCTATTAACAACTATGGTTCAATCCTTTTGAAATGCAGAAACTTGGAATTGTCCTCAAGATTCGTATACAACACACTCCTTATTCAAGATTTAATATGCAAATGTATTCATACCTGCACACATCCTCAGAAGTGTGTAAAAATATTTTCATGTGCTGTTATTTTGTATAAAAAGGATAAATTAATTTAAGAATGAAAAAATATGCATTAAATGAGCTTTTTAGTTATTTGGTTTATTATTATTTAAATAAACATTACTACAAATTGGGAATTGTATAGAGTTCCCTCTTTTGACTAAAATAGAACATTTAAAAAAGACAATATATCTTTTAATGAAGGGCTTTAAAGTCTGATCGTATTAAGAATGACTAATGACATATATTTTCATTAAATAAATATATTTGAAAACTGTATGTTTGTTATAACACTGAATGTGGAAAGGAATTATAAATTATGAGAAAGTTACTGCAATTATAAATCAAGTATTGGAATTATATTCCACAGAAACTACGGAATCTGCTTCAGTTTTGAGGCCAAGTCAAACTTTAATCTAAGTGGAAAAATAAGGTAATAACAATATAAAATATCTTAAGTTTTCTTCTTTAGATCATCAAGTTACTCATGGCTTTTTCATATCATCACTTGTCTTGGATCTTTATTAATGTCATATATAGTCTGATGTTCTGAAATAATTTAATCAAAATATTTGGGCAGAAGCCAATAATCATTAAGGACATCTGAACTGTGAAATTTACTGTATGTAAAGAAGAGTGAAAACTGACACCTTAGTAATTCCAACTGCATTAGTGGAAAAATATTGTTAAGGGTAATTACTGAATTGTCTTTACGGTTTATCCTTATTATATTCCTGCATGAAACATGTCCCTCTCTACAAAAAGAGGAAAAAGACAGAAAGAAATGGAAATGGGAATATCTTTGGTTAGCAGCATTAAAAATTTTCAGTTTGCAACAGTGCCAGTTAATGTATTATGCAGTGTTATAATACATTCTGCCCCAATATTTATTTTATGAGAACAATATTAGGACATTTATTCCTTTCCACTGTAAGTAGTACAGGTTATCCATTAGAGAGAAGGCCCAGTTGGTCATGTAACTAAACTCTATCATTTAACTATTACTGAAACATTTTCTAAGATAAGTGGATGAACAAAAACAAAAATCTTAAAAGAGTTGCAAGGATGCCCCCCTAAACAACTCTTAACTGTGCAAAACAGCTTTCAAACAGAAAGGATTTTAAAAACTATTCTAGTTTCAGTAAGCACTTTCTCTATTTCATTGTATCATTGTTACTTTTTAAAATGAGAACCTTTTAAATTATTTACTTAGGCCATTACATTTTTTCCACGGAAACTGTTTCTTTACATTCCTTTAAATGATTGCATCATTGAAAAGGCACGTGCAAGATAGGCAGTTTAACAAAATAATAAGATATAGTAATAAGATGTATCTATGCAGAATGTAGCTATAATACATTCAATGGGCCTTCTTTTCAAATAGGCTTGCTCTTGCTCACCTGGCAAGAGTAAATTGGCTGCATTTTGCTACCAACCACAGCAATAACAGTTATAAAATTACACTTTACACTTATTCTACACTAAATGGCTATGAATAAATACATTCATTCAGCATGTCAGGACAGAAAATCCCAACACTGATCTATAAATATATTCATTTTCCTCTAATGGCCCAATTAGCCAATTTGAGGAACATGTGCAATGAAAAAATGCAACTGTAAATGCCTTTATATCTACACTGACACAAACAGTGTGGAAAGATCTTGCATAACTCCCTTTTAATATGGGTATTGGCAAATAATTCAATTAGATTTTAGATTACTAATAACTACTAAAATAAATCTCAACAGATTTTAACATATTTAGTTTGTACAATGACAATGTTTCCTCAAATACAATTTTCCTCATTAAGAACTAGTGTTACAAATAGTTTAACTTTTAGCATACAGTTCTTTCAAACAATTCTTATATATATATATATATATATATATATATACTGAAAACATTACATTTTGATTTCATTCTCCCCCACCTCCTTTTTCTCTGAATTAATTCTTTTAATTTTTTTTATGATAGCTTTGAATCCCATAAAGAAAGATGAATTATCACACACAGAGCCCAAGCTGTGAAACAGGAGGAGACAAATAGAGACCCCTACTGTGTTTAACAATGTAGAAGAAATTTCAAGTGCAATAGCAAAATTTCTATCCTTTTTCTACAGGCCTCATAAGCCGACAATATAAATCTGAACAGTGGAGGGCACTCTTGCTATGCAAAAATTGCATTGCCCTGATATATTTCTTTCCATCTATTTAGTGGCCTAAATTTCACAATTTAAGTTAACAGCCACCTGTGGCATAGTCATCATGTGCCTTCTGCAGAGAGCATATGCAACATTTAACCAACTGCTAAAGCTTTGTGAATTCAGATTAAGAACAGATCAACATTTTTGTCTGCTGATAAAACATTTATCAGCGCATAACATATTAAAATGTAATTACTGTATCTGTTTGACTGAAATCTCAAATATTTGGTTGTGCGCCAAAGTTCTGTGTAAACTAGCTGGTGTTCAATATTTAGACTACAGTGATATAAGATTTTATTTGGAGTTAATGTAGTATTAAATGTTGACTATTTCATTAATTTAAGGTGAAACAGGAATCAAGGCCTAACAGGAATCTAAATAACATATGAGACTGATCCATTTTTGTATAACCTTCCATTTTCAAAGACATAAACCAACAGGCGGAACACTAGAAGATATATCCAGGTTTGATACTATGAAATTTTCTATGGAGCACTGACTCATTGAAAGCATATGTATGCTTTCAATGTTTGCATATGTATGTGGTAAATGATCAAGATTGAAAATCTAGCCAAGGAGCATTATAAAACTTCTTGTAATATTCTGCATAAATAAATTGATACAACTAATAAAGCATATGCAATGAAATATTGATGCACCTAAATAATGAATATTAGCTTAGAGAAAGAACAATCACTGTTATTTTCCTAACCAAAGTAATTGACACTATATAAGATTAATTAAGTAATGAAATACTGTGTAAAACTACAACTCTTTTCTTAGTACTGCCAGTTTAGGAGTTGAACTACATAGGTATTTGATAAGCTGTACAAAATCATATATAAAAACTCATAAGCATCTCTAGTTGACACTCAGATTTGATGTTAACACTTAAGACAACAAGTGGTAAGCCATGCTGCCAAGGTCAACTGCACAGATGTACTAATTGTATTATGAGCTTGACAACTAGTGGCCACCCCTGGCAGGGCAAAACAAGCAAAGGTTAAATCAGCAAACCTTGTCAAAGCACTTCTAACTATCTACCCTCAGGGAAAGTTCATTGGGAGCTTGTTGGCACTCCAGCAATCCTACCTTTTCACTGAAAACAAACAAAAAACTCTTCCTACACTCAACACTTAGACACAGAAAACAGAAACAATTTGGTCTCAAACACTAAAAATAACATGTATGCATTACTTTTTAAAATATATAGGCAGTCTGTTGTCATAAAAATGGGTTTTAAGATTCTATTGATGTTCTTATTTTCTCGAGTAATAATGAAAACTTTTTAAAGGATTGCCTTCTGCATGATTGTTGCTGTTTTCTGTATGCAATTAACAATAGAATGCTCTCAAAAGTATTTACATTTCATAAGTTAAATAATGCATGATTTGCCATGAATTCGATAACAATCCTGACTTTACTCTGAATAAAGATCAATAGATTTCAAAGGGATTGTTCTCAAATTGATATAAGAATGTATTACTTTTTCATTTTTCACATATAAATAGATCTATATGAAACCATTTTCTAGAATAACGCTGTAAAATGAAATGAATACTTTTTATCTGTAGAGAAACATAGCTCCATGATATAAATTGCAATATTGTGAATATAACTTTGGATCTACATATTGCTATTTATTGTGAAAAAAGTTACTTTTATCTGTCCTAAATATTTTGATTGTATTTCTAAAGCTTAAAGCCATTTTGAATACAAAATGTATCATTTCAGTTTAATTTTTTGATTTCTTTAAACTATGTAAGAAACTATTTATTTATATCAATCACAGCAGTCTATTTCACTATTTGCAAAATTTAATACATCTTGTTCTTATCAGTGAATATTCTTTAGATAGTTGTTAGGTTGGCACTCAGTCAATAAATCATGCAAAAAAATTGAAAGCTTTTGCTTTCTCAGTGGTTCACCCAAAATAACAAATTTATTTGCACTGTTTTTTATTTTAAAATTATATTTCAATATTGAAATATTTTTAGAAGTAATCGATATTTATGTTTAAGAACATGAATGTTCAGGTGATATTAATCATATATAGATAATTAATGTTTGTAGTATTTTTATTTATGGGAGCACATATATACTTCTCCTCCCATCAGTAATGACACACAAAAAGTACACTTATTTTTGCATTTGTATACTAAAATAAGCAAATTTTAATTAACATGTTATTAAACCATCCTTTAGTTTGAATACTATATAAAATATAATGCGAATATTTACTATACAGCTGTGCACAATAATATAGGGTAATTTTCCTCCCTCACAATAATAATAAATCTAATATCTTAAAGAACTGTTTTAAAATTGGAAAATACAAGGACCTTTTATTATTTTAAAAGGCAATTTGCTAAAAATCACAAAATTTAATGTTTAATTAAATGTTTCATATCATCTCTAATGTTCTTAAGAGTATTAAGTATAATAGAAAGCAACACATTCTATTTATCTATATGAATTTTATGAACATTAATCCTACTATCTTATATTTCCTGGAATAAGCCTATTGAATTTAAATGAACTTACTTCAGAGTAAACAGGAATGTTTTTTTAAAGAATACATTCAAAGGAATAAATCAACAAAATAACTGAATGATGAACTGGAATAAAAAAAATGTTGTAACTGGATTTTGGAAAGATGTATAGTTTAAATATAAGAATTCTGGTGAACAGGTTTTTAAAATAAATTTAGTATGTCACAAAAATCCTTAATACAATATAAATGCATTTTACAATTATTTGAAAACCACCTATCATTATTCTAAGAGCTGGCCCACTTTAAACTGAAACCAAACAAAAAACCATGTTACTTTAATCTGTACAAATTGCATTCTAGAAATCCCTTTTAGCAATTTTATAGCTAATTTCTATTCAATTATTATCCACTTGAAAGTGCTGTGTGGTACCCCTCCCCCCAGAAATTGGTGAATGCATCTGGTTCCTAAGTGAATGCAGTGTTTCCAATTGTTGTAACAAAACAAGGCTGTTCTATAGCACTAGTAATCTGTTGATTTAGAGAAATGTTAAAATGGAGATGTAAATTCTTCTGATACTCAAGATTAATTCATTTAGCATATAGAATAGCAAATTAACTATCTTGGGATTTATAACAATTCCTTCAGATATTTTGTCACTCTTTATAATGACCATTTCTTTCAATATGGCATCCTTTTAAATGTTTTGTGCATAAATACCTTTTGTTCCTAGACTTGTCAGCATCAACTACTATGCAGATTCTAATTAATCACTGCATGTAAGCATTCATTTTCCAAATTACCAAAAGCATGAGCTCTCTCTCCAACAACAAACATTTCAGTAGCTTATGTTATTCTGACTAGTTTTGGAATCTCTTGGAATGTTCTGCTTTATGGGAGAAAAAGTCCCATTTCTCTATAAGTCCAAATTATTAATTTGCTTCTAAAACACCTATTTTAAGACTGCTACCTAAATTTACTGGTCTTCATATAATTTTAAATATAGCCTTATATTTATCTTTCAGTCTGTCAAACTGTCATGTTTCTTTCTGCTACTGTGTAAATCCTTTCTGTAAAGAAAAAAAGTACACCTACTTTTAACAGCTTTTCTTAATGAATTATATCCCTAAAATGCAGCACTAAGTGTGTATTCTCATGTATAATAAAATGTGTAAGTTTATTAGTTATCACAATAGCTTGAGGAATTATTTTAGAGAGTCAGGAATTAAAAAACTGAAGAGAACTAAGGGTAGTATATTGAGTATCTTTGAAAAATATTATCTGCACATTTTTGCCTGTTTTATGTGCTTAAAAGTGTTGTTTTTGGCCTGTTGCTGAACTAAGAATCAGGAACAGTGGCATTGCTTACAATTGTAAAGTGAAATGAAAAGGCCTGATGTGTCTGATTTACAACATCATCTTATTCTAGAATATACACAACTAGTTAAATCTTTTTTGCAGGCAAAATATTTGTAGTAAGTCAGATAAAAATGTTGAACACTTAACCAATTTAGCTCCTGATGTGATTTTGGTAAATCAGAGCTCTGAAATTGCAGAACTCTGCATGTAACTAATTATCAAGATATATTATGTTCTATATACTGACATGCATTTATTAACCAAGAGAATAACACATTTTGATCACAATTCTCTAAAATAGTGAAGTATTTACATTGTTGCATTTTTAAGGCTGCTGGTAAAGCCGATTTTGAGCTATTCAGTGACCACAATAATAACGCTTTAAAATTCCTCACTGGGATGCAATGTAGTCCTTTTGATGGGAAGACTGTCTTTCTTATTCGCCAGAAATAAATCCATTCATTTGATCATGTAGTCATTGAGGGCGATACAAAACAAACCAAGTGTGAGAAATTCTATGTGATGAAGTAAACAAAACAAAACCCCCAAAAAAGGGGAAAAAAGAGAGAGAAAATCCATTTCCATGACAAAAAGATTCTTTGTTCTTAATCTACACACCATATGCAAGCGTTTCTTTTTAGCATATCTCCTGTTCTAATCTTGGGTGACATGGCTACATAGATAAGACTCACTAAGCAAAACAAAAAAAACCCTCCTAGTTGAACAATTTTCTTCAATTTATTAACTCACCAGAAGTGCCATAATGAGGCACTGAGGTTTTTCCTTGTTAACTTTTAAAGTATTCAGAGTATTGTTTACAATCTATCAATCCACCCTGATAGATTATTTTTCCTATCATTTTTCTTTTACTAAAGATAAATATCCTGTTTTTACTAAAGTATCCAGAAGGCTTTAATTTTTTTAAAAAAAATAAGGAATATTTTGTTTTAATTGCAACTATCCTTCAAGAAACTTGTTTCACTTCCTTTTATTATTACCATTATCCAAGAAGCTGTTCAAATCAGCAGTGGTCAGACTTTCCCTTCTTTCCAAGAACTTTCTTATTTAAAAAAAAAAAAAAGATGGAGGAAATTACAAGTTCTGAATAATTGCCAATGTAGCAAATGCATTTACCTTGGGAAGTCAGTTCATGTTGCACTAAACTGCAAGGTTGCAGTGATGATTTAAAGTAGCCAAAAATCTTTTCTGGCTTAGTTCTCTCCCTCCACAAGCCCCTCTTGCCCAATGAAGTGTGTGAGTATTTTTTTTTTCCTGAAGCATTTAAATGTGTAATTTTCCTTGGAGATTCTTTTTAAAAACGAAAGCAATCAAGCTAGAATGTGCCGTTTAGGAGCAACAGAATCATTCTCCCAATGATTGCCTCTTTATCACTATCCTGATCAGCATGGAAATTTTAAGTGATAACCACAGGAAGAATGAAATACTTCATTCTGCCTTCATAATTGGGAAAAAAATGCAATCTGAGCTACAGGGGAAAAAAACAACCCGGAATGGTAAATTTTAATGTCATATGCAGATTCTGGAGCTTAGAATTATTCCAAATTGACTTCTAAAGACAGCTCAAAAACCCTTTAACCAACTGCAGCTAAATCATTTTGAAACCAGACACAACTTGTTTTATAAGCAGCCTGAGCACGCCTGGAGGCTCTCTTGGCCTCAAGGGGCCCAAATAAATTCTTTTTTTTTAAAAAAAAAAAATCTTTTCAATAAGCGCGGAACAAATATCCCATTTTATAATCCGCCTCAAATCCTAAAAAAACCCAAGAACATCTTCATGGAAATTGTGGTGGCAAATGAAAGCAGGCGTGAGGCAAGTTAAGCTCTGCCCCAGGGCAGACAATTTATCCACCCCAGGCACTGACAATTATTCCCAGGCGTCACCCCCTATTCCCTCCCTAACACTTAGAGACCTCTTTTTTTGCCTTTGAACATCTGACCCACCTCCACTTATTTATGGGACACTCCCTGGCCTTTGGAAAAAGCCCCCCCACCCCCACCCCAAAAGCCAGGCCTACGTCCCAAAATTCGGCGGACCAAAGAGAAACCTTGCTTCAGAGAACTAATCCTGCGCAATCTTTGCTCTGTGTGTGTGTGTGTGGGGGGGACACTGAGGAAACCCCCCCCCGAGCCCTTCCCCCTCGGTTACTTTAGGAATTACACTTAAAACTCTAATCCGGAATCGAGTCGGCCAAGCAGCCGAGCCCGCCGCTTTTTCAGAGTAAAAGCCGAAGTGAACCGCGAAAGATATATATATATTTCTCTCCCTCAGACGCGCAGCAGGCCGAAGGCGGGAGCGCCTCGCCTGGGCTTATTTGTTATCCAGGGCCAGGGAAGCCGCCGCCGCCGCCTCCAGCAGGGCCGCTTCCGGGGTGGTTTGGGGTTGTTGTTTTTTTCGGGGGAGGGGAGGGGAAAGGAAGGGAGGTCTGACACCACCATAAAGATCCAGAAAGGTTTTTCACCGCTTGGTGTCTCCTCTCCCCCCCCCTCCCCACGAACACCGACCCACCCCCGTCCTCAACTCTCTTGGCAACTTTTCTGCCGTGAAGTGGGGGGGGGGGAAGAAGACGACAAGCCGCTTGTGGAACGGGGACGAACGAACGGCTGAAAGGAAGGGAGAAAAAAAAAAGAAAGAAAGAAAGAAAGAAAGAAAGAAAGAAAGAAAGAAAGAAAGAAAGAAAGAAAGAAAGAAAGAAAGAAAGAAAGAAAGAAAGAAAGACAGGCCGTTTCGGTCGAAAAGTCAAACGCTAGGAAAGAAACGCAGATTAAAAAAAAAGAAAAGAAAGAAATGAAAAGGCGGCAAATCCAGGCTCGGCTAAGAGCGGCGGGGAGAAACAGCGGCGCGCGCGCTCGGGGCGGAGGTGGCCGGTGGTGGGGGGGGGAGCGCGAATTTCTAAGTGCGTCCTTCACTCCCACCCTCCAACTCCCGAGAGTGGGGGACGGTCTAACTCTTCTCTCTCTCTTTCCACCCCACCCCACCCCGATGTCCAGCCATAATTCAAGCCCTCCGCTGCACGCCGAGTTTGCCAGCGAGGGACTTCGATGTGGAAGCGAACACTTGCTCCAAAAGGAAGGGGGCGGGAGGCGAAAAACTTCGGCTTTAAACTTTAAACTCCCACCCGAGTTTCTCCTACCTCTTTTTTTCCCCCCGAGGTGGCCTTCTCTGGGGCTGGCTCAAGCTCCCTCCGAAGACAGTAAAATCCACCAGATCCCCGGGCTTAGAAAACACCCACCGCGCGCGCACATAAGCACACACACACACTCACTCACTCACTCACAGACACAGGCGCACGTAGGCACCCGACTCCGGCCGCCCAATCCCGCTTGCTTGCTTTGCCTGCTTTGCCTGCCTTACCTTGTTCGGGAAGCACCTCAGCTTGTAGCTCCTCGTCGGATTTGAGATGTTGGGGCTTAGCTTGCTTTCGTCGAGACATACTGCTAGCTGAGGTGGCTTCTTGTGCCTGCTTTTTGCAGAGACATCGGCGAGAGGTGGAGCGCTGCGGGGAGAGGGGTGGGTGGGGTGGGGTGGGTAGGTAGGTGGGAAAAAAAAAAGACTTGGTGGCGAGGAAAAAGTGTATTGGTGGCGTCGGACCGCCACCACCGCCCCCCCCTTCTTATTTCACCGGCAACAAATTAGCGCGGGGTGGTGGTGGTTGGGCGTGGGGGGGGGGTGGCTTGTGGTGCGTGCAAAGAGAAAACGGAATAAATAAAATTCGCCAGCGAGCCAAGCGGCGACGGCGGATCAGCCGGGCGGGGTGTTGCGCGGGGCTGTGTGCTGAGTGCGCTTGCAAAGATAGGGCGGCTGCGCGGCTCGCGCATGGGGCTCAGTAATTATGATTGTGAATAATGCATGGCGATTAATGATGCTGGGGGCAAGCGCGGATTGGCCCGGCTCCAGTGGACTCGGGCTGCATATGTAAATGCGGGAGGGCGTTCGGCAATTAGACGCTTCGCTCGGCCAAATGCTGCGTCTGCCCGGCACCGGCAGCGCCTCCTGCGAGAGGCACCGACTGCGACGGCGGCAGTAACCGAGGGGACACAGGCGGCAGCAAAACACACGCACGCAGTCCTGGGGGACCACTCTCTGCGGGTGCAATTGACTTTACACAACATAGGTGCACAAGCTTCACTGCTGGGAGAAGGGCAGGATCTCGGCGGTTTGCTTTTGGGTAGCTCTGCTTCCCTTGTTTTCCTCGCTGTTGTTTTTTTTCTCTCTCTCTCTTTCTTTCTCTTTCTTTCTCTGTCTCTTTTTTGAAATTACATCACTCTTTGTCTTTTTTCCAGGTTCCTCTTTACCCAGAAGTTATTCTTCATCGCGCTTAAGTTTCTCTGCGGCGCCTCTAAATGTCCTTGATGGGAGACTTAAAAAAAAAAAGCAATATATTTTCCCTCCTTATCTCTTTTGCTTTCGCTGCCTAAATCTTCGCGTCCTATTCTCCCGTAGTTTATTCCTTCAAGCCTGGCCCGGAAGCGGCTTCTGTTTCTCTTGTGGGGGAGGAAGAGGAGGGGGAAAAAAAGTAAACAGCCAAACTCGGGGACTTTGAGCACTTCTCTGCCTTTCGCTTCTTGCGTTCGTCCTCCCTTCTTTGTGCTTTAACAGCCCCTCTCGTCCAGAGCCGCCTGGTTCTTGTCGCTGTAGCTGCAGCTGGTCACTTCCTGTTGTCCGGAGGTCGGAAGTTTTTTCTCTCTCTCTCTCCGGTCCACCCCTCTCGCCCCGAGACAGGTGGCAAGGTTGCTCCGCGCCCCCCCTCCTTTAGGTGCCACTCCTCCAGACTTGTTCTTGTCCTGCTCGCGTTGAGTTGCTGCGCCTCCCGTGCCAAAGATCTCGCTTTTGTTTGGAAAGAGACAATCCCACTTCCCCGGCAAAAATCTTAAACCGGCACCGACGGCGACCCCCAGCGAGCCTTTGAGGAGTGGGTGGGTGTGTTGGTGGGCGAAGGTGTTGATTGTTGTGCTGCTGGGCGGAGGAGGGTATCCCCTCGCCTCCGCCGCCGCCCCTTCCTCCTCCTGGCCCCCTCCGTTTTCCTTCTCCTCCTCGCCGCTCCCGCAGCCTCGATTGGGTGCGAGGCCGGCTTGGCACACGGGCGCTCGCCAATCGATGCCTCCCCGCGAGCTGGGAAAGGAGGAATGCGCACAGCCGGGGCGTCGCTGATTTCGGCAAGAGAAACTTTCAAGTTTTGAGAGCGGCGGGGCTGGAGCGGCGGCTCCTCCTCCTCCTCCGTCTCCACCCTTCGTTGCTGCTGCTGTCGCCCAGGCGCCACTGAGAGCGCCCCTCAAGAAACTCTCGCCCACCCGTGGCTTTTGAGGCCAGTCGCTACACACGCTCTCTTTGAAGAGGGAGGGATTCCCTGCCCTAACTTCCGATCCTTCCCAGGCCTGGATCTCCTTCCCTTCCCCCCCACCTCCGTCCCCGCTCTGTTTTGTGGTGACTGGCCGGGGCAAAGAAAGGATTGAAGCTGGATTGGTTAGAATCGCTTCTGGTAGCCAGATCCCTCTCCAAAGGGGAAATGCGATCTGGAACCACAAGTTTTCCCCCCTCTCCCCTTTCCTCCGTCTCTTAGGGAAAAGTAACGCGGAAGGCACCCCTTTAGGTACCGGGCTGCATCGCTACTACACCCACTGACCTAGTCGCCTGCGTCGTGGTCCTCCGAGCGCTCCCAAAAACTACGGTGCAATTCTTCCCCCTCCCCACCCCGGCATGTTTAGGGTTTTCCTTCTCCACTTGTGCACCGACACCCCTCCCCCCCCATTCCAGTGTCGGTGTTCTGCAATCAGCGCTTAATTTCCCTGGCTTGCATTTGATATCTCTCCACCTCCGGTGGATCCTTTTCCGCGAGAGGCGGCGGCGGACTTCCTCAGCCTCTCCTCTCCGGGTAGCCCAGCTGGAGGTCAGGCATCAAGCGCCCTCCTCGCGGGAAAGGAACTCAGGGGGATTTGTATAAAATGGAGTGTCTCTCAACTCCCCCCTCCCCGCTTTATTTTATTTTAGCTTTCATTCAGTCTGTCGCTGACCCTTCAGGGCATCCAAAACTGGCCTCCCTTCTTGGGACGTTGGCTTCACTGGATAAACTTTTGCCTATAGAGACCATATGATTCAGCGAGTTCATCTTACTCGGCTTTTCTTGCCCTCTGCCCCTTTGTAGTAAAACAACATAAATTTTAGCTGCTCGTTCGAGTGACCTGGTTTCTGCTATGGCATTGCTTTTCCCCCTCGTTCCTCCTTTTAAAAAAAGGAGACACGCACGTTTTCAGACCGCCAAATCTAGAAAGGCTTATTTAACACTTATTCCTCCCGCCCCTCGGGTCCAATTCTTGGCTCTCTATACCGAGAAAGTAAGCCCCCCAAATAGCCTTTCTTATTTTCACACCGCGTGGCAATTTGGGGCGTGTATAGTTCGGTTCCCAACCCACTTCTCCTGACTTTCTCTTTCACTGTTCCTTATCCTGCCGTTAGGTGTTTTTTTTTTTTTGGTTCCGCGGATTAGGGTGAAGGGAAACCCAGCATTTAGCCCTCCGGACTGGGTCATCCTTAGCATCCTTTCTCCTCAGGTGGAAGGAGGAAAGAGAGATGCAATTTCCCACGATGCTGGGAGAGGAAAGAGCGGTCTACAAATCAGGGCCAGGGGTTTGGGGCGGGCGTTGTCACACCAACAGCCCCTTTCAGTCCCGGCATGTGAAAATGGGGGAGGGCGGGGGAGGGAAAGCGAGGAGGGCATCCAGGTGAAGGCGGGCAACAGGCTCTGCTTTGCAAAGCCCTCTCAGCTGGGACTGGAGAATTCAAGGCAGGCTGATGTTTCTGTCGACCACCCTGAAGAGGGCGGAAAGGGGGGCCAGGCTCTTTCGTTTGGTGAGGACCTTAAGCCCATTTACGGGGAAGGGAAGGCCCCTTGGAGTCAATGACATCCATTTGCAAGAAAAGAACTGAACCTCGCCTTAGCGCGTGCCTCGAGATACCTTCTGCCTCCAGAGGCAACAGACCTGCTGTTCCCAGCCGCCCTATCAGAACGGAAATAGATGCCCATTTCAACCCGGCCAGGTCGTTTCTTACGGTCTCCAGAGTTTCTCCCCAGTCACAAAGGCTAGTCCTTTGCTCCTTTTAAAAGAAGCGGGCGCGGACGACTCTTGTTTTGCTTCCTTGAAAACAAATTCCACCCCCGATTTTTCTTTCCCGAGAAATAGGAAAGTTTTTTTAAAAAAACAAGTAATGAAGCTTAGAAAGGGAAACGGGGGGAGGGGGAGGTTCCCACTTCAGAATGCATAATGTACAAATGATTTAAAAAGGAATCCTTAGCAGATTTTTTTGCCAGAGCAACATTTGTTTCAGATTGTGAATTGATAATACTGTATTTTGAGGGGTTCGCTTTAAAAGCGCACAAAATCTATTTGTTTGTTTCCGGAGAGAAGAAGGGTGAGGGCATTCCGTGCGTTTAAGGACTTCTGAAGTTTTGAATCGCTTGGGGGCGGGAAGACAAAACAACACCCCTTCCCCCTTCCTCGGATTTGGGGGTGGGGTGGGCCACCTCCAGAGGAAAGTCTTTTATGTGCAGGATCAGTCATCCTCTGTAACTCACACTTGCTTGCCCGCCGCCCTCCCTCCCCAAAACTTTCTCAGATCTTGCTGGAAAGCAAATGTGCCAGATCCGGTGGCTTCAAACTTTGAAAGGCTGATTTACAAGCGCAATCCTCTGCGTGTTTACTCGAGAGTAAATATCCCTGGACCCAGCCGTGTTTATTCGGTTAGTCAGTGGGCAGGAAGAGTGTATTTGCAGCAGAAAACTACCATAGTCTGCCAAGAATTCTAACTTTATAATCTTAGCAGCCTTCCAGCCGGTTCCTCTGTCTTTATACGCGCGCGCAAGCACGCCCAAACGTTTGCGTGGTTTTTTTCCCCCCATACAGAAACTTTTCTACAGCTTTCGCTTTTAATCTTTAAGCCGAAATAAAAGAAGCCAAATGTGTTCCTCAGTACAACCCTATTTTGGACGGTAGATTAACTGAACATCTGCACGCGGATTACAGCACCAGCCTCGACACAGAAAAAGAGGCTGACTAATCTGTAAAACCCAACTAGGGAGCATGAACGTGTAGGTATCATTTGCATCCATATTCCTCACCCCTCGAGGAGGGTGTGTGTGTACTACGGAAACGCGATATCTTAATACTTAATAGGTGTGTGTGGGGGGGAGGAATCCTCATCAGACCCAAACTTGCTTCTTCCCCTCCCCCCTGCAATTAAATCTAATCTGTTAATTGTCCTTTCTGCGATGGTGTTTCCATCTGAAAAGGAGACGCGTAATCATTTTGTCTGCTTAATAATAATATTTTTCCAATTAGGGCAGTATTTTATTATAACATTAACGGGGCACACAATTAAGCAGTTTCCGTTTATTTGTGCCACTGGGAAGCGGGGTAGGAGAAGGGCGGCGGCGGCAGGAAAGGGAGGGAGGGGGGCGGGGAAGGCAGCCGATCTGCAAGATTGATTTCTCAAGAGGAAAAGGGCTAAAGAGTTTAATCTCCCGTGTGTATATGCATAACTAGCTATCTAACGCGAGACTCTGGCTGAAAAACCCCAACGCCTTCCGAGAGAGACTCACGTGTAGCGAAAGTGGGTTTGACAGTTCCCGGAGATACCTCAGACACAGGGACTTAAAAAAAAAATACCGGGTTTGATCTTTACAGGGGTGCGGTAGGCAGCCAGTTTTCCCCATTATAAGAATTTTCTTTGGATGCTCGTGGGGCTTTTTTTTTTGGTCTTCCTCCAAACCCCCTCCAGATCCTCTCTCTCTCTTTCCATCTCTCCAGATTCTGTCTCTTTCTCGGGCCTCCCACCTCGTCCTTTATTTTTCCTGGGAAAACTTTGCGTGTCGGATTCCTCCTTCGGAGTGCGCGCGCGCTTGGCGCACAGACCTTCCGAAACTCCGCGGGGCTGGTTTTAAAATCCGCGGGAACTCCGTCCACCCTTGAGCGGGAGATATTAGCAGATTAATATTATTATATGGGGAAAAGAAAGGGGTAATTGATAACGCTACCTTCCACTCCGGAGCAATCAGGATGATAAATGTTTCCATCAAAGGGGAATCTCTGCTTGGTCTACCACAGCTTAATCCAAACGGCACGTCAAATGTCAATTATAAAGATGTTTCCTTTCTGTTACGATTTTGGAGAAGGGGAAAAGAGTAGCATATCGCCTAGGCAGAAAGCAGCTATGTCTGTCGTTAGATGGATGCAGCCTGTTCGGCACTCAGGCTTTCCAAAATCTTACTTTCGCCTCTTCAGTGCCGGCCTAGACAATTTCCCTTTCCATAACATTACAGAATCTTTACGGAAACCGACCAAAATCCCGCTGTAAGGAAAGGGCTACTGTACACTTACTTGCTCGTAGCTTCCGAAATATTTCGTTTCTGGGCGTTTGTGGTTTTCCTTCCACATATAAAAGAAACCTGTGTTGTTTGCAGATGCCATCATAAATAGATCAAGCCCTAAGGAGTGGGGGGAATTTGTGGGGTGGGGAGACCCTGATTCTTAATTCTGGCATAATGATCACACTGAATCCACCTTAGACATACTTACCTGGAATTCAGTGCAAAAGGATTTCTAACTGGAATTGCTTTCCAAGCCATTATGATTTGGCACATATTCGCTTGCCACAAATAAATAAAAAGAATTGCACCCAGTGAGTGTATCTAGGGGTGTGGATTTATCCCTCCATTCTCAGGATGTGCTACGTAGTTGCGTGTCAATCCATACAAATACCCATGTGCATCACACGAAATGATGCCTGAGAAGTGTTTTTCTGTGTCTCCACACACGCATAATCTATTACGTTAGCATATTCTTTCCCTCTCCCCCCCCCACCCCATACAGACATATGCGATTTTCTTCCTTCGCTGCCCCCTCTCCAAACCCATACGTTTTATGTGCATCTGTTTGCAAGTTATAAGTTATATTTCAGTCACTGTATGACCCGTGCCCTTTGGTGGGAAAACTCGGCTTCTATTTTGTTGCAAATGCGTTTTTCAGAAGATTCTTATTAGCTGGTATTAATAGATGCACAGGCCTCAAAAGACGAAATCAGCTATTGATAATTGCAAGAAGTATACGGCAGCTACTGTATCGATCGGCTTGTCCCTTATTCCCCTGGTATGGGAGAGATAAGAAGACACACTCTTTAGTGCAATATAATTTCTTTTGACCTATCTGCTTGCTACAGACTTATGATGAATAGCCAGAGTGGTTAAAGTCCTTTATCACGAAAGTTGCCCCTTGATATAATATTGATTCTTTATAACTAGCTCCAAACACAAAAATCAACCTGTCCACTTGGCCATGATCATCATCATCAATATCATCACAAAAGCTCTGGAATAAAGATCAGCCGAGGACGGAAAATGCTCTCTATAATCTGCTCTCCTAATCTTTATTTGCTGATGATGAAAAGAAAAGGGTGGGGACTCGGGTAGATGGGGGCAAAGGAGGAGGAGGAGGAGGAGGCTGCTTGTCCTCTGACCCAAATCCCAAAATATTAGAAAGACAAACGAGAAGGTCTTTAATTTTTTTAAAAAAGAAAACATCACGAGGGGGAGGGGGTCGATTAAGAAAGATAGGGGGAAAAATACGCCGCCCTCTCCCGACAGATATTTAGGGGGAAATACATTGAGAAACTCCTTATAATAAAATAGCATATTTCCTTCTGGACCGCCTAGAAGCAGAGTTTTTTTTTTTTAAAGAGAGAAAGAAATACGGTTTCAAAACATTCTGTATTCGCGTTCACCACGGGGCCCATTTATATAAATCCATCAATAATCTCAATTATGCGGGAGGTCGGAAGCCTAGGCGATGAGGAGGTCAAAGGCGAATCTAGTTTACAGGGTGCTTAGCACATACGCCGAGCGGCCGCGCAGAAAAGCCACAGAGAGCCAAATCCACGCGTGTGCCTTTTGCAGCCTCGCATCGCGCGTCTTCACGAGCGCGGGCTCGCACCCGTCCCCCGCCACGCGCATTCACACGCTCCGCAACTCTCGTTCAGTGTTTCCTGCGGGGTTTGTGTGTGTGTGTGTGTGTGTGTGTGTGTGTGTGTGTGTGTGTGTTGTTTTTGTTTTGCTCAGGCGGAGGTGACAGACGTGACGTTAGCTCAACCATAATAAGCGCGGGTGCCAGAAAGTGGAGATAGACACGTGGACTCTTGGAGCGAGCGGAGGGAAATCACGCTTTTCGCCGCGCTCAGCATACGCGGATCCTACTCGGTGGGGTATGGTTACTTTTGCATTTAACCCCGCTCCACCAGGCGGTGGCCGCGGTAGACGAACCCGGTGAGAAAGGGATGAAGATCGCGGACACAAACCCAATAAGTTTACTTCCTGTAGGCCAGCTGCCCCGAGGTTCAGCCAGCTTTTGCATTCTAGTAAAAAAAAAAAAAAAAAAAAAAAGAGCCCGCCCCCCCCAAACAACAACAACAACAACTCGAAAGCTCAGCCGCCCGGCGAGGATTTTCATGAGAAGTTGTTGGCGCACCTCCAGGTCCGGCCCCTCCCCTCTCCTTCCAGCCCCAAGCCTGGGCTTCCCATCAGAGCGATGTCTCCTTAGCGCTCGTTTATTGCATTACGATTATGATTATGATTGATCGTTATGAACAGCGACATCACCACGTGAGGTTAGCGAGCCAGATCGTGGTTTTCTCCAGGAGAGTCGTGTGGTTTGATTAGAGTCTGCGATCCTACGGATTGCTGGAACCAAATCCCAGTTCAGAGCGGGAGAGATTTGAATGCGCCTGCAGTTCTCCGAAGCGCCTCCAAACGCAGCCAGCTCTGCCTGCCTGCTGCCTTCCGCCTCCTCCTCCTCCCTCCCTCCTCCCGCCCCTTGCAGGGAATCCAGTTTTCACCCAGGACGCGCTTCTCCTCCGAGCTTGCCGGCCGCCTTCTCGGCTTCCTTCTCCGGCCTGTCCTCGCTCCCCCTCCCGGTTTCCCTCCAGATCCCTCCCTGGATCTCCCTTGGGGGCGCGCACCGCCCCTTCTGTCCATCACACCCCGCGATCGCCACCAACGCCCCGGCCAACTTTTACAGGTCCCCTCTTTGCCTGCTTGGAAGGCTTCCTCTATAGGGGCGAAAGCGGCCGTTTTCGTTTTCAGGCGGGGAAGTTGGGGAGGGGGGGGGAGGACACGCAGGATCGGGTTCCGGGGTCGAAGGCCCAACGCCGGAGGGTCCCTTACTGTGGACGACCAAGAGGTCCCGGCGACCGCTGGTCATGATTCTGGGTCATCAAAATGGCAGCGCGTTAGAGACCTTGGTGCTGGAACCAGGAAGGGAACTGCACGGTGGCAATAGCTTGGACAGCAACAGTCTCCCTGAGACAGTAGCCAAAGGAAGGACCTCTCAATCTTCTCCAGAGGAAGCCCCTTGGGGTTCTTCAGCGAGGGTTTTACACGTGTAGAGCCTTGTAGCTTCAAAAAGGGCCTGGTGGCTCAGCAGACTAAAAGCACTGTGATTAACACCAGCTGTCTGCAATTACTGTAAGTTCGAATCTCACCAGGCTCAAGGTTGACTCAGCCTTCCATCCTTTCTAAGGTAGGTAAAATGAGGACCCAGTTTGTGGGGGCAATAAGCTGACTTTGTATAAATATACAAAAGTATGAAGGCTATTGCTTAACGCATTGTAAGCTGCCCTGAGTCTCCGGAGAAGGGCGGAATATAAATCAAATTAAAAAAAAAAAAAAAGGCAACCACAAGGATCAGAAGGCGGGGATGGGGGGTGGGGTGGAGAATCCAAATTCTTCAAGCAGCTCAGGCTTTTTACTCCTGATTTTTTTTAAAAAAGTTTTTTTTTTAAAAAAAAAATAGTTTTAAGGCATTTTGTTTGAAAAACGGGAGACTTGAGAAAAATAGCCAGTCCCATTATGAAAAAAATTGAGGGATTGGCAGGCTACAATAGAACTAAACAATCTGAGAACTAAAAAGAGATTTCAAATTACAGTGCTCCTTTTAAATCCCCACACTTTCAGCTAACAGACCTGGGGCAATTTTTTTTTCAACTTTTCAGGGAATTTTCTTAGGGTTTTGATCCTCCATACTCAACACAACTGATTTCATAGTTATACAGAAGTTCTTTTTTTTTTTTTTTTTGTCATTCTGTCATCTACAGAATCACACACACTGTCAGGATTCCCTTTTTGATACGCACTCCTTCCATTGTCTTTACACAAAACTGCAATCTTACATCCACTGTACTCTTTCTCACACACATACAAATGGACCTATTTTATTGAAAGCAAACAGTCCAATACTTAGTTCATGTGTTACCTTTTTCTTTAAAAAACCCATTTGCATCTTCTGTGAATAAGAATTTGGGATCTAAATTTGCAATATACTGTACACAAATTACTAAATTTATGCATTACTAAGTAAAGTTCTGTACACGTGGATTTACACATGTAACTTTAAGAATGTGTCTACAATGGATGTCACTTTTATTTTGTTACAGATGCACACTCAGTTAAAGCACATAGATTCATGGATCCAGCTATGTGCACGTGCATCACAACACAATTTTGCAAGTGTCTCAGTGTGGCTTGTTTGTGACTGGGAACTGAAAAATCTTCTGACACTTGAACTGCTACCACATTGACAAAGCTTTGTAAATCAAATGCTCCTTTTACTGAACGGTGCATCTCTGTACTCTTAGCTAACTCTGGGTGCTGTTGAATTTTGCAAACATATTCATGTTTCCCTTGGACAGATGTACAATGTAGCGGTTTATGACTAACAAAGGTAATATGGGTTAGAATCAATTCATTTTATCTGGTAGAAAAAACAGCAGTATGAACATCATCTCATCCAATGACACAATATAATTTGATTAGTTAAATAATCAGTGATGTCCAGACATATAGGTCACCTACTTGTAAATTAGATTATTCTGTTTACTTACCGGCAGTACCTTGATGAGAATTTTTTTTAAAAAAATCCTATCTCCCATCCCAGTTGATACTAACAACAAACTTCTGATTCGTAGGTTGTTTAGTAGTGTGTATGTATTCTGCACAACTTTTAGTGACTAGGTATTTTTGTGCTATTTGGGGAGCTGTTCTGAATAAAAAACTAAATATTTTATAAGAGGGAAACAAAATGGTACATTGATTTCAAGATTTATATTGGAGCATGTATACAATAGAAGCCATTGTATTCAATGTATTAATAGCAGCTCTCATGTTCAAAGGCCAATCTTTCTGTAGCCAAAAGAGAATATTATTGTTGAGGCAATAGAACAATTAGTATGCTGGTGCAACGATAAAATATAAAATACAAAACAATATCCAATGAGGAAATAGCCACAATGTGTTAAAAGTTTTTAAAATGGGAAATATCTTTTAAGGACTATGCAAGCATATTCAGTGAGCCTTGAATTATTAACAGTTATGCCCACAAAATGGAGACATATAGAAAAAAAACAATTGACAATTTTGCAGGAAGAAATTTACAATCCTATTTTGTCTAACAGTCACTCTCTTCATCTTTGCAATAAATACCCTGGGGGTCTCTGCTTTTTTTTTTTTTTGTGGCAGCCTGAACATCTGTATAAGCATTGCTTAAATATGTTAATGTATATAATATGGAAAATATAACTAATATTTAATGTGTTTTGGCATTTATCAGAGTCAATGAAATGTTCACCAATGTTTGATCCAGAGGTAAGTATAGCTATAAAACTTAAAGTGAGCTGTATGAATGTGCTCTAAAGTGAGTGTTTTAAAATTAGTAAAACTTTTTGGATTAGAATAATATATTCACTGTATTTTCAGGAAATGCTCATCGTGTTAAAATGAACAGCAGGGTTTCAGCAACTTTTCATAACAATCTAAAGAAGCTAATTTAAAATGGTAATAGTATAAAGAATGGGAAAAAAAGTGAAGATATGAAATATGTCTAGTTTTTCAGGGATATTTTTAACAAATAGGAGAAGATTAGTTTCTTATATGGATGCTGAAATAATGCAAGACTGAAAGGACACTATTGTAGGATGGATTTATATCTGATACTAAACAGACATTGCTTAACCATAGTTTATTGAATCGACCGCAATTGACTGAATTCACTAATATGTAAGGATGGAATCTTGATTTAAAACCACAATAGACAAATTTTCACAACATTTTATGTCCAGCTCTGGATGACTTAGCATGATGTATGTACCCAATCAGAGAGAGAAAATAAAATGGCAAACTGAGATTATATTGCAGGTGTTCTGCATGTAGGGAAGGAAGAAGTATGCCAGGACCAGAATTTGGATAATTTCATTGTGGACATGGGCCCTGAAGGATTTATTATTTATTATTTACAATGTTCAAATGGGCAAAATACAAGGTAATTTTGAAACATCAAAATCCATTTTAAGTAACTATGATTGCAAAAATAGCCACATCACACCAGCACTCTGAAACTTTTCAACTATTAAGATGATTAGGAGAAAAGATCAATCTTACTTGGCAGAAACAAAACATGAAAACAACAACACAGAACAATTGGAACATGACAATAAAGTTGGAATTTTCACTGCAAAGAATATAATAAAGATACCATTTAGAAGATTAGAGCTCTTCCTAATCTCGCCAGAAAAATATTAATTTTGAGCACCATGTTAACATATACTAAACTCTAAAAGACTCCAAAGTTTGGTGAGAGCTATTCCAAACTACTTATTTATTTCTTTATATAGGTCTTCGTAAACAATTTGAAAATGCTTTAGCCTGTCCATACTGCTGAAATAAATATTGAAGTTGGAGAGTATTTATTTACCTATTTTTTCAGGCTTGCAGTAGCTGACAGAGTCAAAATGTATTTTGTTAAACAAAATTTGAACTGTTCATGATACAACCATGCAATTGTGCACATTACAGAGTGTATGTGTATCCTGTGCTTTTGCTAATGTCACCTGACAACACTTTCATTCAAGGTAAAGCAATATGGCAGCAAAAGTATTGACTTTCTGTTTTTCTGTCAGCAAAATGTATAAAAGGCTATGGGCTTAAAAAAAACACAGGCAAAATTTATGAAGTGTCACCTTTGGATGGGGAGCATTTACTTAAATGTGTGCAATGATATTCTGATAGTGTGGGTTGGTCATTATTAGCCAGAGCTTCACTGTTATTGAGATGAAAATCAATTATTCAGTCAAATATTATCTCCAATTTCTCTCTCCTTGCACAGAAAATGAATTTGCAGAGCAAACTAAGCTTTGCACAATGGAATCAGACTCATTAGAGTCTAATGGTTTTCTCTTTGCTTCTCCAATGATATTTTATAATGAACTACTATAATGTAATATACACACACACACACACACACACACACACACACACACACACACACATTATTTATTTAATTTTTAAACAAGTTTCTCTCCATTGCAGAATGTTAGTTGGATGGATAAATAACTTTACTTAAATGAAAATATTACATTGCAATAGCATGTGCATGCCTCCACAAATATATTTAGTTGTCCTCTTAAACATAGATTTAGATGTCATGTACTTATTTTGTTTGGCCAAGTTCAGATCAAGAATTAGCTTCCAGATTGGGCAGACAAGAGAGTTTGACCAAGTTTGGGGATTCTGCACAGAGGCATATATAATCAAAATTCCCTCTCTGAAGACACTCCATGTATGTCTATGTGCAAAGGGTCACTTTATGGTAGTTAAATGGCTGGCAGGGCTGCACATCCAGCAGATACATTTGGGTGGGTCAGATCGATATGATATGGCACCTCAATTCCTTTCTGATTATATGAAGTGAATTGTGTATATCCAAAGATGCTACTAAAAGTTTGATTGGTTTATACATCAACTCCTGAAATGCAAAACTGCTGAGTTCAGTTCTCAGTAATCAAGACAATGAAATGTAGATGGTTCATGCAATTCACCAAGTCTGTGAGTGCTGTTGATGGAAGACCAAAACTGTTAGAAGAAGATCTGGTTTGAGGACATGTCCTGAATCCTTTCTCCAATGATCAGTTTGAATCATAAGCATGAGTATTTTTCCCCTGCCAGGAAAGTGGAAAGTCCCTTCCTTCCTTCCTTCCTTCCTTCCTTCCTTCCTTCCTTCCTTCCTTCCTTCCTTCCTTCCTTCCTTCCTTCCTTCCTTGAATAATATAGGCCTCTTTTACACATTTAAGTCATTCAAATGGACTCCCCCCCCCACTCATAGAGTTAAAGTTTGGGCAGACCAAATGCAGCTTTTGAAGCAAGCAGTTTGTAGCATTGAGATGATTACCACTCTCAGAGATAGGGTATGATAGAGGCCTTTTGCTATATGTGTGTATACCAAAGTCCTTTCTGTCAGAATTTGCAAGGTCCACATTGCTGCATGCTCAAAAGACTGGGAAAGGGCTTTGAAGCAGCCCTATTGAACCTTTAAGTGATGCAACCCGCATCCCTCCCACACTCAATGCATTGACTTCAGAGAAGCACTTCATTTGTTTTCTGATGCATCTCTCACCATAGTTTGCACAGCCTTTGTAATTAATTCTCCATTCCCCTGCATCAGGGAACTCTGGTAAATTTAACTTGACAACAGAGAGATTTCTAATAAAGAATTCTCAGCACTCTTACCAAACTACAGTTGCAGTGATTGTTTGGAAGAAGCCATGATAGTTAAGAATATCAAGTGATATAAGATAGTCATATTATACAGGTCCATTGTATATTTCAGTTTTCGTGTGTGTGTGTGTGTGTGTGTGTGTGTGTGTGTGTGTGTGTGTGCCAGCCAGCTGTCATAAAATTGCTCTTTTGGAACATTAGGAATTTTCCTGCCATATCCTGAGTGATACAGCAGAACTACAATGAAGAAGATTTTTCATGACTTCCATGTGGTATTGTCACATGTTGGCTTGCATCGAACACTGAGAGCATATGCACCAAAGACAAATTCCTTGTGTGTCCAATTACGCTTGGCCAATAAAGCTATTCTATTCTATTCTATTCTATTCTATTCTATTCTATTCTATTCTATTCTATTCTATTCTAGTGGTTGTGGCATTTTCAAGATGAGCTGTTTGGTGGCGTAAAGAGGCAGGAGTTGGTTATAAAGAAGAACTCACTGACTGGGAATTATAGCTTTAGTTTAGTGCCATTAGTAGGGCATAGCTAGAGGCACACAACACTTTGTAATTTTAAAGGCTTAACCAGGAAGCAATGTTCAACTCTTTACATTGGGTTTCTTTGCACTCCAAGGTTGCCCCACTACAAATAGGGCCCAACATTAATTTTTGGAGGCAGGAATGGTTTACATCTGTCTATTTTTCAAGGTATTTTTTGATCCTGCCTTTAGTATTTTTTTAATAAATTACTCAAGATAGCAAACATACCTAATACTCCTTCCTCTTTCTACTCCCCAACAACTCTGTGAGGAGGGATGGGTTGAGAGAGAGTGATTGACCCAAAGTCACCCTGCTTGCTTTTCATGCCTAAGGAAGGAGTAGAACTCAGAGTCCTGGTTTCTAGCCTTCTGACTTAACCACTACACGAAGCTGCCTATCTGCTATAAATGAAACCTCTGTGTACATTTTCCTGCTTAGCTTTCAAATGCTGCTGTCTGCTTTCACTTTTTTCTAGGCAACCCCTGGCTACTTCATATTTCTTCAACAATTTTTTTTTAAAAGTTAAATTTAACCTTGTGTGCATATGTTTGTGTGTGTGCCCAATGCGATCAGGCAATAGGAAAGAAAGCAATTGGAAGAGTGGGAGGTCACAGCTGCAAGGGAAATTGTCCACAGGAGGAGTGGTGGCCTGTAGTCCAGATTGAATAAGTTGCATGTTGCTACCAAACTGTCTCAGTGCACACAGAATCTTCACAAAAGCTAATGAGAGCCGAGATCAAGAATAGTTTGAAGGGTGCAGTATCTGTCTCCAATTCCAGTTTAATTTTAGCTATGCTAATTTTAAATTAATAGGAAGTATCTGTGAACCAATTAAAATATATGCAAAGACATCAAAAAGTTCAAAAATCTGAAAATAAAATTCAAATTAAAACCACACATATTTTTATTGCATAGGATCCCAGAGAATATAAATAAAAAACATCATATTTGCTAAAATATAGACTGACAGTCAGAAGAATCAATTATTTTCATCATTGAAAAAAATGGAGTCTTGCCATCGATACCTGATCGGGAGACTAAAATTGAACCATAGCTGGCAGTGGGAAAATTAACTGTATATATTTACAATAAAGGTCTAACTAAATTCAAACAGGAGTGGTTCCTTCATATACAACAAATCACATAGCAAGGCAAGCTCAGGCATTTTACCCAAATCCTCTGTGTATATCTAGGTATATTATACGTACCTTTTCTTTGTTTTTGCTTTTTGCTTTGCATATTTTACTTATCCACTTAAAGAGATGTTAAAAAACCCTAACATCAATAAAATTTTAGATTACATCTTTTTCAACAAGAAATGATATTTTGGCCTCATTTTATTTATGCTGTTGAACTCAATGCTTTATTTAAACAAAGCATTAAATATTTTCTAGAGCTAAAAACGTTGGACTAGGATCAATGATAATTCATGTGTTATTATACAATAAGCTATTTGAACACATTTAAAAGAAGAAAATCTACTTTAAGGCCTTGACATTGTAAGCAGAAACAGGACCGTAATGGTATCTTGTTTAATTTAGATTAAACTAGGAATGTCAAACTCATGTCGTCATGGAAGTGTCACGTGATGTATCGGGACTTTCCCCCCCCTTCGCTAAACTGAATGTGGGCGTGGCCAGCATGTGATGCAGCCGGTCCATGGGCCGGGAGTTTGAGAGCCCTGGATTAAACAATATATGGACATTTCCTTTAGATTCAATGATTAACTGACTACTTAAATTTTTATTTCTTTCTGTGACGTATTTATTTATACACATTGCTTTATTTTTAATGGAATATTAAAATTTAATATATTAACATTAAATATTTTAACAAAATATAAATCTGTGTTTGTATAAGAATCAAAGTTAGTCAAAACTTTTATTAAGATATATTTGTTATCCAAGATTCACATTTTGTTGCATTTTATAACTGTTGTTCTTAATCATTCACATTAAGAAATATACTGGTAGTACAATATCTAATTGTTCTTACAGAAGAGAATATACATAGCTGAGGTTGAGCTGTGGAGTCCTTGATGCTCCTTTAGCTTGGTTGTTACTTGCAGATGTTTCATTACCCAATTAGGTATCAGCCAAACTCCTCATGTTACATTCATAAAATTCAGTAAAAAAATTTTTTTTAGCAGTATAAGAAGATTGTTCATAAACCTGGCGCCCCTTCTGTCAATCTTTTATCCACCCATAATATGAAATGGCAGAACATTCTCCAGTTTATCGGCGTGTCGCTGTCTCCGGATCTCCAAAATGTCCTGAAGTCCATTTTCTCTACAACAGTATCAGAATTACATTGTGCCTCTTTAGCAATGAAACAGCTTCTGTGAGATCGTAATGTCACTGTGAGACATGAATGGTTCCCCTGCACAAATGACAGTGGAGGTAAATTAAAACAATGTGAAGTCTAAATAGCCATTGCGTGGCTTCTTCAAAGTGCTAGAACACAATTCATATCATCTGCTCTCCTTTGATTATTCAGTGTATTTTCCTACTCATAAAATGATAACGTGACAATCTCATGCTATGAGGAGCTATCCATGTTTGGTCTAGGTAATTCCGCAATATTATATTGACATCAAGGTAAATGATTCTGTTCAATTGAACAGCCCTGCTTACCATAAAATGAGATTTTTGAGGAAAGGCATGAAGTGCTACATTAGACCAAGAACTTCCTGAAATCCAGTGGCCTTTCATTGCCCATCCTTGGTGCTGAACATCTAGGCAAGCAGATTTTTCCAACTTGGAATCCAAGTCCACAATTGTTCAGGATGCCATGGCCTTCTATAAGTGCTTGCCTAAAGTATAAGAGAACTACCAGAAGCTACAAAATATAATTCTTTTGTGTATGTGTGGCTGTGCCTTTGAGTCCGTTTTTGACTCTTGGCCACTGTCTGGAGTAGTCCTGCAGTTTTCTTGGCAAGATCTTTTGAAAGTGGTTTGCATTGCCTCCTTCCCAGGACTCAGTGAGAGTGACTGATTCCCAGTTGGTTTTGTCCTTAAAGTGGGACTACAACTTATGTTCTCCTGATAACCATAACCTGGTATTGTAACTACTACACCAAACTATCAAAGTATAATAGAAATGTGTATTAACCAAACAGGATGCTGATTCTTTAAGCCATGTCTGCTTTCTCCTGAGGAATTAGATTTGAATTTGAAGTTAATATCCCTGCACTTACAAGGTGTAATGGAATGTATGGATAACTTTGGGGGATGAGGAAAAGGGATGCTTTCCAGGAACCAATCAGAAAAGAGAGGTAGGAGCCCCCAGTGGATTAATGATCTGAGGAAAAAACTTAGGAAAGGGCTAAGCTTAAGGCAGTTAAAATTGGCAGTGGGATGTTTGTACCTTCAGATTTGCAAGATTTTGTTCATGTAGTCTTGCAATAAAGTAGAATTAGCTTATCTAGTGGTGTTTCCCGTCTGGTGTATCTAGGAAGGCTGACAAAATACAGGGATTTGTTTCTACTTTATAGGGTGTAGGAGTAGGAGTACTACACCAGCAGTTTTCCAAAGTTTGGAAGATCAAGATCTGACTTGAAATTACAACTTTCCATAACCTTCAACATGCTTCTGTTGAAGATTATCAGTTATAATTTTTCAGCACCTGATATGTGTTAAGCAAACTATTGGACAAGTACCATTTTTTTTGTGTGTGGAAAGGTCATACAAAAGTCAACAAGATTATTAGCTGAATCTTACTTTGATACTGATGATGAAACTGCATCCTAGCTTAGGAAGTACAAATCAGGTCACATGTCATACCTAAATCTCGTTCCTACAAGTGACCACTTCTCCTGATTCTGAGGGTTTGCCAAGTTGGCTGTATTCCTTTGCCTAATAATAACTCCAATGAAGCCTATAATAGATCGAAATAGGAGCAGTCTTACGAATCAGAAAGCATTCCGGCTCTCTCCTATAATGATGTTGCACAACTTTCAGTTTTAATCCTAAATGCTTCTATTCCAATACATTGTTGTTTGGGTATTGATGCATTAATAATTATGTTGCCACAGTATCACAAAGAACAATGCTGCATTGCTGTTAAGGATATATGGATATGGGTATGTTAAGGGGACATTAAAACACAGACTGCTTCCCATTCCAGAGGTATTAATACTATCCAAATGAAGTGAAATAAAGATAGTAGATCTGATCAGTATATATTTCAGAAGATTATTAAGCTTATTTGCATGCCTCAGTATTTGTAGTTACCCAAGTGAGAGAAAAGTGATTTAAAATTAATAAAAACATACAGTACATGACACCGTCAACAGTCCATGAAATAATAAAGATATGGGAATGAAATCCTTTCTTAGCTCTTGGGAACTTGTGGATGAAATAATCTGTAAATAAGATTAAAAGATTTCAGTATCACTAAGATTGCCTCTTGTGACCTTAAATGTCAACCAAGTCAGGTTTAAAACATTGTTTGTGTGTCACTGCACGGGCGTATAATTTTTGCATTTATCCTACTGTTTTGATTTTATAAGCTTGCTATAGCTTGTGCGTAGCCGTTCTCTGCATCAAGAATTTTACATTTACATGCTAGAAGTACAGACTCCATATAAAACAATGTCTCAGATGAGACTGTCAAGGGTAGATGTCTCTTTAATCTGCCACACAAAAGGCATAATTGGATGCATCAGCTAAAAATCTGTTACCAGACAAAATGATACTATAAAGAATGCACATGTTCTTAATAAATAAGCAAAGGCCAGCCAGAGGGGCTGTGAATCCAAGAACTTCTTGGGACCAAAAGTGGCAATTTTGATTCACAATAATATGAATTTTATAAAATTAAGTGATTAAAATATTGATGGAAATGTTTTTCTCAAATCACAAGAAGCCCATCTACAATCATACAGTCACAACAAACAAACTAAGAGGTTCAGGTTCAATGATGAAAGTTGCTATTAAAGTGGTAGATTGATTTTAGGATAATAATACAATTTAGGAGCAAGTCAGTGTGGTATAGAGAAAAGATATTTGAGGAAGATTGGAAAGTGGCAGAAGGTTGCAATATTTCATAATTTGCCACCTACAACACCTAATATTCTAAAATATTAGATTTGAAAACAATTCCCCGCCAATGACAGAACAGTATAGGTCTACTGTTAACATCCTGAAGGGTAACTATCTAGAAAAAATTAGAAACTTTAATGTAATTCAAAGTTCAAACTCAGCTAATATTTCTGATGCATTTTCTGCCACAAATGTTTGATTTTCTGCCCTACTATTTAATTTAAATCCCCTTTTACCATTTGAATTGTTTAAGTTATAGTTCCTAGTTCAATAAAGAACAAATTTGCTCCATCATCATGTAAGTAACAACCTTTTAACTATTTGAGGATGACATGTCACAGTTAAAGGAGACCACTATAGATAGGAGATTAGGTAAATTATATGCTATTTGGCCCTTTGGAAAACCACAGGCAGTGTATGTTTTTCTGTGGTTTCTGAAAATTTCTGTTATATTTCATGAATTGTTTAGATTCTTTCCTGTCACTTTTTTTTTTTGCTTCACCCAGATTCTATTCTAATCTACAAGGGATTTACATTTATGCAAATCTGTACAGGGAAAAGTATCTTAGATATGGAAGGGGCACACATTTTTGCTTTCTCTTCATCTGTCCTCCGGCATTTGTTCATGGACTTCTCCATGGTGAAGAATAGACCAAAATTATACTTAACTTTTAATAGAGCAATGTCACTCACGTCACTGCGAGCCACTAATAATATAAGAACTGTGGGATTATTTTGTTTACTGATTCAAATGCTAACTTCCTCCATATCTACTGGTTCCTGCTTTAAAAAGTTTTGTTAATTAAGTCTGAAGTATAACTATCTGAACTTTCTAATCACAAGCCTTCCTTTTTCTTCTTAGGCACTTGCTCACTTTTGACTGATCTATCCATAAGAAAATTTCCTAGCATAAACCATATGGATGTGTATCAATTTATTTTCTCGGAATCACCAGTGCACACCCTCCTCCCCACAATCCTAAACTAAACTGAGGTTGAAGGTTTATATGAAAAGACAAAAAATAATAATAATCAAGCTCAACAAGCTTAGCAAGGGTTGAATATCAACAAATTGTTATAAACAAACAAACCAGTGTTACGTAGACAGCGAGAAAAGATAGTTGCAAAGAAAGGAAAGCAGGCTGACGGGTAGCTCAGCTTCTTATTTAGATTTGTCAAGATTATTATATTAGTGCAAGCTCTTTATTTTTGATGTTGGCGCAAGCAGCCATATGCTCATTCTTAAAGTACAAGAAGAACACTTCCCCTAATTCATGTAGTGTATAACAGTCTCTAGTTTGAGAAAGTTATAGAGAAATAATAAAAAAGATAAATTTTTCTTACGGAAATCCATTGTTTAAATTAAGCTGTTTTCCCCTGGAAATTATTTAGCTTCAAAAAAATCAGACATGGTTTTCATTCTGAAACTAAGATAATTTTTATTATGACAAAAATAAAGCTTTTCTGGATTTGCTGCGTTTCTTTTGAGCCTCATTTCAATAGAAATTTCAGGCCCGCTGAATGTCAACTCTTCTATTGCACTGAATGACTATGTACTGTTGCTCAACCAGCATAATACAAAGCGGCTAATTATTGTGAAGAAAATTATGTATGCACTTTAAGCTGGCCACAGAGTTCCATATGTTCTTGGCAGCGTTTTTATTTTGCTCCCATTCCATTTTTAATGCTACAGTGCAATTCAATTTGTACCGAAATCTCACATGTTTTTCACAGACCTATGATGGATCTGCATGTGTAGATGGTGGCTTGAATCCAAGGAACACATATGACGTTGCACGGCTGGGAGAAAATGCACCTGTTTGGGTTTACTACTATCGGGCAACTAGTATTACTAGGGCTAGACTGGAGCCACAGAACATAGTAATACAGACTCTTCATCCCTAATATACATTCACACCAGGGGTGGGTTCTACTTACCTTTACAACCGGTTTGCAATGGGGCCGCACTTGTGCGCTTGCTTCGCAGAAGAATTTTGATGTTGTCGGGGTTGGTGGGTGGAGCCTCCTGCCAGTTTTAGTACCGGTTCTATAGAACTGGTGCGAACCGGGGGCAACCCACCACTGATTCACACATTCACAAGAAAGCAGCATCTAAACTTTACCACCCAGCAAGTGAAATAGGACTTTCAAGCTCCAACTTTAACTATTTAATTTATGACAGCAAATCCATACTGGCTATAGTATAGTAGCAATAGGATGATAATTCATGAAATCTTGGGGTATATATTATTTTTCCTGCTTGTTGTGCCCATCATTATGTCAATAAATCTGTCCACTGGGTTGGTACAACAATATAAAATAAAGGTATATATCTGAAGTGTCTTAATGTTTGTATAACATTGCATTGTTCTTTTTTTTTTTATAGGAATGTTATTAAAAATTTCAACTGTAAAAAAAACTAATGATAAACTAATGCAAGTTAAAAAAAAGAAAAAATATTGTATAAGGTGCAGAAAAAATATAGTAAAGGAAAAGAAATATATAAAAATTACTTCTCCATTCATCACCATGAGTATAAACAATTTTAGTAACTTATCAGCTTCTCTTCAAACAATGCAAATGATCTCTTCTTCCAGTGTCCCATATTCCTTTTCTTATCTCTAAATAAATCCTTAAAAACGTTATCATTTCAGTCCTGATTAGCAAAAGTCCATTTAGGGTTATAAGAGATAACAACATATCTATTTTAATGTTGATCAAGTAAACCAACTTTACATTTCTTCCTTTTACTTTTAACAATCTTGAACTTCAGTCCCTTCAAATACAGTTCTAAAAATTGATTTCCCTTCATTTTTTTTCTTTGTCCCTTCTCATAAAATTCTTCAAAGCTTTAACAAGCCTCTTTTGTAAATCCAGTATAGGAAGATTATCCAGGTCACTGTCTTGGTTTGTTAATTATACATCCCTTTTAATTATTAAGACATCAGCTGGTTTCTTTTGTATCTACAGTGCAGCATATTTTTTCATATCATTTTTGTAGGCTGTCAGTTTTAAATCTACTTTCAGGTCAGTCATATCATGTTTTAAGAATATTCTCTCTCTAGAGGCAGACCCTCTTAAAATTAACTTCTGGGTCTATTGTTCAAAACTATTCTTCAATATGCCCAATGTTAAAATATTTTCTCCCATTCTATATTAGTAAGTCAAAGTGTTTTTTCTCCTTTAAGATTCATTGTAGTCTTTAGTTCCTTCAGTTCATTCTAGTTCCCTATTGTGTTCAAACTTCAAAGTCTCATCCTATCATGTTTTTTAACAAATTCAAAACAAAAGCATTTGCTCACAGTAACAATTTTTATAATTGATTCCAAAATCTTATTTCAGATCCATACGAACCCTTAGTCCGTTTGTAACTTTTCAAAATCAAAGTTCTAATCACCCTTTTATCACATTCAAATAAATGTTTTAAGCCTTTCAATTTGTATAAGAAACTTTTTTCACTAAGGATTGAAGGAAACTCACCCAATGTTTTCAGACTTGTCAATCTAAAGGTTCATAATAGCTGAAAAGCAGTTAACAAAGTGATTAGAAAAGGAAGTGTGTGAACCCAGTGTCTTTTTAAAGATATCAACTTTGATTTGAACGAGATGCTTATTCCCAGAGCTCTAAACCTGCTGGACAATCTCACAGTCACAATCTACTTGTCAGTCTTTATTCCATCATGGTCGTCAATTCCACTTTTAGCACAGCCATCTTCAGTTCACAGTTTCTTCTCTGGAAGTGTGAGTGTGCACTGTACAAGACTGTCACTTCATGGAGAATCTGCTACCTTCCCCGTCAGCCAGCCAGCATTTCCAGTTTTATTAATTAGGTGAAGTTGACAGTATTGTGACAATATTGTGTATCAGATTGATGCAATGCTTCACATATTTTTGAGCCTATGGGGGAGGGAAATAGCATCCCTTTAAAGCAGAGGACTGAGATCTACATGATCTCAAAGAAGACATAGCTGCTTTAAAGATTTGTGATGGATTACATGGGCAAACCCTGTGAAATTACTCATGAAATGCAGTAATTTGCACAGATTCAGTATTTCTCTTCTGGAAGTATAAGAGAACACAAATCTAGATGGAGAGAAGATACTCGAATGAAGCACTAGTTGAGGTTTTGCAGGTTATATACATTTATAGCAGATCATTCTGCTTTGGCATACGCAAGAAATATTGTTTTCAAATCAGTGGCAGCCAAGGGCATCCTGTCATTCTTTCCCAGTCATGATATAAAGTAGCAGTAATAAAACCTGAGGCAGATAATCCCATAACTGCCTCTTCTCATTGGCAGCAGTAAAATATAACATATAGTGAAAATTAACTATATACAAAAGACATTTCCTCTTTTTTGTTTTCCTTTGTGATTGCAACATCATTTGGGATGGATTTTAATCTATTCATCTGTTGAACAGTCTTCCTTAACAGTAGCTCTTACAATCTTTGTCACGCGACTATCTCTTCATTATGCATGCATGCTGAGTTTTATGGCCCATACCATGTGTGAGCTCCAAACACTCACTACACACAAGCAAATAAGGAGGTCAAATGTTTCTGAGGAAAGTAAAAATGCTTAAGGAACAGAACAACAGAAGGGCATTTCAACCTGACCAGTAGCACCCGCCAGATCTTAAGACAGCTATGTCCACATGTTATGGTGGTGAGCCAAGCAAACTATTAATTTATTATTTATAAAAAGAACAATAGAATGTTGTGGGATGAATGCCAGGAACCTTTTAATTCTCCTTTATCTGAAAATTTTCTTCCAAAGCAGAAAACTGAATAGAGACATCTAAACTAAGTATATGTCAATGTGTAATTCTCTTCTCCTATAGTGTAAATAGCTTGGAGATAAGAGCCCATAGGAAGATGGGGAATTTCTCATTCCTCCAAATAAAATTACCTGATTAAGAATGCTTCAAAAATGTATGGAGAGAGGAAGCTTCTAAGTGCCATCAATATCATAATGGAAGAAAAATTTGATCTTGAATAAGTAATAGCCAAAATTGCATTGAATATTTAACAACATATTATACTATCTTTATAATATACTACACTATTAGCAATAGCACTTACCGTAGCAATAGAAATAATACTGATATACTGTTCCTTAATGCTTTACAACATTCTCTGAATGGTTGACAATGTCAGCATTACTTGCATATTTTCCCCAACAATCTGGGTTCTCATTTTACTGACCTTGGAAGGATGAAAGGCTGAGTCAATCTTGAGCCCATTGGGATTGAACTCCAGACTGTGGGCAGAGTTAGCCTGCAATAGTGCATTCTAACCACTTTGCCACCAGGGCTCGGACATTCTGATAGATGATTGATCTACTGAATTCTGATTCAATTGGAAAAATAAAATATCCGGTTCTCGATTAATTTCTGACATAGCTTTTAGAAGCAACCCCAAGAACGCATTTATGAGTTATGGTACCCACATGTGACACAATTCAGAGAATCTTACTCATAAACAGAACATGGCTTCAATTAGTTGAATATATTTTCTGATTTCTACAGAATGTTGATGTAACTTTGACTAGGTGTTCTTGAACAACAGACTAAGAACAAACCTATTTCTAACTGTCTCACTTCAAAAGAAGCAAGATCACAAAAGTGGATACAATTAATAAATAAAATCTTTATATGCAGTTAATTGTGTCTAATGTCATATAAGTGGTTGTCTTTTTCACAAAATCCAGATTCATTTAGATGTTGGGGTCTCTCCTTCCATTCAGGTTCCAGCTCCTAATCCTGTTTCCTTTTCCACAGAAAATTTGGGTGTACGTATTTTTCGGAGTATAAGATGCACCGGAGTATAAAACGCACCTTAGTTTTTGGGGAGGAAAATAAGAAAAAAGCTGATTGGCAGGTGGATCAGCCTCCCAGAATAACCCCAGTCAGGTGTTCCCAGAGGTGAATTTTAGCAACAGGTTCCTTGGTTGTGAGCTCTGTGCCTTGCTTTTTTTTTTGCTTTTTTTTCTGCCTCTGAAACTTCTGAAACTCCGTTTCAGGAAAAAAAAAATTTCTGCCTCTGAAAGCCTCCGAAACAGAGCTTCAGAAAAAAAGCCTCTGAAGCATTGTTTGGGGGCTTCTTTTCTGAAGCTTCATTTCTGATGCTTTTTTCAGCCTCTGAAACCTCCATTTGAGAAGCTGGGCAGGGCTACATTCTTATACTCAGAAGCTGAGTATAAGACACACTCAGATTTTCACCCTCTTTTTTGGGGGAAAAAGGTGCATCTGATACTCTGAAAAATACGGTATGTCTTTTATTTGTTGTCAGCAGGAGTGTGGGATGGGGGCAGGGATACTGATTTTGCTTAGCTTTCCCTTCAAAAAAGCAACAATATTAAGGTTAGATCAGGGGTGTCCAACCTTGGCAGCTTTCAGACTTGTAGACTTCAATTCCCAGAATTCCCCAGCCAGCCATGGTAGTTGAAGTCCATAAGTCTTAAAGTTGACAAGGTTGGACATCCCTGGGTTGGATGATACCGCTTTGGCAGAAGGAAAATGAGGACTCTGGAGAAATAAGACCATGGAATGGTATCCTAAATCAGTCCTTTAGAATGACATTTCCTGCAGCTATCTTTCTTTCATACGGCAGAATAGCTTTGATTTGTTTTGCAACCAATAGTTATGTCTACTCTAGCAATTGCCTATTAAACAATTTGAGGATGAATAAACTTGTTCAATCATCCCATACTGTAAAAATACCTTTTTTTACATTTTCCCTTTGTACTTAACTGTCGGACATTTGTCAGTATTTATTCCCATAGAAGAGACAACTGGATCTAAAAATGGAGATTTGTCTGCTGTAAAAAGAAGCCCAACAAAATTTAAAAGAGGCAATGACTGACACTTTCCCCTTGCCATAAATTTCATTATACACAGTAATGAAATTAACTCCTTTTATCAATTCCCCATCTTAGTAAGAGGCAGAGGTGGGATTCACTTTCCTTCCCTACCGGTTCACAAATGTGGGCATGCACCTTCCATGCATGGTTTTTGCTCGTGCGCGCGCCTTTCACTCATGCACACGGCTTCAAAAACATGGCTAAATAGGACATCATTATGTCCGGGTGAGTGGGCAGAGCCTACAGCAGTCGCCGCTACCAGTTTGCCCGAACTGGACAGAACCGGCTGAATCCCACCACTGGTAAAAGGGATGAAAACAGGAATCCAAATTTTTGATTTATGCAATCATTCCAAGTTTAGCTTAGAATGAGACAGTTTTTGGAATTAATTAATTACTTAATTACTTTATTTATTTATTTATTTATTACTTTTCATATTTCTTAACAGCCCATTTCCCTCTGAGAGGGGCTGTGGGCCATGTAACCAGTTTGTGCTCAAATTTGCGATTGGCGGACACTTTTCATGTTTTAAAAATGTAAATGTTCCTACACCTTTTCTTTGGAATAGATGGAAAAATACAGGTGGACTTTGACTTACAACAGTTCATTTAGTGACCGTTCAAAGTTACAACAGCACTGAAAAATGTGACTTATGACCGTTTTTCATAGTTAACATCCCCATGATTATGTGACTGAAATTCAGATGCTTGGCAACTGGTTCATCCTTATGACCATTGGTGTGTCCCAAGGTCATGTAATCCTCTTTTGTGATCTTTTGACAAGCAAAGTCAATGGAGAAGTCAGATTCACTTAACAACTGGGTTACTAATGTATGAACTGCAGTGATTCGTAAGTGAAAAATGGTTGAGAAGATGGCCAGTCTACAAATTGAATGGGTGTTGGAGGTAGCAGGTTATCTGGTTCCCTTTCCAGCAAGGTTTCAGACTGGGAAATAGTACCCCGTCAGCTTTGGTCATACTTGTCAATGGCTGAGACAGGCTTGGATAGGGGTGATTCTGAATGGGGCTGCATTATTTCACTCAGATCTTGTGTGCAGTTTAGGAGTCCCCCAGGACTTACAGCTACTGAGTGGTGGCCAGGGGACATTTGCACAATTGTATCTTGTGTTCCATTTGTGCCCAATCCTGAATCAGGATGCCTTCTTATACTCATTCATGCCTTGGTCATGACTATTGCAGTGTGCTCTAGAAGACCATCCAAAAGCTGCAATTGGTCTAGAACAGTGATGGCGAACGGAAACATTGCGCACATGCATGCACGCACATTGGGGCTGTGCTCTGGAAAAGCTGAACTTCCAGGTTCTGACACGCATGCGCACCCAACAATCAGCTGGCTGGCGCGCATGCGCACACCAGTTTTCAACATTGCCATGTGCATGAAGGACATCTGATCATCACGTGTGCATGCGCACCAGAAACCCGGAAGACAAACAGGCAAAGTCATGTGTGCCGGGCGACATGGATTTGTGTGCCACTTTGGGCACGGATTCGCCATCATGGGTCTAGAACATGGTGGTAATGATTGTTATGGATTTCCTCTATATGTCCAAATAGTAACACCACTATTTTGCAAGCTGCACTAGTTTGCAACAGGCTTCTAGATGCAATTCAAGGACATACATGGCACAGACCGTTTTTGAAATGATGTAATCCTGGGGATTCAGACAGTGTAACTTTTATATGGAAGGATTTTCCCCAAAAGATGCCTGATTCTGACTTAGCAAAGAACTGAGTCTCTACCTTTAGAAAGGCAGAGAAAGTTTGGCTCTTTCCTTAAGCATTTGGGTCAGGGTGTGTCAAATTCCTATACGGTGACATATACTAAATTTGAGTGCCTGATTTCCAATTAACTGTTACATTGATTTTTTAGTTGGCATTATTATTTTGTTTTTGGCATTTTTGTTATTAGTTTTTTATACATTGCACAGAATCTAATTGTTCAAGTTGGGTGACCATGTAAGTGCTTTAAACAAAAAAAAGTATACCTTGATTTTGATTAAACAGTGTTACCTAAAAGGAATTTCACTAAGTAGAATTTCCAGTCATTGGTATGGAACGGTGGATAATTACTGAAATTATGCATTATGGGGACATTTTGAGTAATGCTACATGGAGAAAAAGGAAAAAAGGAAAAAAACTATGGTGCTCAGTATAATATACTGTTCTTCATGGAAAGAAAAAAAATGCTTTTAGAGTAGTCTATCAAAATCTTTTCCTGCCCTTAAGCATTTTAAAAATAATCTGAGCCTGTATTTATACGAGGGCAAAATTTATTAATAATATCTCTATAATATGCCTAATGGAACAAATATACTTCGATCTATTTGTGTTATTTAACTTGTAAAACTCCAGAGCAGGCTTCAGTTTGATCAAGGTAACCACACTGGTAGTTTATTTTGTGATAAGATTCTCGTTAATCTAGAAATATCATCTTGCAAAATAGAATAGAATAGAATAGAATACTTTATTGGCCAAGTGTGATTGGACACACAAGGAATTTGTCTTGGTGCATACGCTCTCAGTGTACATAAAAGAAAAGATACATTCATCAAGAACCATAAGGTACAACGCTTAATGATAGTCATAGGGAACAAATAAGCAATCAAATCATATTAGGAAACAGTCAATATAAAACATAAAGATACCAGCAACAAGGTTACAGTCATACAGTCATAAGTGGGAGGAGATGGGTGATAGGAAGGATGAGAAGATTAATAGTAATGCAGACTTAGTAATAGTTTGACAGTGTTGAGGGAATTATTTGTTTAGCAGAGTGATGGCGTTTGGGAAAAAACTGTTCTTGTGTCTAGTTGTTCTGGTGTGCAGTGCTCTATAGCATCGGTTTGAGGATAGGAGTTTATGTCCAGGATGTGAGGGGTCTGTAAATATTTTCACAGCCCTCTTTTTGACTCGTGCAGTATACAGGTCCTCAATGGAAGGCAGGTTGGTAGCAATTGTTTTTTCTGCAGTTCTAATTATCCTCTGAAGTCTGTGTCTGTCTTGTTGGGTTGCAGAACCAAACCAGACAGTTATAGAGGTGCAGATGACAGACTCAATAATTCCTCTGTAGAACTGTATCAGCAGCTCCTTGGGCAGTTTGAGCTTTCTGAGTTGGTGCAGCAAGAACATTCTTTGTTGTGCTTTTTTGATGACATTTTTGAGGTTAGGTGTCCGTTTTAAGTCTTGGGATATGGTAGAACCTAGAAATCTGAAGGTCTCTACTGTTGATACTGTGTTGTCTAGAATTGTAAGAGGTGGTAGTATGGGAGGTAGTATATAAAGTCCACCAGCATTTCTACGGTTTTGAGTGTGTTCAGTTCAGGGGTGAAATCCAGCAGGTTCTAACAGGTTCTGGAGAACTGGTAGCGGAAATTTTGAGTAGTTCGGAGAACCAGCAAATACCACTCTGGCTGGCCCCAGAGTGGGGCGGGAATGGAGATTTTGCAGTATCTTTCCCCCAGGAGGGGAGGGAATGGAGATTTTGCAATATCCTTCCCCTGGAGTGGGGTGGGAATGGAGATTTTGCAGTATCCTTCCCCTGCCACGCCCACCAAGCCACGCCCACAGAACCGGTAGGGAAAAATTTTGGATTTCACCCCTGGTTCAGTTCCAGATTGTTCTGGTTGCACCACGAGGCTAGTTGTTCAACCTCCCGTCCGTATGCAGATTCATCATTGTCTCGAATGAGACCGATCACTATTGTGTCATCTGAAAACTTCAGTAGTTTAACAGATGGATCGTTTGAGATGCAGTCATTGATATATATATAGAAGATATATAGAGAGCACACAGCCTTGTGGGGCCCCTGTGCTAATTGTACAGATATCTGATGTGATTCTGCTTAGCTTCACCTGCTGCTTGCTGTCTGTTAGGAAGCTTATGATCCATGTACAAGTGTGTTCAGATACCGCTAGCTGGTTTAGCTTAGTTAGAAGAATGTCTGGAATGATGGTGTTGAATGCTGGACTAAAGTCTACAAAGAGGATCCTTGCGTAGGTCTTTGGAGATTCAAGATGTTGTAGGATGTAGTGCAGAGCCATATTAACAGCATTATCTGTTGATCTATTTGCTCGGTATGCAAATTGCAGGGGGTCTAACAGCAGATCCGTGATGGTTTTCAAGTGGGACAGCATTAGCCTTTCAAAGATTTTCATAACTACAGATGTTAGAGCAACTGGTCTGTAGTCATTCAGTTCCTTGATGGTGGGCTTCTTCTGCACTGGAATGATAGTAGAGCGTTTGAAGCAAGAAGGAACATAGCATATCTCTAGCGATTTATTGAAGATACGGGTGAAGATGGGGGCCAATTGGTCAGCACAGACTTTTAAGCAAGAAGGAGTTATCTTGTCTGGGCCTGGAGCTTTTCCTGACTTTTGTCTGTGAAATAGGTCTTGCACTTTCTTTTCTGTGATCACTAGGGGTTGTGAACCCAATGGGATGGGGTCAGTTGTAGGAGGCTTGGCTGTTGTTGGTGTGTCTGAGATGGAGGTTGTGGAGATAAGTGGCTGTAGTTTCCTTTCAAACTGCAGTAAAACATGTTCAGGTCATCTGCCAGTTGTTGATTTCCTTCAGCCTGGGAAGGAGGTTTGCCATAACCGGTGATATTTTTAAGAGTTTTCCACATTTGCTGGTTCATTTGTTGAGAACTGATTCTTTAGCTTTTCAGAGTAGCTTCTTTTTGCTGCTCTGATCTCCCTTGTTAATACATTTCTGGCCTGATTATACAGCATTTTATCATCTTTTCTGTAGGCTTCCTCTTTGGAACGACATAGCTACTTAAGTTTAGCTGTGAACCAAGGTTTGTTGTTACTGTATATTCGCAAGTTCCTGGTCGGTACACACAGGTCTTCACAGAAGCTGACATACGATGTTACAGTATCTGTGAGTTCATCTAAGTTCATCTAAGTTCATCTAAATAGGAAAGTACCATTTTGGTAGCGCACCAAATGGATGTAACGTTCTGGAGAAAAAAACTGGGTGTCTGATAGCTAGTTGTAAATGTGACAGCTTGGGACCAAAAGACATCAGAGATGCATGTCGATGAAGTTTTCTCTTTCTTTTCCACTTCTTACTATATCCCTGGAACATCATATTCAGAGTTGCCAACAGAGTGTGGTAAAAAATCAAGATGGCAGCCACAATGGCATATAAAAGGGATGGTCTATCCCATTGCTGTGGCCAACATCTTGACTTTTTTTTTTTTTACCATGCCCTGTGAATAAAAAAAGTGCCACGGGAAGTAAGTGTATTATGCACTGCTTTTTTGGGGAATTTCAAAAAGAAGAGAACAATTGCAACTCATGCAATTAAGATACAGTAATTCACAATTTGGATTCTTTAAAAGTTATGAACATATGCATAGGATTAGATATCTATTTCCTGATGCTAGGAGGACATCCTGCATGAATATTCACCTTTTAAACCTGACACTGAGTATATTGAATATTTCCACATGAAACTAGGCAGCATTATATTTAAATTAGACCTAGTCATTAACTTAATGTTAAGTCCTTGACATTTAATTAAAAAAAATCCTACCATGCAATAAGTAGGCTGTGAGTGTAATAATGACCACAATTAGAACAATTCAAAAATGTGTGAATTTAATACTTTCTCCTCTTTTGGGTATTCAGGAAAACATGAGAACCTATTTTAGTTGGAGAACTATGAACTGGGCTGTTCACAATATTCTTTGGAGTCTTCTCTAACACCAAATCTCAAAACTCTTTCAATTCTGCTTCTTCAAGTCCAATTTTCTCTTCCATAGAGTGTCCCAGATGATACCATTGTTTGTGCAATTCCAATCTTTATAGGTATAGACCAGGAGTGTCAAACTGAAGGCCCGGGAACTGGATCTGGCCCACGGGGTGCTTAGATCTGGCTTGCGAGACCACCTGAAACAGCAAAGAACCGGCCTGTAGTGCCGTTTTCACTGGCAGAGGGCTGCAGGAGGATCCTCTCAGTCTTTCCCGGGCCACCACAGGTGCCCCCAACATGAGTGATGTTGAACTGGCCACACCCACCCTGACCATGCCCCCCCCAATCCCCCCATGGTCAAACACAATCCTCAATGAAATCGAGTTTGATATCCCTGGTATAGGCAATTCATGATACTTGAATGTGAATATCTGTTTCAAGGCTTTCATGGCTCCTCAACCAAGTACAATCTGCAGAATATTTCTTGATGGCTTATTCCTTTACTGTTGATAGTTGATCCTAAGAGGCAGGCACTATCCACCATTTCAATATCTCTGTTGTCAATTCTAAGGGTGGTTTAAGCTTGCAATAATAGATGAAGTGGGTGCAGACTAACAATTCAGAAGCTGATTTATACATATATTGCTTTGAAGAAGACAGGAGTGGCAATTACAACTTTCTTTGTGCTATCTATTTTTCTGTGACCTATACTTTCTGTGGCATTGTACATCATTTTGCTAATCTGACTTGTTCTGCTTTTCCTAATTTACATACAGTATTGCCAGCATCTGAAGTCCTGTTCAGAAAATGCAAATGTTGCTAATGTACCTTGTCAGCAGTGTTTATGATGGGTGCAAAAGGGGACAGATTTACCAAATCCATTCCTTCTTCAACATGCATCATGATGGTGGAAACCATCCCCTCCCCCAAAAAGGATGGAACCTGACACTGTAATACTGCTTTGTTATTCTGATGAAAACAGTCAAATTCGGCAAATGTTGTTGTACAAAGTTTGGACTGACACTCCACTGATGCCAGGGATGAAATGAGAATCTTTTCTAGAGAAGGTCAAATACAAGTTTCAACTTTACAAGGTTGAAACTTTGTAAGGTTAATTCATAGATCTAAAAAAAAACCTCTAAATATTTTCATACCACTCTGCAAAACAAGGAAGTAGTTGGCAGGTGGTTCTTTCTTATTATGTATTTTATTAAAAATTAAAACTTGAACTGCAAACTTAAACATTTTCCCCTCGCTTGAACTTATGGCCTTTTTGAAATCTGAATCTCCACTTTGGACCAAAGCAGCATTAAGTCGAATGGCCTGGATTCTAATATCTGGTTCAAATACTACAATGCTTCTGTGGAGAATACTGAATCCCCCCCCCAGATAGTTGTATATCATGTAAGTAATTGTTAACATCATCATGGTGCTTACATGACACATTACAAGACATGATTTGCATGCAGTTTAGTTTAACTAGATGAAGAGTTGGCCTTTTGACACGAATTGCCATCAGGAATGTATAGTAGTGGCCTGGAGAATCTCTGTGTAATTATGATGAATTAGTAAGTATCAAGCAGACATTACAACGGCCTCACAAAGCATTGCTACACAAACACATTTTCAGCACTTTTCACGGGCAATAGAGTTTGCTCCATTTGTGGATAAATGGCCAGATTTCTCATTCTATAGCTTTCTTACACATATCTCGCCCATAGTATAGTTAACATTATGCACTGCCAGTTTTTCACAGACACATATACTGTAGTTTGAATCACTATAAAAAGAACCCGAAACTGGAAATTAGGAATGACATATTCAAGATAAAAGAGCGGCCGCTGCAGAAACAGTCTCTGATGAAGATTTAGAAGGGAGGCTGAGCCGTGTGAATTGTTTATCCGTTCTACCATGTTATTGCTGCAAACCAAGAATGGTGTAATAATTTATTTGGAAAACCATAGCTTAGTACAGTGGACGGGAAAAAGAAAAAAGTAATCCGGTGCAGCTTTGACAGGCAAGGCAGAAAGCTATGAAAAGGAGAAGCAGATCTATTTTTTGAGACGTGGGCAAGAACTATGAATGAATAGACAGCGACAGTAATGTAGATTTGCTGTGTCTCAGATGTTTTAGCAGATGGCCAGCTATGTGTGATTTTGAGAGGAGGGGACAATGTAGGAAAAGTGTGATATATCCTGTGTATAATGCATGTTATTGCTTTTTATTGCTCAGTGCATCTGTACCATGGCTTATCATGTTTACAATCATTCTTACAATGGGAAAGCCAGACATTTTGTACCGGTTCTAAGAATGTAGATTTTTATCACATTTTTCTTAGTAACTTTGCGGTTTTAGAAGCCGCCCTTTGAACATTTTCTTCCCCTAATTCCCCCCCCGTGTGATACGTTTTCATCTTTTTAAAAATGATTTTTCTTAAAAATTTTTTTTTACAATAATAAAACATAAACATGCAGTGTAACTTTATACAAAAGAAAGAGGGAAGGAAGATATAAAACAAGTGTAGGCAGTCCTCGATGTAGGACCACAATTGAGCCCAACATTTATATTGCTAAGTGAGTCGTTTGTTAAGTGAATCTTGTTCCATTTGATGACCTTTCTTGCCACAGTTGTCAAGCAAAACCGTGCAGTCACACGGTTGTTAAGTGAGTTTGGCTTCCCCACTGACTTTGTTTGTCAGAAGGTCACAAAAGGGGATGACATGATTCTCCAGGACCCTGCAATGGTCATAAATATAAGTCAGTTGCCAAGCATCTGAATTTTGATCCCTTGATCATGGGGATGCTGCAAAGGTTGTAACTGTGAAAAACGGTCCTAAGTCACTTTTTTTGGTGCTATTGTAACTTTGAATGGTCACAAAATGAACTGTTGTAAGTCGAGGATTACTTGTACCTTCTATATTATTTCCTAAGCAACTATCTAATCATATAGACTGGAAAGAGATAATCTCACTTCTCTGCCCAGACGGTTGAGGATTGTATGATAGAATTATTGTTGGTGCTTTTTGAATACCGACCCATATTTTACTGACATTGTGATCAGAGTTTTATACTGCTTCAAAATCCTATAAGATTACATTGAGAAGAGTAGATAGAGAAACAAAAGACACCTCCTGAAAGGCAGGCTTGTCTTTTTAGATTTTAAATTTTATTGCAATTTTTAAAATAAACACTAGAAGAAAACAATGTGCACAAAAATGTACATGTTTACTTATTTAATGGATTTATATAGCCTCCCATCAGACACAATATGAGCCTGGCAGTGTACAAATATATTAACAATTAAAACTGTAAAAGGCAAAACATAAATAAGAAGCATAAGAAACCCAAGAATGTGGGAGAACAACAATCATTTGATATCGTATATAACCAATTTGCAGGCTCATCATGGGATCCTGAAATGTTGATGAAAAAAATAGGTTTCAAGGGCCTTCTGAAGGCAGACAAGGATGGGACAACAAGGATGGGGACAACCTCAACTCACGGGAGAATGATCTTCTAGTGACAAAGGGACACAGCTTCCACAGCAAACCCCTCCTATTCAATTGATGGGATGGGTAGATGAAATCAGAAAAAAATAGTCCCTCAAATAACCTTGCCCCATGCCTTGTAGGGCTTTAAAGGCAAAACACAAACACCTTAATTTGCACCCAAAATTAAACCGACAGCCAATGTAATTTGTGGACAAGGTATGTAATGTGTACCATCCTTGGAGGTGCACATAGCTGTCTGCATAGCTGTATTCTATATCAGCTGAAGCTTCTCGATGTTCTTCAAGGACAGCTTAACCTCTGGACCAAACTGGCTCTCATTTGTTGACTTCTTTTGAAGTCAGTTTCAAAACTGGCGTTGTTGATGTAAATTGGAAATAACTCAGTCAGACGTGTCCACAGCAGTCAAGAATCTATAAATTTGTTAAGAATAAACACATGTATTAAATATATAAGTGTGCTAATTTATACCAGGGGTCCCCAATTCCTGGGGCGCGGCACACTACTGGGCCTTGAACCCTTTGGAACAGGGCTGTGGAAGTGACGGCTGTGCACACACATCTTCACTTGTGGAGTTGCACACATATATGCTTGCCCCACCCCTCAGGCGAAACCATCACCTCTGCCCCTCCCCTGGCCAGTCTGCAAAGCTGAAAGGGTTGGGGAACTCTGATTTATACTATATTAGTTGTGTTGAATAGGAGTGGGCAATCATGGCAGGAAGCTTTATGGCTTCAGACAAATCATGAGGTTCCCTTAATATGCATTAAAAAAAATACTTTTGAAAAAAATTACATATTTTTACAGAGTAAAAGCTAAACACCTGATCTATTCTGGATCAAGCAAGAAATACATGAGGGAATTATGAAAATTCACGACACCATTAAATCTTACGGAGTAATAAATATATGGGTCACTTTGATATGTAGTGGTGTCATTTTGTTGGCATGTTTAAAGTGTCCAGCGTTAAGAACAAAGATTATTGTGACAATTTAGAGACTAACCAATTTATTACGGGATAATTTTTCATGGGCAAATTATTCAGAAAGTGATGCTATGTAGCTTTTAAGGGCTCACAATGCTATAAAATGTTGTAGTCACGTCTGAAAAAAAGTTAAAAAGAAAATTCTAGTGAGCAATGTCAGGGGGGGATCCCTGAAAGTAGAATGCTGAGTTGGGGACCACAGATCATGTAAAGATAGGTACAAAATTCAGGCAAGTTTATTTAAAATCACACAGCCCAGACTTCATTATATAGAAATCAACTCCACATCCGCAGCAATCTTTGTATTCATTTTGGAACTAGCTCAATACACCATAGGAGAAAAACAAATGGATTCCTAAGGAACACCAGAGTTATTATGGAATACAGGCAGGTCTGTATATGTAAACAATCAAATATCTTGATCACAGCAATAATGCAGCTCCTTTGCCTCCGAAAAGGAGAGGGCTAAACCATACTCATGAGCTTTAATCTTATTAGAAATCCATGTCTCAGCTGACCTTGTAACACTACTGATTGACTGCCATGAGTGACACAGGGTTAGAATTAGGCCAGCAAGGGAACAGACTGAGCACACAGACAGTGGTCTGTGGGAAAATAGTCCTGGCCTGGAGGGCTAGGGAGGGGGTGGGGATGGGAGGCAAAAGACTGAAACAGTTACCAGCCAATGCATGTATTAGATATCTTTATTCCTTTTCCTCAGTGTCTGCTACACCTAGGCTCAGACAAATGTTAATCTATCTAAACATATATTGAGGATACCTAAAGTTCCCACCCGCTGTACAATTCTTCATGATATTTAACATAAAATAAATCAATAAAAACTGGGTAGATGTCTCAAAATGTTCTGTTTACTGTAATGTAATTTAGCTCGCACCATAATCCTAGTCAACAATTGAGGTATTATTGTGATGGCAGGCCTATATTGTATATCTCCATTCTGTATGTTTCTTCATTCAAGCAATTCGTTCACAATTGTAAAAGATCACCTCCTCTATAAAGGCCACCCATGTTTGATCTCCCGGAATGCCACCTCACTAGGAATGGATCAAGAGTGCAACCTTGCAGATTCTGTATGTTTCTTCATTCAAGCAATTCGTTCACAATTGTAAAAGATCACCTCCTCTATAAAGGCCACCCATGTTTGATCTCCCGGAATGCCACCTCACTAGGAATGGATCAAGAGTGCAACCTTGCAGATCAGGACTGGGTCCAGAAGAGCAGAACCAGAACTAGGATCTGGATGACCCTTATGCATCCCAGATATTTATTTGACTTCTATAGCTGTCCATCTCAACTAGTGACTCTGAGCGGGATACATCATAAAACATAAAACAACTAAAACTATTATAATAATTTAACCAGTACAAAATAAATATATATGGCACCAAGTAAAACTCTTACTATGGATGTTAATACATCCAGGAAACAATACCCACGAAGTCCCAGGCCTGGGCACACAACCAAGTCTTCACAGCCTTGCGAAAGGCCAACAGGGTTGTGGTCATCCTGATATCTGAAGGGAGAACATTTCAGGGGACAGACTCCAGTGGTGGGTTGCCCCCAGTTCGCACCGGTTCTATAGAACCAGTAGTAAAACCGGCAGGAGGCTCTGCCCACCGACCCCGACGTCATCAGAATGCTTTTGTGCATGCGCAGAAGAGCGTGCGTGCGGCCCCACTGTAAACCAGTAGTAAAGGTAAGTAGAACCCACTTACTTGGGTTCGGACTCTATGACAGAGAAGGCATGTCTCCTGATTTCCACCAATGAACCCTTAGATACAGTAGTTATTAGGGTCTAAGATAGTTCTTAGTCAGATGTTGGTGGATTCTGCAGTATTCAGGAGTTTCTAAATTATATTCTAATAATGTATTAAAATAACTAGAAGCAAATCAAAATCAAAATAATTTCCAGTACCAAAATCTTTTGGGAGCTACAGAAGGATAGATGTATTTGTTTGGTACCTCAAAAAATAAATTAAAAAAAAAAACCAAGAAAAAAAATATAATGGAAGAAGCACACATTTATTATGGCATAAAGAATTGTAAAGTTGCTTCATCTGATAAAAGTAGAGTAGTTGTGTTAGCTTTTAAAGTCCTTGTTGTTTTTCTTCTTTTCTGTTCATTCTGCTCATTTTAAAAGCAGCTATTAAGTGTAATAAATACAACAATTCCAGAGAGCAATGTACAGTATAAAATCCCTGTGTACATCTTCTTACAACTTAAATGTGCACATTGCTTCAGCTGAAAAGCCTATAAGCGGTTGCATTAAGGTGTTACAATATTTTCTTTTGACTTATTGCTGGGGATTTCAAACTTTACAATACTATGATATTGAGAAGTCATACCTCCACCCATGGTTCAGACCGAATAATCTGAATAAAAAAATAATAAGGATAAATACAAGTGCGGTGATTGGTGGGTGGTTTTGACTGATGTTTAGTCCAATGTCTTTTGCCTTCCTTCAAAATTCATTCTGGGCTTTGTTCCTTGCTATGCCACTGCAGGCTTGTGCAGACAAAGAGGGAGTGACTTGTAATAGTGCAACAAATTATGACCCCTTTCTCAGTTGCTTCTGAACTCCTGGAGGTCATGACCCACAATTTGAGAACCCTAGCTTACTGTATTGCTTAATTTGACCTGCCTCAGATTAAAACATTAATGTGAGACCTTTTGCCATAACAAGCAATAAAACACAGAGTCTTAACAAATATAGATTATCAGTCCATATATAGGTAAAAGATAGATAATAGAAAGCAGTTGCAAGTAGAAGTTCCCTGTACTGTGGTGAACAGTATTACACATACGTGATATTTAATCTATCTGTAGGTTTGGGTTGGATTAGCCTGTCCTGAAACGGAATCCAACATTACTTGGCTGACTTCCTTCTTATGCTCTGGACTTCCTTTTTTTTTTTCTGCTTCCTATACAACCTGTACTCCAGGTTTGATTTCGATGGATTTTGAGAGCCCATGAGGCCTCACAGAGATTGTAGGGAACAATATACAAACACAGATTATTTCAGTTTTTTGCCCCATTAGTGCTATATTTCTTGATAAACATAGGTTGAAATGTTATCTTCAAAAGATGTAGATGATATTTGGATGTTGCCTGATATGGAACCTTTTTTATATGCTTGTGCTTTGGACTGATGACTGTTATTTAATTCTTCTTGCAGATTTATCACTGGAATTGACAAGAAACAACCTGCATATAAAATTTAACACAATTGTTAAGCAATTTCCATGTAATGCATTATATCTTGGATTTAAATGTTAAACACTTACTCAGTAAGCATATTTGCTTTACTGAAGAATACTACTATAGTACAATACTACTGCAGCATATCAGTCTCCAAAACGTAAGGACCAGAATACTTTGGAAATTAAACAGTATTTACTTCTGACTTACATGCATAGGATTGCAATTTTGCTGAGTTGTTTCATATTGTACAGAATTGGTAAAAAATATTTATTTATTTATTGCATTTATGTTTCTCATTGCCATTAAAATCATGTACAATTGTATTTTCCATTCCCCCATATCATGCTCCTACAAAGTTGGTGAATTAGATTATGTTGAGAAATATAGAGACTGGCCCAAACAAAATGCAAGATTAAATGGAATTTTGAGACTGAATCATCACTGCCCTCCTCCAATCACTACACAATAATTCCATTTATTTGGAATCCTGGTTTTCCACTGTTCTACATTATAGAGCAGAGGATCCCCAACTCCCGGGCCACGGCCTGTTCGAAACCAGGCCATGGGACAAATGGGCAAGTGTGTGTGTGTGTAAAGCTCCATGTGTGAGACTCTGCTCGTGCGAGTTGAGCTTTGTGTGTGAGCACAAGTGCTCAAGACCGCCCCCCCACTCATGCAAGTGGAGCTTCATGCACAAATGCAAGCACCCTCCACTTGCGTGCGAAGCTCCATTTGCCTGACTGGAGGGTGCATGTGTGCCCACTTGCACACATATAGCTGTTTGCACACACATGTGCCTGCCACTCACACGCTCCCTCCTTGCTGGACTACCAAGCTGGAAAAGTTGGGGATTGCTATTATAGAGAGTTCCCCAGAGACAAGGTTCTTTGCTTCAGAATTATGTGATTGTGCCATCAAATTTGTGTTGACTGTTAATAACCACATGGACTGACCTCCTCCAGGATGATCAGTCCTCCAACTAACTTTAAAGGTCTACATTGTTGCTGGTTTTCTCATTTTCTTTCCTTCAATCATTTCCAACATTATGGATCTCTCAAGGGAGCTGGGTCTTGTAATGTCCAAAATATCATAATATGAGCCTGGTCATTTGTGGTTCAAATGAGAACTCTGGATTGCTTTCTTTTTTTTATTCATTTAACAGAATAACAGAGTTGGAAGATACTTTGGAGGTCTTCTAGTCCAATCCCCTACTCAAACAGGAAACCCTTTACCATTTCAGACAAGTGGCTGCCCAGTCTCTTCTAAATATCTCTAGTGTTGGAACACCCAGAACTTCTGGAGACAAGTCATTCCACTGATTAATTTTTTTAACAGTCAGGAAATTTCTCCTTAGTTATAGGTTGGTTCTCTCCTTGATTAGTTTCCATCCATTGCTTCTTGTCCTGCCCTCAGGTGCTTTGGAGAATAGTTTGACTCCCTCTTCTTTGTGGCAACCCCTGAGATATTAGAACATTGCTATCATGTCACCCACTAGTCCTTCTTTTTATTAATCTAGACATACCCAGTTCCTGCAAACTGTTCTTCATATGCTTTAGCCTTGAGCCCCCAAATCATCTTTGTTACTCTTCTGTGTACTCTTTCTAAAGTCTCAACATCTTTTTAATGTTGTGGCGACCAAAACTGGATGCAATATTCCAAGTGTGGTTTTACCAAGGCATTATAAAGTGGTACTAACACTTCATGTGATACTGATTCTATCCCTCTGTTAATGCAGCCTAGGACTGTGTTGGCTTTTTTGGCAGCTGCAACACACTACTGGCTCATATTTATGTGATTATCCAGTTAGGACTCCAAGATTCCTTTCACAGTCACTACCAGGTGAGCCAAGTATCACCTGTTCTGTAACCAATACATTTGGAGTTTTTTTGCCTAATGTAGAACCTTACTTTTTTTAACATTTAATTTCATTTTGTGTTCTTTGCCCAGTGTTCCAGTCTGTTGAGATCCTTCTGTGTCTTGAGTCTATCTTCTGAAATGTGGGCTATTCCTGCCAGCTTGGTGTCATCTGCAGATTTGATGACTTCCCCTTCTATCTCCTCATCGAAATCATTGATGAATACATTGAAAAGAATTGAACCTAAGACAAAGTACTTCACTGCTCACTTCCCTCCAAGTCAGGGGTGTCAAACTTGCAGCCCGCAGGCCAGATGTGTCACATGCTGGCCATGCCCACTCCTGTTTTAGTGAAGGGGAAAAATGAATCCATCTTGGCTATCTGAGTTTCAACACTAAAATTCAAGAGCTTCTTAATGATAGAGAAGAACAACTTGCTAGGCCATTCTTCCTTTTCTCCTATGTTGAGTTTACATTAGATTAAAATTACTGAAGAGGATTATAAAAGTATGAACTTTGCAGTGCTAAAGGAGGCTATTGCTATATTTGATTGTTTCTACTCAAGTTATTATTTCATTTACTCTATTATTATCCTTCCTTCCTTCCTTCCTTCCTTCCTTCCTTCCTTCCTTCCTTCCTTCCTTCCTTCCTTCCTTCCAAAGTATGAACTTTGGAAAGTATGAACTTTGCAGTGCTAAAGGAGGCTATTGCTATATTTGATTGTTTCTACTCAAGTTATTATTTCATTTACTCTAATATTATCCTTCCTTCCTTCCTTCCTTCCTCCCTCCCTCCCTCCCTCCCTCCCTCCCTCCCTCCCTCCCTCCCTCCCTCGTTTATATTATACACACATACTCCAACATACAAACACACCAATGCACATACACACAGCTGCAATTACATTGCAATTATGATAGCAACCAAAACTGATGACGTTAGAAGCTTTAGTTATGGCTTAGCTTGTTAAGAAAATCAAATGTTAGGAACATGTATACGTTGCTAATAACTAAATATTTTTAAGATATTAGGATCATACTATCTGTTAATCTTTGTTGTGATTAAAGAAGTAAATCTAACGCCCATTATTCCTAATGACAGGACCAAGCAGACTGAAAGCATTAGCCATCACTGGCTGAACAAGAAGAAGCAATGAAGGATATCAGCAATCTTAGCTACAATTGAAGAATTGGCCCGTCCTCCACCCAACAAAAGTGATACAAAAGAATTACACCCTCACTAAAGCCTATTTCCTCGTATAATCACACAAAATGATTTTTCTTAAATATGATAATAAATCACAGCAAAAAATCAATGTGGCAGGGCCCAACTGCTATGGCCTGATAACGCATCAATCAATATTTAGTATTTAGATTTTAATTAATACATAGCAGTGCAGAGGCCTTTTAAGAGAGAAATATTATCACAGATAAAAAATCCTGCTCTGTTAGCATGCAAAAGTTGTTGCTCATATCTGTCATTGATCAATCTGCTGGTGTTGTGATTAAAAACCCTTGAAAATATCAGACAAGAGCATAAAACAGACTGAATCAAAGGAAGTGTGTGGTAGGCCTCTCAGTCTTCAAAGCTAGGTAAAAGTAACAGGGAACCAAATATTTTTCCTCAGATAAATGTGAGTAATATTTTCTTAGATTAGCTTTCCCAATTTTATGACCTTCAGATATGTTGAGATTATAACTGTTAGCCCTGGAAAGCCTGTCTGAGAAAACCTTAAAATCCTAACACATTCATTATATGAGAGAAATAATAATAAATATTTCTTTCCTTATTAAATCATCAGGGAGCAGAATGTCTCATATATGCAAGTTTTGGTGTATTCAGATCTTTTCCCGTGTAAGATAAAAATCTTACACGGGAAAAGATCCAAATACACCAAAACTTGCATGTATATATATATATAGTAATAGTAATAGTAATAATAATAATAATAATAATAATAATAATAATAATAATAATGAGTTTCATGTTTAATGCAGAAAAGAGATAATAATAATAATAATCCAATGAAAACAAAATAAAAAATGATAATGTTGAGCCTGAATTTGACATTTTTATCCACCTATTGGATCCTTCCCAAGGACCTGGGATTGGCAGATGTTAACAACTGCCTCAGAAATAATATTTTTATTATTGTAATAAAAAGCATCAAACCCCTAAGTCAACTGGATGAAACATCCCTTTTTCTTCCCCCTCAATTGGCCCTCTGATCCTCCTCCCCTATATCCTCATTTCTCCTCTGTTTACCTCTAGTTCTCTCTAATATCTATCATGCATATCTAGTTCTTTTGTTTATTTGCACGTGAGAACATTTTTGCCTAGATCTGGAATCTTGCTTTATCATGCCTTTACTTACAACTTCTATTCAGGCCATTTTATGAATAAGAGGAAATTGGGAGAAAAAAGGCAAGAAGGACTGGAAACCTACAGTATATCTTCTATATACAGTAGCTTCTTCCTATATACACTTTAACTGTCTCATGCTAAGGGGACCTGATGATTATCATAATTTATGAACCATCTCTGTCTTTAGCAAAATATCTGCATTTCCTAAAATACCAACACTACCTGTATTTTGATTGGATGAAGAATTCAGGTTCTCCTTGGAATAATCTCATAAAAGAACTTCAAAACTTCCCAGTCTTTCCTTACAGGTCTCTAGCAGTTAGAAGAGGCAGGTGAGGTTTTATTAAAACCAAAGGACACCACTTCACCTTCCCCCTCTCAAAAAAATAAAATAAAAGGGTTTCGATGAGATATTCCAGGTATCTAGAAATCTCTTTGGAAGACAATTTCTCCTAAACCTAAAATGTCAGATTAAATCTTGACTTGTGCTGATGATAATTTTCTCCTTCAAAGTTTGATGTGGGCACTAGATTTGTTACCTTGGATTTAGAAGAGATATTATAATGGTGGGAACTTTGGCTGCAAGTGACTGTGGATTGTTAGAGTTCTTGATTTTAATAAAAAACTTGGTTTAAAAAAAAAATCAAGCGCAAGCTGTATTTTAGAAAGGTCAATTTTAATAAACCCAAAGAAATAACAAAATGCCATGGGAAGAAAACCTTAAAGGCAAAGGCATTACGGCTGTCTTGAAAAGGACATTAAAAGCAGGGCAGTCTCAGACAAAGCCGATGAGGGAACAACAACTAGGAAATTTCTAAAGGAGCTGGGGTTGTTGAATAAGTAGTTTACAAGGAGCTGAGACTAAAGAAGGGTGCTTTATGGAAATAAAAGGAAGGGATAATGAGCAAGGAAGTCTACAAGAGCTTCAACTCAGAAATATAGGAATGAGGTCAGGAAGGCAAAGCAGAGAGTGAGCTAAGGGTAGCTAGAGAGGTTTCCACAAATTTTACAACAGCAAGAGGAAAACAAAGCAGGTGGTTGGTTCACTGCTTACTTAACGTTTCGCTAGGAACTCAACTTGTATTTGGCTCTCTTTTTACATTCAAAAGAAATGGAGATTTGTATAGCAAGGATGGGGAATGAGCACAACTGGGTAGGTTACAGGCAGGGGTGAAATCCAGCAGGTTCTAACAGGAGAACTGGTAGCGGAAATTTTGAGTAATTCAGAGAACCGGCAAATACCACCTCTGGCTGGCCCCAGAGTGGGGTGGGAATGGAGATTTTGCAATATCCTTCCCCCAGGAGGGGAGGGAATGGAGATTTTGCAATATCCTTCCCCTGCCACACCCACCAAGCCACGCCCACAGAACTGGTAGGGAAAAATTTTGTATTTCACCCCTGGTTACAGGTTAGTAAGGATATGCTAAATGATCTTCTAGCTAATTTAAATGGCTTCAAATCCCCCTGACCATCCTCAGACCTCTATCTATTAACTCTGAGAAATCCTGAATAATGGGAAGGTTCAGAGCAAATGTTCTCAAGAAAGGGGGGGAAAAGGACCCCAGTAATTATTAACCAGTTAGACTCACATCAATACCTGGAAAGACAATAGAGCAGATAATAAAGCAGACTGTTTGTAAAATATCTGGAAGACAATGCTGAGATTGGTTAAAGTCAGCATAGCTTTATCACAAATGGGTCACGTGAGACAAATCTTGAGTCCCTTGACAAGATAATTAATTTAATGGGCAGAGTGAACGTTGGGAATATAATTTATCTCAATGTCAGCAAACTTTCTGGCAAGGTTCCACATGAATTCTCACTAGAAAGCTGTGGTTCGGGTGGTCCTAAAGTAAAGAAAGTTCACAATAGGTTGGCTAACCACAGTTACGGAGTCAGGATTAAGGGCTGTACATCAAACTGGAGAACAGTAACCAGTGGAACCCCTCAGGGATCTGCTTGAGAGCAGTATTATTCCATATTTGTATTTAATGACCTGGATAATTGCATTGATTGGCAGCTTCTCAGATTGGGAGGTTTGGTCAACACCTAGCAGAAAAGAATGAGATTGCAATCTGATTAGAAGATTTGACTGAGAGGAACAAGAAGTCCATCAACAGAGAAAAATGTAAGATATTACAATTAGGAAAGAAAAATAGAAAACTTTGGGGGGTTTTCAGAATAAATTATGCAAAGCATTAGAAATAAATAAATAAAGTTTAAAAAATGCTGAGTCTCTTGCAATAAAAAAATGTAACGAGTGGATACAGGCTTTTGACTCCACTGTTTGTAATATTTTGCAAAATGAGTTCAAAGTGACTTTTTATCTATTGTAATAAAAAAAAAACACCTTTGGGGGATTATTTTTTTTTTTTAGCATTAGCAGTTCATATGAAACAAAGGGCAGAAGACCATAGAAGGAATTTCTCTTTTCCTTAATATCTCTTAATATAATAGTTCTAGGGCTTGGGGATATTTCTGCTCCTAAAGAAAGTGTCCCTGAATTATGCAGTTGCATAAATAGAGGAGTTCTTAGTCTTAACAAATCACAAAACTCAATGAAATGAATGAAGATGGATGATGCATACAAGTGCTCAACTAATCAATATGGCTGGAATAAGGATGTGCAAAAGCTTGCTCTTTGGGGAACTTTTGGAATATTTCATTCCTCCTGTGAACTGTGCCAACCCATCTCTTCCAGGATGGTCCTGTGCAGTAGTGGGTTTCGATTTAGTTTGCTACCAGTTCACTCATGCGTGCATGCAGGCTTCCTTGCGCGTGCAACACTTCTATGCACACGCAGAAGCATCCAGACAGGTAGGCAGAGCCTCCCACCACCACTGTTACCGGTTCGCCCAATCCGGGGCGAACTGGTAGCAACCCACCACTGGTCCTGTGAGTTTTCCTAAATGAACCTCTGATCTGAAAATGGTCATTGAAGGTTATATTTAGCCATTAATACAGGAGTGAAATGCTCCCGGTTCGGACTGGATCACCCGATCCGGTAGTGATGGTGGTGGGTGGTTCGGAGAACCGGTAGCAAAAATCCCTGTCCCCCCATGCCCGCGTGATCATCAGAGGCTCTTTTTTTTAACTTTTAAAAGCACTTTTTTTTAGCCGAAGAGGTTGTAGAAAAAATGCTTTAAAAAAAAAATTGGCCACGCCCACCCAGTCACATTACCCCCCAAGCCACGCCTACAGAACCAATAGTAACAAATTTTACATTTCACCACTGCATTAATACTATTATTAATCATATTTTGGTGAATTTATTGAATACAGTTGCACTGAAGGCCCATCTTCCCCCAAATATGATTTTTTTTTTAAAAATGAAGCTCTTCATTATCCCTCCTTGTGAATTTCTCTAAATAATCGGATGTTGAACTTCCATAAATTCTCTGGCCACCTCATTACTTACTTCTCAACTCAACTGATTTAAGAGTATGTGGAAAAAATATCAGTGGTCTCCACAGAGAGATCCTTCCTTTGTGAGGACAGAACTGATTCTTACTGGCTCCATTCATGGAACATTCTAATATGGTATGCTTCCTTGTGGTTTAAATTAAAATAACTATTTTCAATGCGATACAAATAATACACAGACAAAGACAACTTGAGAGAGATGGGCTGTCTAGTAACATGAAAAATAACTAAATAACTAAATAAACAAACTTCTCAGGTGCATTAACATTCTTCTACATCTAGTCTACTGGTCTGACAGATTTTTTTTTTTGGGCTATAAATGTTTTATTAAATTGAAAGAATGAATTAATTATTGTGTTCATTAATGAATTAATTAATTAATTACAGGCGCTTGCTCAAGCACTAAATGTCTTGCTTGATGTCAGCTTTATGGTGTCACAAACCTTGACCATCAAAACAAAAGGAAACACAACAAAGCTCCAACCAGCAATCCACAAATCCCTAAATGCTCTAAAGCCCATATAACGATCCATGATTAATTGCCTGTGTTTTTAATATGCATATACATACAGCATTTGCAAACAGGTACCAGAAAGGTACAGATGTGTACAAGTATACAGCTAAGCCGACAGCTGCTGCTGCATCTGTTCCCCTCGCACATAAAAATGCCCGTGCACCCAGGTATAAAGCATATGTGTTCATTTTCAAGATAATCAAAGACACAGATAAAATAAAGCTTCTTGAATGACAGACATTCTGCAGACCCAATTGTTGGTTTATGTAGGCTCTAGGCAGAGTCGACTGGAAAATTTTGATCACTTTAATTTATTATATCCAGCATGCCTGCTGTACTCATCCAGCAGTTTTATCAAGCCCTGTGAGGTGGTATTGATTTTTTTATTTTCTAGGTAGGATAAGAAGACAGAGAGTTAGGAGCAAGAGTGAATGAAGAACTTTCCTCAGATTACTGCTATTCTCTAGCTTATTGCATCCTGTCGTTTGTAGTTCCCGATGATGTCCAGTATGCCAGGGCTGCTCGAAGCAATAAACAGGGTGAATAACAATGGAAAGGCGAGATGAGAGAGATTGAAAAAAGGAGAAAGAGGCAGGCGAAGGAAGAAAGTGAATGTGAGAAAGAGGAGGAGGAGGGCGGGCAAAGGGGGAGGGGAGCGAGACAGAGGTGGAGAAAAAGTCTTTGAGGGCTAGGAAGGTTGATGAGTGGATTCCTTTAAAGTAGTAGCCTTCCTATAACCGGTCATGACAATTTTTCAATGGACAGCTAAAATGTGAAGCCTGTTGGTAGTGGAATACTGGAAACCCCGGTTTTTTTGTTTTATTATTCTGCTAGCAGAAGCAGCAACGAAATAGGGAAGAAAATGTTTTAAGGGGGATATTATTTTTTATTCTTCCAATCTGCAACCTTCCTTCCTTCCTTCCTTCCTTCCTTCCTTCCTTCCTTCCTTCCTTCCTTCCTTCCTTCCTTCCTTCCTTCCTGGAAGTACTTGACTGACCCATAACAATATTGTTTTTTAAATTATCTTGCAAAATCTTAAGCTTTCGGTATACTGTATATTGGTGAGCAGCAGTTGTTCCTTGCAGTCAAAATCTACTGAGAATAGGCCTATTGTTTAAACGAATCTCAGCTATTGTATACATGTGTATTTAAACCTGCTTTCTCTGTTATGCAGAAAATAGTTATTCAGCATCTGCATAGGTTTTCTCTAGCTTTCTGATCTTAATTCACAATGCTGATATTCAAGGCTTTAAAAAGTTAAAATACTCCCCACCCTGTATTTCAGATTATGATTTCCATGTTCACTCAAGGACAATGTCTGGATTTTAAATATTTCTGTTTCTAGGTGACTGAAATGCTAAAATATAAATAATTTTCAGGTCTATGATTGGATGTAGACTAGGTGTCTCGATAGAAAAACACTTTATATATATGTATGTATGTATATGTATACACACACATATACAGTACATATATATACACACATTTATATATACATATACACACATATAGTACAGTACATACATATACATACACACATTTAAATTTAAATTTAAATATATATATGTGTGTATGTGTTTATTGGTGTTTGTTTGTGTTTATATTTGTATACACACACACACACACACACATACATGTGTGTATATGTGTGTGTGTACGTGTGTATGTGTTTCTTTGTCATGAGCCTCTACTGTACAATTTTTTGCTGTCTTGAATGCTATTGATTGATTACGTGCCATCAAATCACTGTTAACTCTTAGGGACCATATAGATAGATTTTCTCCATAATAATCTGTCCCTAACTTGGTCTTTCAGGTTTTCTAATTGGTATAAACCCATCACCATTGTAACTAAATCCATCTACCTTGCTACTGATTGTCCTCTTTTCTTTCCTTCCTTTGAATGCTATAGGTTATTAAAAAAGAAAAAGAAAACACAACAAAAGCTGGGCTGAAACCCATCATTTTAATTTCATACACTGAAATTGTAGTAAACTCCTAATTTTTTGATACTCTTTTTATTTCTTCCAGACTCAACAAAGCTGGAAGGACTCCTAAGGCTTTTCTCAAAATTTGAGTGGTTCCTGAAAGGTTACAGTTTTTATTAATTTTATTAATTTGGGGGATAATGACTATATAACAGAGAAACAAATTTATTACATATATTATTTCTGTGAAATTCATTCTTTTTTACTTTGATGAAAATCAATAATTGCTGTTCTTCAAAACAAATACAGTACCTCAAATTAGGAAGCAGGCACCTAGAGATTCCGATAGGGACATAAGCTCTCTGCTCCTTGTAGTAGTGGTACAACTTTATAGGTTGAAGGAATTTCCTGCACTGTAATGTCACTCACTCAGAGTTACATTGCAGAATGTAACTAGAAAAGTTACATTGCCGTTCATTTATCTACCCAGATAGGAGATAATGAAAATTGCTGGAATCAGGGGTTCCATAAGTGATTTAAAAACCAACAACAAGATTTGTCTGGGTGGTGTAGCCAAATATCTATTTGTGATGGACATGAAAAAATGAACAGAGCTTCAACTGCAATGTCATGGATATTGCATTGACTTTTTCATCCTACCCTATGGACACACCTGCTGGATCTATATAAACTGTTGTTCCCATTTTGTTCCTCACCAACTTGTTCTACTTGGTAGATAATCAAAATGCCTCTTTCTTTTCCCCATTATCTACCTAGCTCTAGCCAAGAAACCATCTAGAAATGTGGGCAGAATGTGGTAGAGACTTCGAAAGTAGGAAGTTGAAATAATCTAAGGATGATCAGGGTCTGGAATTTTTGCTCTCTGTAGGCTTCTTTGAACCACTGTTGACCATTTTCCAAAGTTTTGAGGAATAAATGAGAGGGGGGATAGTTTCAAACACATTTTTAAATGTGTTTGTGACAAGCTCCATTTCAATATGTGTTGCCTTTAAGTTACATGTAAAAGGCACAGACATGTTGATGAAGTCACCAGAAGCTCTGCTTAACCCAAGGCACACTTACCTACCTTACTTTTATACCAACATGTAAAAAAACAACAGATTAATGACACTTCACCCAAGGGAAAAATCCGTTACAAGTAATCTTATATTTTTTTATTTTTATTTTTTTTAAAAATAAAACCTTCCTGTAATACCTTTATATCCTATGTGGGAGATGCTGGTGGTGGAAATCTAAAAAAGGATTAAGCTTCCTCTAACTTTGGAAATAAAAGAAGCATTTTTGTAACTAAAGAGTTTTTATAGAGAGATGCAGCTGCAGCTCAGTTTATCACACTGACAAATGCATTTGTGAAGGAAGACAGGTTGAACTTTAAAGGCTGGTAACCAGACAATCAAAATGCTGAATGTGTATGGGCTGAAAGAAGTTACAGTGGCTGTGTTATCAACATGTTGCACACACTTCTGTAGGGCCAGTTCTTGAATGCGGGAGTTTTATTTGGATGAGGTTTTCTCTTAAAACAACCAACATCTGCCAACAAAGAGGTGTTATCTACAAAATGAAACAACAAGAAACAATCAATCAAACAATCAGAATAGAGCTGGAAGGGACCTTGGAGGTCTTCTAGTCCAACCCCTTACTCAAGCAGGAGACCCTATACCTGTGATGGCGAACCTATGGCACACGTGCCACAGGTGGCACACAGAGCCCTCTATGCAGGCACGCCAGCCATCGCCCCAGCCCAGTTCCACCACACTTGCATGCATACCTCCCACCAGACAGCTGGTCTTTGGGTCTCTGCCGCGCATGCGCGGGGGCAGGGCAGATGCAGGGGATGAACGTGTGCATGCACAGGGGGTAGAGTGCATGCGTGGGAGGTGCTTGTATTACATTTTGGGAGTTCACATGCACGTGCCCCCCCACCCCATTTTGGGCCTGGAAGGCCTCCTGCATCAACCTTCTACACCAGCCTGGAAGCCAAAATGGGGCACGGGGACGCCATGTGAGGCCCCCCAACTCCCTTTGGCTTCCAGGTTGGTGTAGAAGGCTTTCCAGGCTCAAAACTGGGTGCGGGGAGTCCTGGTGCTGGCAAAGAGGCTGCGGTGGCAGGCTGTTCGCACCAGCAAAGAGGAGGTGTCTAAGGGCGGAGTCATGTCCAGCTGCACCAACAAAATCCTGAAGTAGCTGCCCGCCCTGTTTTGGCTTCCATGTTGGTGCAAGAGGCTTTCCAGGCCCAAAACTGGGTGCGGGGTGCCATGCAAGCCTGCCCTGCACCCCGTTTTGCACCTGGAAAGCCTCCTGCACCAACATGGAAGTCAAAACAGGATGTGGGGGGGGGCAGGGCGCATGCAGGGGAGCTGGGGCGCATGCTCAGGGATGTACACACATGCACAGGGGCCAGGAGCATGCATGGGAGTGGGGCACGTATGGGGGGTGCTCACATTGCATTTTGGAGGTTTGGGCATGTGTTTGTGTGCGTGCGCATGTGCTTTGGGCACTTGGCACCAAAAAGGTTAATCAACACTGAAATAGGTAATAGGAAAGATGAGAAGGTTAATAGTTATACAGCCCTACTAGCTGGTTTGCCATTGAAGGCATAAGACAATGTTGTGGGAATTAGTTGTTCAGCAGAGTGATGGCATGGGGGGGGGGGAAACTTTACATATTATTCATGAAGAGAAATGGACCACATCTGATGCAATTCATCTAGTCCTTTAGAAGGATGTAGAGCAGGATTGGAACTTGGTAGCTGATAACTATTTTTAATTTTTTTTAATGCACTGGGTAGACTAGTTCAAAGTAGACACCCCTGTACTGCACACACTATGAGGAACTAGATTACTTGTTTTCTTCCATTAGAGACACCATACTTCAATTGCAACAATATGGTTGACCTCTAGGTGGCCACATTTAGTTAGTTTGTTGGTGGTCTTATTCCCGCCCGCCAACCATTAGGTTTATGGGAATTGGAGAGGTTTATTTGCTTTTAAAGCCATATTTTTAAAGACTACATAGATACTTTCATGTGTTTCCTGTTCCAAACTGGCAGCAAGTCATTGTTCTCTTAAATTCAGTGAATGGCTAGAAGGAACTCAAGGGTTTGCAAAATAGAGGGTTAGGGATGCATGGAGTCCCAAATCTTGAGGTTCTCTACCTCTGATACGGAGGAAGGAAACCACAATGATGAGAAGTAGACTTCCTCAGTCTAGTACTTTCAGACATGCTGGCATTGTAATCTAATATGTCTGGAAACACCAATTTGGGGAAGCGTGGTGCCGACCCTGGAAAACAGATTTCTAGAGGAATTCTCAGAAGAGCTGAGTTTGTTTAGTCTGGAAACTATGAAGATTAAGGGGAGACTTGATGATAGCTGTAAGATATCTAACTGGCTATTATTTAAATATATATATATATGAGAAAGTCATTTTGAGATCAGAAAGCAGGTCTTGGGCAATTGATAGGGGTTTTGGAGAAGCAGATTTTAGCTAAGCAAGGGGACTAATGAAAAGAGTTGACTGTGGAACAGATTGCAACAGAAGGCAATGAGCTCTCCTCCACTGCAGATGTTTAAACATGAAAGGGATAGCCATCTGTCAGGTCACTGTAGTTGCTTCATACATTTCCTGCACCGAGTAGGAAGTTGGACTAGGTGATCTATAAGGAACTTCCAGCTCCGACCTGCTATAATTCTTATCTGTTTTCTATTTTCAAGTTGTTCAGTTATAAAAGCTAGGGAAAAAAAAGTGAGATAAAAGAAATTTATAGGAAAGCTACCAAAGGGATAGGAAAATAGAATGAAGTTGCAAAGCAGAGCACATTCATGGTATCAAAAGTCCATCACAATTGTCTTCTGTTTCTAGAGCTTTCTTTACTACAATGAAAGCTATGAATATATACACTAAAGCTCTGTATTCAGGAATAAATTAGATGCTTACATCAATATTGGAGGACAGCATGGGTCTAATGAATAATACATAGCTCTAATCAGATATTTGGACTTCCATCCCAAGTAGGGCCCGTAAGTAGTCATTAGACCAAGGAACTCAGTAGCTTCTGGATCAAAAAAATTCATAAGCTAAGGATCTTAAGAACATTAATGAAGGTAAAGGATAACCATGGCAATATGCATTTTGACGGAAAAGAAAGTTATGTACAAGCAGTTTTAAAATGATAATTTGAAGTTATTATTGTCCAAATTTGAGAATATGGGACTGGAATTCTCTATGTTACACTACTACAATTTTTGTTTTCCTCCCCCCACCCTTTTTTTTAAAAAAAATAATGTTGCTGTGGTTCCTGAAATGCAAAGCCCTTTGGTGTTTTTCCCAGTGTGCTTTTAGTTAAAACCTGGATATTTGCATTGTGTAACATATAACACCTTGCTGAATTTGTAGGTGATATACCGGTTGATACAGCCGGTTTTAAAAAATGCTTTTAAATGTGACTATGATAATAACAGGTAGAGCAATGGCTAAGAGTTATAATGTTGAGATTCAGGATTAATGAGTGGTGTATTTAATTTGGTTCTAACAACATCCAAAATGTTCTGTAGATTAAGAGGCTGGCAGAAAACAGTGTCGTAATGGCTTTTTAAAAAAAGGCATTGTGGATTGGTTTTTCAATTATAATGCTGCCTAATAATGTGGTGGTGGGTTGGAAAGAATGGATGAAAATCACCCACAAATAGCATGCATTAAAAACAACAGAGTCCTTATGGTCGAAGACCCTTTGTTGTTTTGGCTGCAACAATCAAGCGCAACTTGTCCTCCGGAAAAATGACGCCATTTTCTTACCTAATTTCATGGAGAAAAAGAATTCTTGGACAAAGTAGAAGGTCAATCAAATTTGAAACACATGACAAATAACATAGGAAGGACAATTGTACAAAATGTTATGAGTTCCTATAAAGATCTATCAATCAAAATCAAAGTTTCATTCTTTTCCACTTCAAACACAAAGTTCAGAAGCGGTTTCCATGTGGAAATAAAAATAGTTATATTCTTTTCTTTAATCAAAATAGTCAATTTTGCCATTTCAGCCAACTCCATCAATTTCTGCAACCATTCGTCCATGTTAGGAATTGAAGTGGCTTGTTCATATTCTGGGGGAAAAAGTTGTGATTTGATGTTAATGCCTTATTTTACTGCAACAGAAAGAGTTGGAAGTCAATGTTTCTTTTTCTTTTTTTCTTATCCTTCCTCACTTCTCTTTCCCCTGTTCCTCCCCACCGTTTTCCTATTTACTTTCATATTTTGTATCTTATTTTATTTTACAATCCAATAAAAATGTTAAACAAGGAAAAAATGCTATGAGTTCCAGATGACCCAGAGGTTATGATGTTCCTCCACCAACTGCCTTCTTTTAGCCTATCCATCGGTAAATAGCAAAAAAGAGGAACTGAATAAGTGTCCATCATTGTAGCTCAGATTTATCAATCGTTATTATTATTTCAATAAACAAACATCGTTCAGCCATTTATTTATTACATTTATAAATTTGCAATATTTATAGTGATATAGAGTTCCTAGAACTACAGTGTCAACTTGCCCCACATTTGGTTATTATAAGAAGGAAACCTCAGCCTTCATCAATGGAGGTCTCGAACCTTACTTCTGAATCTTGGAGAATGGATGTGACATTGTAATGCCCACAAAACAGAGTTGTGGTTTGTTGTGTGATAACACAACATGGTTTTCATCATTTCTATCCTTTCTGCCCACCTCCTCTGGAGACTGCTGGCCTCCAAGGCTAAAATACATGACAATTGTGTTGGGGCTCGGTTTGAAAAATCAGCGTGAAGTGTGGAGTTTCACTGCAGCTACAGTACAGCAGGAGATTTATTTCTTCTTTGTTTCCTTCTCTGTAAACCTTGCCTTCCATAATCCCGCAATAAAGAAAAGTTCCCCTTTTCTATTGCTAATTGTACCACAGAGATAGATTTCTCTCTCTTTTTGGTGTTGGAGGGCTTCTGGATATCTCGCTAATCCATCTATATATCTTACGTCTACCTGATGGATAGCTCTGATGGAAAACCTATGTCTTACATCCAGCCTTTAAAAAAAAAATTGGTATGTTTTCTGAGAGTTGTGACAGCAACAAGGAATACAAAACAAACAAACAAACAAAAAACAAAACCAAAAAAACAAACAAATCCATTGATGATTTTCATCCCACATTGTCATTGGAGAAAGTGGTGTCACATGAACAGTCTCCCAATTCCCAACAAGTCTGTTTTCTTTTACACTAATTTCTTCCAAGTTTTCTCTGCAATAATAATTGGATCATATGTGCATTGATTTACTCAAGTATTGATATAATGGTGAAAAGACATACAAAGCTTTTTTTTCCTGTGAGGGTTCATACAGCACAGTGATGTGTATACTGTAGTACCGGCACAATGTGTTCTTTCTTCTGTAAGCCTGCATAGACATAATATGTGAATTTGTATGTATTTTTACAAATGTGCCTTATGTTGTTATAGAAAATGCACATCTACTTATGTTTGTGATAACGTGTACAAAGCCTAGAAAATAACATGCAATATGCAATATAATGATTCTCATTGTTTTCAGCAAATCAGTTGTGTTGCGTACAGCAGTACACCCTTTAGCTGGGGAAAAAACATTAAAAACCAACACTATTACATTTGGTATTAGATAAACCCTGTATACAGAGGAGAACTCAGAGAAAATGATTTATCCAACTTGCTCACAGTTCTTCAAGCTTCTGTACTGATATAATCACCTGTTTCTGGATCAATATTTAAATCAGCCCAGAATCAGAACCTTATTCAGCAAATCTTTAATTAGCTCAGTTTGATTAATTCAAACTCCCAGAATTCTTCTGAGAGCGCTTTATAATCTTATATATAATTCAGATACATGTGTCTCACAACATTGTTCAACAGTTCTGAAAATGCGCCATACTGACACAATATCAGTTACATACATCATTCAGTTATAAAATCCACAGTATATAAATATTTCCAGGGCATCTCTAATCAAATTAGAAACAATCCAGAACAATTATTAGCTTTCCCGCTTCTTACAAACACACTCTCTCTTCTTGGGCCAATCTAAACTGCCAAATTTTTAATCAAAGCAGTCAAAATTAACTTGTTTATTAAGCATGTTCATGAGAAGGACTGCCTGGTCCTATGTTATGAACTGAATGTATGCTGGATTTTACTTCTCTTCTAACTGCTTTGAAAATCAGCTATTTCAAGGGCAGCTGGTACTATAGCCTTACCCAAAACCATTTCAGTCTGAGTTCTTTTGCTTTAATTTCCAGCAATAAATTAATGTAGACCCTATCCCAACTTCCGGACCTGCTTTTTAACATACATTTTGTTTATCCTCATCTAAGCCGTTATTCATTCATTCATTCACCCATTTCCTTGAATTTACATGAAATTTAGTTATACATTAAATAAAAGTGCCAATCAAACTTGGCATATATATAATTTAATCACAGTCATAGTCTGGGTCTCTACAAAGCTTGTACAAAGCCTTTCAATATGGAAAAAAAAATTACTTAGTGCTAATTTATGCATGGATGGTTCAATTTATACCATAGTTCAAGGATGAAGAACACATTACTTTAAAAAAGCAACTAATGGTTATACAGATAGACCTTGACTTACAACAGTTCATTCAGTGATGGTTCAAAGTTACAACAGCACTGAAAAAAGTGACTTATGACCATTTTTCACACTAATGAGCATTGTAGGATCCCCATAGTCACGTGATTTGCATTTGGATGCTTGACAACAGACTCACATTTATGACTGTTGCAGTGTCCCAGGGCATGTGATCCCCTTTTGCCGCCTTCTGACAAGCAAAGTCAATGGGGAAACCAGTTTCACTTAACAACCGTGTTACTAATTTAAGAATTGCGGTGATTCATTTAACAAATGAAAAGTGAGAAAAATCATAAAATGGAGCAAAGTCATTTAACAAATTTCTCCCTTTTGGGCTCAATGTGGTCGTACGTTAAGGACTACCTGTACTTATTGTGCAGTTCTACTATTCTGAGGAGAGGAATTATGTAGATTTTGCTTTGCATTTTTAACTTTAATCTACTTTAGGATCACTGGTTTCCATCTGAACCACCTCTCCATTGTATTCCATGTAGCCACTTCTACAGGTAGCTCTCAACTTATTTTTTTTAATAAAAATTTTATTTTTGAAACAAATAACATAAAACAAACAAAAAACCATCTTCAGTTACAAATACAAATGGTGTGTTGGTTGGTTACAAGTCTTTTGTGCATCTTCACCTTATTCATATATATCTATATATTATTATCCTGGTTAATCATATGTTTAACTATGGCTATTTCTTCCCTCATTTCATACCAGATCTTCTAAAATTTGAGTTAATTTGTATTATACCATTCATTTCATCCTCTTAAATCATTCCAATAATAGTACATCTTTATATTATATTTTATATAATTCTACATTATTTATATCAGAAAGATGATATTTCATTTCCGTATCTTTTTATCTAACCATTGATAAAATAAGTCCCATATCTGATAGTATTGTTTATCTTCTTGTTCTTTAATTTCAAATGTCAATTTACTCAAGGTAGTTCTCAGCTTATGACCACAACTGAGCCCAAAATTTCTCTTGCTAAGCAAGACAGTTGTTAAGTGAGTATTGTCCCATTTTATGACCTTTCTTGCCATATTTGTTAAGCGAATCACTGCAGTTGTTGTTAGTAACATGGTTCTTAAGTGAATCTGGCTTCCCCATTGATTTTGCTTATTAGAAAGTAGCAAAAGATCACAAGACCCTGGGATATGGCAATTGTCATACATGTGAGTCTGTTGTCAAGCATCAGAATTTTGATCACATGACCATGGGGATGCTGCAATGGTCATAAGACATAAAAGTAGCCACAAGTCACCTTTTTTTCAGTCCCATTTTAACTACAAATGGTCCCTAAATGAATTGTTGTAAATCAAGGATTACAAAAGAATTGGGTTGGGAAATATAACACATCTTAAGCTGCTGCTATTCCTGTTCTTGAAAGAAGAAGGAAGCAGCTTTAAATGTTGACAAACTGTAGTTTGTATCTTTATATTTCAAGATATTTTTGGGGGTGGGCGAGTAGGAAAGTACTTTTTTCACTCTGAGATGAACCCAGATTTCATTAGTTGACTAACCCAATTATAAGAGGCCTGTAAATTGAATAAACAATTCCATATGATTGAGGTTATTTTCAAAGAGCCTTGCAAAGAATATAACTGAAATAATTTAGACATATGGATAAGAAACTTCAAAATCAATAGTGCTAGGAGAAATGAAACATATGCTGATGTAATCAAACAGAATTGAATTTCATACAAATGTTAGCAAATCTATATCAGATTATCGCAGCAAAAACTTCATTTTCATTGATTTATAATGTACTATTATAGTTTCCACCAAACTGCCATAGACAGCTATTTAACAGCTGCCAAACGCCTTAAGGGTAAATAAAAGATAGTATTGATAGTGTTGGGATATAGATGCTTAAGTGTCTAATAATTCACAACTGCAGTAGGTATGATATTCTGTGACTCTGTGTTCTTCGGGGTTTTATTTTTAAACTGGTTTTTAAAGTTTAAAAATTTAAAGTTAAACACTTCTGTTTTGAAAGGTCAATGAAAGTAGCAAAGAATGAATGACATTTGCCATTAACCAGTTCTGTCGAGGTCATTTTATCACCTTACATAGAATATTGGCCACTTCAAAAACAAAACAAAACAAAAAACCCCTCAATGTATTTTACAAAATCAAGCAAGCTGGCAGTGAACCAATCTTGCATTCTGAATGCTCCTGACATTCCTAAGTAGCATTGGGGGAATCCGCAGCCAATCTTTGCAAGCTGAGTCTTTAAAAGCACATCTTTTATCAGATTGGATGGACTTGAATTAAATCAAGCAGAGTAATTTGAAAGATCTACTTAAGCAAATCCCAATAATTATTGGAATACATGTTGCATATACATACTATAATTATAATGCTATTACTGTATACTTGGACTGAAAATATATAGTCTATCATTAGATGGCAGCAAAGAGATTTAAAAAAAAATATAACTGCTTGCCACCATCTACTGGTCATCTGGATTTTTGTCTGCTTAAATATGATAATTTTATTAACAGTTTCAAAAATTCATACAGTATTTCACTTTTCAATTCCCCAAAAGGAGTTACAGGTAGTCCTTGCTGACAACTGTAATGAAGTCTATCCATCATACTTTTTTTTTTTTTTTTAGTAATTGTGGTATACTGGATTACTGGGGTAATAACATTTAGATTTATATACTGCCACATAATACTTTACAGCACTCTCTGGGCAGTTTACATAGTAAATCTTACTTTGCATACTGCCCCCAACAATCTGGGTCTTCATTTTACCAATCTTGGAAGAATGGAAGGGTGAGTCAACTTTGAGTCCGATCAGGATTGAACTCCAGGCTATGGACAGAGTTTGCCTACAATACTGCACTTAACCACTGTACCATGAGGGCTCCTGGTTAACAAATTTCATCTATAATTTGTGGGTACCAGCATTGATAATCTACTCACATCCAGTTTAGCTCAATCAACAACCTTAAATGTATCAAGAAAAACTATTGTAGTGAAGCTGTTAATTGGCATTGCCTTATGTTCTAAAGCAGTCTTTGGCAACTTTAAGTTGTGTGGACTTCAACTCCCAGAATTCCCCAAGCTACCCCTCTCTAATGTTAACTCTGCTCTAAAGTCTGTCTTTACTTGTCCCACTTCAACTCATGTCTCCATTTTTGATAGTCAAGTTATTATGGAGAATCCAGTGAGGATAACACTCTTTGCAGGGGTGGGTTCTACTTACCTTTACTACCGGTTTGTAATGGGGCCGCATGCACAGAAGCGTTCTGATGACGTCGGGATCGGTGGGTGGAGTCTCCCTCCGGTTTTACTACCAGTTCTATAGAACCGGTCCAAACTGTGGGCAACCCACCACTGACTCTTTGCCCATGTAGTAATGAAAGAATAGCTTCTGAGCAACAGATGAAACAAGACATCTGTGTCAATATATATTTTAATGTTTATGTTAAAAAAAGCAAGCAAAAAAGCAGTCAATTCCTGAAAATCTTTAATCTCTAAAGTCATATGAGTCATTAATTTCTTTTAACTTAACTCCACTTGCAATTTCCATTTGGGCACATGTTCATCTTTATTAATTCCTGTTCATGCTTTGGAGTACATGTTCTCCTTTATTAATTCGACTCAGCTGGGTTTTTTCCCATGTGACTTTTGCATTGTAGCAGGTGATTGGATTCCATTGAAGTAAGATACAATTTAACCAGAAAATAATTCATTAACAGGACACAAACATTACTGTAGTTCTCTCTGATAGTCTAGGTATAATATTTATAGGCTTGAATATTAGTACTGTATATCTGAAATGAAAGCCTAGGTAAATCTGTGGAGTTTTAAATGTGACTGGGTGGAAATTTAATATGTGAGTTTAATTCCTCACAACCACTTGCCTAAGGCTTTTGAAAAATCTTTTGTCTGCTACAGAAAAGGTTAGATAGTATAAGAGGCACCAAACTTTAAAACATGGATTGATTGTGAGATTTGTTATATTAATCACATTACAACAGGGGTGTCAAACTCACGGCCCACAGGCTGGATGAATCACGTGCTGGCCACGCCTACCCCCATTTTAGCGAAGGGGAAAAAAGTTGCAATACGTCACATGACAACAACGTGACGCTTCAAGTTTGACATCCCTGCATTACAAGGAACATTTGTTAAATTTCTAGCGAAGTTACAGGACTCAATTCACCCAGCAGTGCATCATCTTGTTGATTACAGTATAAATGACTAGTTATTGACCCTGATAAAGAGAGCAAGGCATTATGTGTAGCAAGGCATTGTGTGCAATTCCTACTATATGTGGGAAAACTTTGTACACTGTCACAGGCATCAATAATCAATATACATGCAACCTCTAGCAATCAACAAGGAATATGGAGGCCAGATTGGTGCTTACTGTGTTTGCCTGTTGCTTTTGATTCTTCTTCATCAACCAGATATAGGCAGTCACGGGCTTGGCGATAACCTCATATCTCCCAGGATGTCTAAGTGTGAAGTGAATCCTATTAAAATAGCATATATATATAAAATGTACATGTATGAGTAAGTACTAGAAAATGTATTGCTGATCTACTCTTCCCAGGATCCCCGATTTGTTAAAATGCATTCTATGGGGCAGAAGAGAAAGAGTTTTTAAAAAACTCTTTTACTCACAGTGTGACCAGCCCTCCCCAATCCTAAATACTCATAAGATATAGTTGTGCTGAAGGTTTAGCATGATTGTTTAAAAAGATAAAAAAATCCCCATTTTATAATTGGGCTGCAGTATTTGGATCTTCACAATATGCTATTTAGATATTTGGTCGCCATGATGTAAAAAAGATGCTGAGACTCTAGAAAGGTTGCAGAGAAGAGCAACAAAGATGATTAGGGGACTGGAGGCAAAAACATAAAGAACAGTTGCTGGAATTGGGTATGTCTAGTCTGATGAAAAGAAGGACTAGGGATGACAGGATAGAAGTGTTCCAATATCTCAGGGGCTGCCACAAATAAGAGAGAGACAAGCTATTCTCCAAAGCAATTGAAAGCAGGACAAGAAGCAAGGGATGAAAACTAATCAAGGAGAGAAGCAACCTAGAACTAAGGAGAGATTTCCTGATAGAACAATTAACCAGTGGAACAACTTGCCTCCAGAAGTTGTAGGTGCTCCAACACTGGAGGTTTTTAAGAAGAGATTGAACAACCATTTGTCTGAAATGGTATAGGGTTTCCTGCCTTAGCAGGGGGTTGAACTAGAAGACCTCCAAGGTTCCTTCTCCAACTCTGTCTATTCTATTCTATTCTATTCTATTCTATTCTGTTCTGTTCTGTTCTGTTCTGTTCTGTTCTGTTCTGTTCTATTCTATTCTATTCTATTCTATTCTATTCTATTCTATTCTATTCTATTCTATTCTATTCTATTCTATTCTATATATTTTAGCTTTTGTATAGTTTTTATCTTTTTAAGATTGTAAGCCAACCAGAGTTAGTTTGAGGTAAGATGGGTGGTCAATAAAATTTACAAATAAATAAATTTTACAAATAAATATGCCAAAACTCTATTAGTAATGATTGCATTTTGAACAATTTGTTTTAATACAAGTCTTTTTATGATTAAGATTTCTGTCGCTATTTTTTCTTTATGCATTTTATACCACCTTTATTATTATTTACAAATAACTCAAGGCGTGAGCATAGCCAACACATCTTCCTCCTCCTATTTTTACCACAACAACCACCCTGTGAAGTGAACCACCCTGTGAAGTGGGTTGAGCTGAGAGAGAGTGACTGGCCCAAAGTCACCCAGCTAGCTTTCATGCTTAAAGTTGGACTTGAACTCACAGTCTCCAGCTTTCTAGCCTGGTGCTTTAACCGCTAGACCAAACTGGCGCATACTGTTTTTGTATATAATGGCATAATATTGGATATGAGAATGTTGGGAGGGGTGGGCGAGACATTAAGAAGAAAAGTAAGATATAATTACCCTAATAGATAAAAACAGTATTATTGGAACAATGATTATACTGAAATAAAATATAAAGAAATGGGACAAGCACCTCTTTTGTAGACATATCCAGGGGAAAATAATGCTGCATAATGACTAATAAAATATATTTTAAAGTCTGCATTCGTTCATTCAAAACCAGGAAAAAGTTTGGCATTGAATTATTCAGCCTAAATAGCTGCATTTTTAAGGATTATCGTTTGTATAAACACTGACTGTTTCCCTCACCGCATGCCACATTAATCATATTCATAACAGTTAAAAGAAAGGTTAACAGGCAAGCATTACCTGTGAAAAATAATGTAAGGCTACAATCCTGTAACAGTTTTCCTGGCTGGTAGTAAGTCTAATTGAAGATAATGAGGTTTACTTCTCAGAAAACCAGCACTGGATTTCACAATATGTCTTATGTTCTCTATCCAGAGTAGTAATAAAATTCTTAGCAAATCTATCTACTCATAGAAGCATAAAATTAGTCTGAATTTCTTTAAGGTATTATTGCAAGACTTTAGTAAATATAAATAGTCCTCGAGTTACAACCACAACTGATTTCTGATTTCAAATTTCTGTTAAGCAATGCAGTTAAGTGAATTTTACCTCATTTTATGACCTTTCTTGCCGCATATGTGAAGTGAATCACTGCACTTAGTAATTTGGTTGTTAAGTGAATCTGGCTTCCCTATTGACTTTGCTTGTCAGAAACTCTCAAAAGGTGATCACACGACCCTAGGGTACTGCAACAGTGGTGAAATCCAATTTTTTTTACTACTGGTTCTGTGGGCATGACTTGGTGGGTGTGGTGTGGCTTGGTGGGCATTGCAGTGGAAGGATACTGCAAAATCTCCATTCCCACTCAACTCCAGGGGAAGGATACTGCAAAATCCCCATTCCCACCCCACCAGCCAGAGGTGGTATTTGCCAGTTCTCCGAACTGCTCAAAATTTCTGCTACCGGTTCTCCAGAACCTGTCAGAACTTGCTGAATTTCACCCCTGCACTGCAACCATCATAAATACATGCCGGTAGCCAAATTTTGATCATATGATTGTGGAGATGCTGCAAAGGCTGTGTGAAAAACAGTTGTAAGTTACTTTTTTCAGTGATGTTGTATCTTTGAACAGTCACTAAATGAACAGTTCTAAATCGAGGACTACCTGTAACACCAGCAAGATACAAGCTTGGACAAGTCTTTTCCATACTCAGAGGGGTGGGGCTACAGTCTTGGTTCTGCAAATCACCTTGATTTTTGGCTCCCTCTAGCCAAAGATTTAGGGGTCCACAATCTTTACAGGATTGCTTGTTTGTCTATTCTTGTAGTGTATGGAATGAAATAATTCCTCTCAAATCAGACCAAAATTCTTTCATTTAGCAGCAGAGCCTATTGCTTCAAACTCACGGACATTCCTCTTAGTAATGTTGATGCAGACCATATTATAAAGATTTACTATGGAATATAAAGATATACTTGCTTAATTGGAGCAATGGCAAGGTAAGGTTGGCAGTTCAGCGGTTCGAATTCCTAGTGCCGCGTAACAGGGTGAGCTCCTATTACTTGTCCCAGCTTCTGCCAACCTAGCAGTTCGAAAGCACATAAAAAATGCAAGTAGAAAAATAGGGACCACGTTTGGTGGGAAGGTAGAGTGTTCTGTGTGCCTTTGGCATTTAGTCATGCCAGACACATGACCATGGAGATGTCTTCAGACAGTGCTGGCTCTTCAGCTTTGAAACGGAGATGAGCACCATCCCCTAGAGTCGGGAACGACTAGCACATATGTGCGAGGGAAACCTTTACCTTTACCTTATTATGGCCCATAGAGACCTTAGAAAAGGACCAGAAGCACTGAATAGCAACTAGAATGGGTAACAATAAAACAGTGAATGAAATTCACTGAAAATTGTCCATATGGTCAGTCAATCTAATTATCTTAGCATATTAAGCTCTGATTATAGGTCAACTATAAATGTTGAACCTTGATGAGAATTAATCTCAGTAAATCTTAAAGGAAGGTCTGTGTTTTACTCTGGAAAACTCTTGCCATATTCAGATTTCAAACATCTGTCTTGCTTTATGAGAAAAATATGTTAATACGTATGACCTTTGTCAGAAGACTGAGATTGAGGTATTTTTGTACATTCTAATTTTAAGCATGTTAGGAGTTTGTTTCAAAAATTGCTTTGCAATTCTTAGCAATGAAATGAAGCAATATTTGAGGTAATAGGGCAATTCTGTATGTCCAGAAGGAAGTTCATTTAGTCTGATGAAATGGAGTATAGGATTATAATATGGCAATACGCCAATCTTCTCATACTTAATGCCCAATAACCACAACAGCTAAATGGTGACAATTGTGGTCCCAGGGTATCTATGGAAGAAGACTAGAGTATATGTAGCACATGGACTACAGGTAGTCCTCGAATTACAACAACAGTTGAACCCAACATTTCTGCTGTTAAGTGAGATATTTTAAGGTGAATTTCGCTCCATTCTATAATCTTTCTTGCCTTGGTTGTTAAGTGAATCACTGCAGTTGATAAGTTAGTAACCCGGTTGTTAAGTGAAACTGGCTTTCTCATTTGACTTTGCTTGGCAGAAGATCACAAAAGGTGATCACATGACTTGGGACACAGCAATGGTCATAAATATGAACCAGATGACAACCATCTGAATTTTGATCACATGATCATGGGGATACTGGAAAGGTTGTAACAGCAAGGCAGTCATAAGTCACTTTTTTCAGTGCCATTGTAAATTCAAATGGTCACTAAATGAACTGTTATAATTCAAGGACTACCTGTACTTAAATCTGGGTTGAACTATCCAGAATTTAACTGTAAGATTTGAATTATACCCATTTGGCCATAAAACAGATCATATTGAAGTAATTGGTACTTAATTCTGTGCTATAAATGTTATAGTTTTAGCTGGAGCCAGACTAAAGTCAGCTGTGTTGCTAGACTAATTAGCCACTTTTGGCAAGCAAATTTGATTGTGTGAATGAACTCTTAACCTTTGTTTTTTTCAAACTGATGTGTGAGGAAATTGAACTTGGGTGTCTGTTGACTTCATTAATCTCAGGAAGATAAGAAGTTTAACAGTGACTTTTTAATTACAACTAAGTAAGAACAATAAGGCATAAATAGACTTGTATTACACTGTGTTACATCATCTCTTAATAATTAGAAAATAGTTGTTTAGTTGTTTTCACCTGATAACATCCTGTATTTTCTCTTCAGAAGATATCAAGATTCAGCTACGTTATCTAAGAAGTAATACACCTTTCCTTAGAGCTAGAGAAAGCAATAGCACTTCCGGTGGAGACATGGTGAACTAAACACTTCTCTGACAGGGTAGAGATGATGACCCAGCAAAGATTGAATAAAATTCTTCGGAACTACTCCAGGTGAAGAGGGGATGGGAGATTGCCCATATGGGTTCTGGATGGCTGCTTTTTATGATGAGACCACAGGACTGTAGCTCTGAGTGCCAAGGATCCATCATCAAGCTCATAACTACAGTGGAGCCTTTTTAAAAATGTAATTTCACCTTATGTTCTTTTCTTTTAGTTCTGAAAAATAGTGGTTTATTTAATCAAGATTAAAGAAAGAAATGTTTTTATGAAATTCTGTCAACCCTTTATGGACTTTTTGCTGACCTCTGGATTGAAAAGATGATGCCTTATGGATTTGCTTGTAGATAAGGGCTGCATTATGAGAAAAAGAGATGTTTGTTCCAGGGGTGGGTTCTACTTACCTTTACTACCGGTTCGCAATGGGATTGCGCGCACGCGCTCGCTTTGCTCGCGCACATGCCTTGCTTCTGCGCATGCGCAGATCGCTTCTGATGACATCAGGGTCAGTGGGCAGAGCTCCCCGCCGGTTTTACTACCGGTTCTATAGGGGGCAACCTACCACTGGTTTGTTCATAATTTGTGATGATGAATGGAAATCACTTCTTTATATGTTTCTTTTACTTTATTTCACTTTATTTCCTTTTTTGTTCTTTGCATGTTTTATTCTTCTTTTTACTTTTGAGCTTAGATTCTATTAGTTTTTATTACTGTAATTAAAATATTTAGTATAAAGTATATATATATATGTATGTGTGTTTGTGTGTGTGTGTATATATATATATATATATATATATATATATATATATATATATATAGAGAGAGAGAGAGAGAGAGAGAGAGAGAGAGAGAGAGAGAGAGAGAGAGAGAGAGAGGGGGGGGGGAGAGAGAGGCAGGCAGGCAGAGGAAGAAATAGCAACTATGATGATGAATATAGAAGAAATAATTTGTCTCCTTATTTTTGAAAATAGATTTTGCTGTACTGCTTCTACATACAGTATCCCCCTTTCTTATTATATTGCAGGATCTGAGTGCATCTTGACATTGGTATATTTATGCAAGTTATATGGCTACTCAACTTGCAGACTGCAAACTGCGACTGTGGGTAGTTTTTAAGTGCAACAAAAGTAGGCAATAAACAAAAAAACTTAACAGGACTTACTTGAATGTAGATATGTCTAGAATTGCACTGCTTTATTTATGTCCAGTCCTATCAGAGTAAAGCTACCTTAGGGCATCTGATATCTGGAGTATCAAAAAAAGGGCATCAAATGTTTATTTTATTTGTTATTGAATTATATGCACTGGAAAATAACTACTGTTCCATTTTATTTTATTTCTATCTGTCTGTCTGTGTCTCCGTCTCTTTCTCTCTCTCCTCTCCAAGTTTCAAAAATGGTTAGATAGAGATGTTAGAATATGTACAGACCCTTTAAATCAATTTTACCTATTTCTGTGTGAGCCAAAGGTGCAGCTGCTTCAATGAGTCAATTTATTAAACACATCCCTGCACATACTCAAAAATTTGTATTTAAAGGTGTACTGAATGCTTGGTTTCAAAATTACGCATTTAAAGAGTATTCTTTTTCTCCAGGTTTGAAATTCTGAATTCTAAATTCTATCAGGCAATCCTCCATCTTAATGCACATTTTGTTATGCTGTTCATTATGGGGATAGGGATTAAAAAAATCTGAAGAAATGCCAGATTCAAAATGGATGAAACCTTTGAACATCCCTATTATAAAATAAGCTTCATTGAACATAATGGGACTAAGGACATATCAAACTGAACCAAAGTAGGACCTTGCTGGATACCTTGAAAGACTGGGTGCTGTAACAATAATCTAAGTCAATCAATCAATCAATCAATCAATCAATCAATCAATATAAAGCTGGAAGGGCTAGTCCAACCCCCTGCTCAAGCAGGAGAACCTATACTATTTCAGATAAGTGACTGTCCAGTCACTTCTTAAAACCCCCAGTGATGAAGCATAACTTCTGAAGGCAAGCTGTTCCACTGGTTAATTGTTCTCATGGTTAGGAATGTTCTCCTTAATTCCAAGTTGCTTCTCTCCTTGATTAGTTTTCATCTGTTGTTTCTTGTCCTGCCTTCAGGTGCTTTGGAAAATAAATTGATCCCCTCCTCTTTGTGACAACCTCTCAAATACTGGAATATTGCTATTCCAGTATTTGAATATGTAATGAATAAAGGTGTAAAGTGTAACAAAGTGTAAATGTAATGAATAAAGGTGAAATACATATGTTTAATACATGTATATGCATATAAACTTTAACACAAGAAATGGAAAGAATGATTTTGCTTCCTGGAGTTCTTTTGTACAATTCATACTAGACACATGACTGAGCTCAGTTTCTGATTCATACATTTAATTGAAGTCTACCAAAGTTAATGAAATTATTCTATTTTTATTGGAGCAAGTCCTGTACCTATAAAACAATAGATTTTTGCCCTACAAGGATACACTTAACTAGCGCCTGACATCCAATTTCAGAAAAATGTGTATCTTCCATGTTTCTGATCTGACAGCAATTTGCTTGGATGTTTTAAATCTTTTGGATAACATTACCAGGGATGACATGAATCAGAGAAAGTATATATGACAACCCTTATGAATGATAAATTAGAATGAATCCTAGAGATTAAAACTGAAAAGGCTTAAAAGTGACTGAACATAAATACATTTGTGAAATAGTTGTGTGTTCATCTCTATTTGGGTTTTACATTGGTCTTCAATATACAATTATTGGACTGATTGGTAAAAATTGAAATGTAGGTGAGGTGAAAATACAATCAGTCAAGTTATAAAAAAATGAATAAGTGAGCATTAAAGGAGACAATATAAACCCATGAAGAAAATTGCTCAGATGGTAAGAATATTCAGGTGGTATAATAACTATAACTTCATAATAGACAGAAATCAGAGAGATATGGCATTTTGCTGTGATAACAGCCTTGTTTAAAAGCCAATTCAGATAAAGCTGGAAACCTACTCACAACCTTAAATAACTTCCTTATTGTCAGATTTCTTGCAAATTTCACAGGAAAACAAGGAAGTTTTATAGCTCTTTCCTCTTTTTTTCCAATGACAATATTGAAAAAAACTCCCTCCCTCCCTCCCTCCCCCTCCTTCCCTCTCAATGTTTAAGTAAAGAGGTGTGCAAAAATGTAGCATAGATCTTGTGATTCATAATTTATTTTTCCTTTGCTTAATACATGATGGATAATAAATAGATGGTTATTTATAGACAGGATTGCCATTATTTTCTACGTGATGCTCTGGTGCTTTTACTACCTTATGGCAAGCAGAAATTCAACAGACAATGGCTTCTCATCATTGCATTATCTGCAGGAGTCAAAATGTTCACCTATTTAACTAGATTTAAGGAGATATAGACCTTGCTAGCAATAAGAAGCAATGCTCTATTATTGAATACTGCAGTTTATTAATTTAAATAAATGTACAGGGCCACCGATCTCATTAATATAACTCTGTTGGCTAACAAACAATAAAAAAATACAGTATCAACGCAATATAAAAAAATACATATCAAAACAAAGTAAACACAAAATGGCTACTAAAGACACTCTGCATCAGAGATGTCCAACCTTGGCAACTTAAGACTTCCCCAGTCAGCAATTCTGGGAGTTGAAAGTTCATAAGTCTTAAGGTTGCTAACAAATCCCTGCTCTACATCACCAGTGAGAATTTGATTCTTCTGTCAATCACCACATCCAGGAACACAGCCAGGTCTCCAAGGCTTTCAGTAGCTGAGTCAAAACCAACCTTACCTTGACTTCTATGATTTTATAATTTATAATTTAATTCAATTTATATGCCGCCGCTCTCTGAAGACTCAGAGCGGCTCACAATACATTTAAAATCCTAATAAAAAACATTTAAAAATTAAAAACATTAAAAACATTAAAACTCATTCATACCATTCATGGCCAGATCTCGCCGGATTGCAAGAGCAAGATCAACAGCCCCAGGCCTTCCGGAAAAGCCAGGTCTTCACCGCTTTTCGGAAGGCCAATAGGGTCAGGATGGTCCGGACCTCAGGAGGTAACTGGTTCCAGAGAGCTGGGGCAGACACAGAGAAGGCCCTCCCCCGTGGGCCTGCCAGCCGGCATTGTTTAGCTGATGGGACCCAGAGGAGACCAACTCTGTGGGATTGTACCGGTCGCTGGGAGCTATGCGGTAGAAGGCGGTCTCGAAGATTTTCCAGAGGGCAGGCATCTTTTTGTGTCCCACTAGATGACAATTCTTGATTAGCGGGACCTGGAGCATGCCATCCTGCCCAGCCTATGGGATGGGTAGAAACAAAGGGAAGAAGGCAGTCCTTTAAATATCATACTCCCATGCCATATGGCTAATAACAGTACCATTATTTTTGGATGGTAAGAATATGTTCATCAAAATAAATTTTCTGGAGCCTATTCCCAGATTTGTGAACTTTCCCATCTACAGACACATCCTGTCTGTATTCAAGTTCTACTGACATAAACATAACTTGTTTCGTTCTTTTTAAACTTATTAAGAACCAGTTGGAAAAATTTGGGCATTTTCTGAGGTTATTTTTTAGCATGCAAACAAACATAAACCTACATATGTATATAACTAGAGTTACAAGTGATAGTGGCATCTGGCTGAACTATGCTACCTTGAGAAAGCTAAGTAAGAGGGGATTTGGCTAGTGCTGGTATGGAAAACCACCAGTTTGGCTGCAGGCTACACTGGGACATTAAAAAAAAAACACCCAATCCCACATTGAGCAATACGAAGCAATTTCTGTATGTGTTTCAAGAAAATACAAGGACCTACCTACTTGGGTAGCTGGAGTTAAATATGTGCAAATATAAAAAACTCTTTCCTTTTTAATGTTTACACAAGCGCTTTATTTATTTACTGGTTAGATTTATATCCAACTTTGCCTCCAGGGGTTCCCTGTCTAATAATTAGTAAATATATTGCAGTAATGATTTTTCCAATAGTAAATTTAGCCAGGGAGCGCTGGCAAGATTCTAAACCAAACAGGAACACTTGGAAATATTAGGGAGAATTAGGATGCTCTGGGAAACAAAACCAGTAGCCCCAGAATGCATAGTGTGTCTGTATAAGTGTACAGATATGGGAAAAAGAACATTTGGCAGAGGAGTTAGCTGGAATACCCTGAAAAGCAGCATTAGTAGCTGATTATATCATTGAAAAGAAGTATTCTATATTGCAATGTTTGTTGCTATCCCTACTTAGTTGTACTTTGAAGCATATTTCTGAATCTTCCTGTTTGGCTGGTAGAATATAGTACCTAATTTTCCTTTCAAAAGCTAAGTTTTGGGACTCACAATTATAATTTTTGATAGAGATTTTGAGAAACTATAGATAGCATACCATATGGATGCAGCTTGTTTTTAAGGTATTTTTTGTTCATTTGATCTACAGGAATCAGTCCCCACCCCAAAAATATACATAGTTGGTTCACATCCCATCCTGTCTTATACACTTTGTCCCATCTTCTGTTCAAAATGGACAAAGCAATGCACAGAAGGGAAAACACTTCCTTGTATCTATATTGTATCAATGCAATCACGTGCTTCACACAGTTGTTGCATCTGGAACGTTTTTATTTGAATTTATACGCTGCCCATCTCCAATGGTCAACCCCAGCCATCAAACCATGATTAGATTCAGAGGTTACCTTAAGCAATAGTTGGATCAGGCTGGATTGGTTTTCTTTAAAGTGGTATATGAAGACACTATAATTGCCTGGTTTGGTTCTGCAACCCAATAAGACAGACACAGACAATAATTAGAACTGCAGAAAAAACAATTGCTACCAACCTGCCTTCTGTTGAGGACCTGTATACTACACGAGTCAAAAAGAGGGCTGTGAAAATATTTACAGACCCCTCACATCCTGGACATAAACTGTTTCAACTCCTACCCTCAAAACGACACTATAGAGCACTGCACACCAGAACAACTAGACACAAGAACATTTTTTCCCCGAACGCCATCACTCTGTAAAAGAAATAATTCCCTCAACACTGTCAAACTATTACTAAGTCTGCATTAGTATTAATCTTCTCATCGTTCCCATCACCCATCTCCTTCAGTGGTGGGTTTCAAAATTTTTTACTACTGGTTCTGTGGGTGTGGCTTGGTGGGCGTGGCCTGGTTTGATGGGCTTGGCTTGGTGGGCGTGGCAGGGGAAGGTTACTGCATTTCCTCCCAATCAGCTGGGACTTGGGAGGCAGAGAATAGATGGGGGTGGGGCCAGTCAGAATTTTTAATACCGGTTCTCTGAAGTACTCAAAATTTCCACTACCGGTTCTCCAGAACTGGTCAGAATCTGCTGAAACCCACCTCTGATCTCCTTCCACTAATGACTGTATGACTGTAACTTTGTTACGATTTATATTGACTGTTTCCTAATATGATTTGATTGCTTATTTATACCCTATGACTATCATTAACTGTTGTACCTTATGATTCTTGACGAACTTATCTCTTCTTTTATGTACACTGAGAGCATATGCACCAAGACCAATTCTTTATGGCCAATCACACTTGGCCAATAAAATTATATTCTATTATATTCACATATAATTCACTTGAAGATGTTGAAGCTTTTGGTAAGGACATTTCAATGCCATCAAGCTTTAAAAAAATAATGAAAGAAACAAGTGAAAAAATTTGTGAGTTCAGACAAAAACATATCACAGTAATCATTTTACAAAAGGGGAAAATATCTTTGCCTTTTAAACGGGCTTTCAATAGGTAAATTCTTTTGTAAAAAAAGGTAAAGGAGTTCCTGTGGATTTTACTCTGCTAGTTGTTGCCGACTATACAGGGCAGTGCTCATCTCTGTTTCAAGGCCAATGAGCCTTGAATGGGTGCTGTTGAGCAATGAGTGCTGTTCGAAGACATTTCTGCAATCAGATGGCCAGCATGACATCACAGAGCAGTTACCTTCCTACCAAAGTGGTACCTATTTATCTACTCACATTTCTATGTTTTCGAACTGCTAGATTGGCAGGAGCTGGGGTGAGGATGGGAGCTCATCTCATTACATTGCGCTTGGGTTTCGAACCTGGGATGCCGGCTTTCCAGCTAACAAGCCACTGCATCGCCTTAATTTTTTGTAACCAGTTGTAAATTTCAAAATATTAAGATTAAAGTTAGAATTCCTGATAACTTGTTAGGCACGCTATCTTTTAATGTTGAATGTTTTAATGTTTTATTATATTGAAAGCTGCCGAGAGTCACTCAACAGTGAGATGGGCAGCACATACATTTAATAAATACTAATAAAATAATTAAATATTGTCATAAAGGAAACCTTAAACTGAGCCCTTAAGGAGGAAAATTATCCAAGGGAAACATGGAGATGTTCCATTTTTTTTTTTACTGTAAATGGCATCATAGTTTATTTGCTTACCTTCAGGATGTGTGTATTGTCAGCCTCCTTTGGTTCTATTCTAAAAGACGTGAATTCTTCAGTCTGTAAACATTTTCACACTGACCAGGCCTTCAGCAGAGCCAACATATGAAATCTATCAAGAGACTTATTTTCTGATAAAAGAAATGGCTAAGGACAATTGACATTATTGTTTGAAGTCCACGGCTTTCATGCTTGTTTAGTACTGTAGAAGTGGAACCAGGGGCCTGGGTTGAGGAAAGAGAGGCTGCCCAAGGTCTCTTACCTTGAACATATTTTGAGCTCCATCTGCCTCCTATACAGGGAACGTAATATGATTTTGATTAGTTTCTGATGAGCTGCAATTTCAGTAAGTGCAACTCCAGCGCTGCTATTTTCTGATGCTGCTACATTTCAGCAATAATTTAAGAAGACTGTTCTTGGTTGTATTGATAAAACAATAAGTCAGTATCTAAAAACATCACTTTCAGATAAAGCATCTCATTGCACACCTACATTTTGGCTCAAATTTCTTTTTCTCTGTTAGCTTACGGAAGAATCCAAGCCAAAAGTCACTTCAGGCTCTTGGCGGACATGAATCCTTAAAAGGCCAAATTCAAGATTTCTGTTTCTGATTTTACCAAATTACTTGCTTTGGCTTATGTGGCATAATCCCTCCCAGGATTGTATTATTTTAGACTGCCAGCAGTGGAATTATGTTTTTAAATGTTTATCAAAAGAAAAAGCAAAATTCTCTGGGCACTTGGAAGATTTGGCATACTGCAGTCTAGGACTTCTTTATGCAATCTTGATTTTCTAAAGGCAAAACCCAAAATCCTATATTTTTCCAAGTGTCCATTTTTGCCGCATTAAGCTGTTGCATACCTTAGTAGTACCATGTAGAATGTTTTGTTCTGTCACACATAGGATATGACTACTCTGGAGCAAAGCATCCAATATATCTGATTGAATTACATTCCTGGAAATGTAAACTGATGCCTTGAATGTCCCAAAGGTGCTTTTTCAAAAAGCAACTGGACTTTATTTTTCCTTGAAGATGTTTCACTTCTGAAGAAGCTTCTTAAATGAGAAGCCAAATGTCTTCAAGGAAAAACAAAGTCCAGTTGCCTTTTGAAAAAACACCTTTGGAACAACCATGACCTGGATGACTGAGAGCCTTGATAGTACAGTGGTCTACGCACCCTGTTATTAACACAGCTGCCTGCAATTTACTGCTGGTTCGAATCTCTCCAAGGCTCAAGGTTGACTCAGCCTTCCATCCTTTCTAAGGTAGGTGAAATGAGGACCCAGTTTGTGGGGGCAATAAGCTGACTTTGTATAAATATACAAAAGTATGAAGGCTATTGCTTAATGCATTGTAAGCCGCCCTGAGTCTCCAGAGAAGGGCGGCATATAAATCAAACTAAAAAAAAAAAAAAATCTCCACAGACGATAAAACTCTATAGATATTCTCAGTCACCCATGTCATGGCTGTCCCAAAGGTGCTTTTTCAGGAGGCAACTTGTTTTTTTCTTTGAAGACGTTTCGCTTCTCCTCCAAGAAGCTTCTTCAGCTCTGAATCCTTCCATTCCCCATTATCCTGTCAGAGCTGAAGAAGCTTTTTGGAGGAGAAGCAAAATGTCTTCAAAGAAAAAACAAGGAAGTCCAGTTGCCTCCTGAAAAAGCACCTTTGGGACTCCAGAGACGATGCATTGAATGCTTAAATTCACACAATGAGTTAATAAATAATATGATTTGTTGGGTTTAGATTGGCAAGCATTGCTGTGTGCTAATACTGCCATTTGAAGAGCACAGTGTATAGCTCAGCCAACTGAGTTTTTTCCAACAAACAGTAGTTAATCAAACCATGATTTAATACAATATGTGTATCAGGTCTGCAACTATTTGCATTGGTATATGAGTGTTTATTTTTATGTATTTCTGTCGGCGAGAGAGAAACAGAGAGAGAGAGAGAGTAGAGCAAGAACAATCATTCCTTAACTGCTTCATCCCTCATAAGCACTCCAATTACAAATATATTTCAATAATTTAAATACCTGATGTATTATTTCCATTATAAAGTATTACTCCCTGGGCTATAGTGGAAACTTATTAATAAAGACATGTATTGTGAGTAAATGAAAAAGTACAGGTAGTCCTCACCATATGACTGTAATTGCGCCTTAAATTTCTTTTGCTAAGTGAGATGTTTGTTAAGTGAGTTTTGCCCCCATTTTATGACCTTTCTTGCCATGTCATTAAGTGAAGTGCTGCGGTTGTTAAGTTAGTAACATGGCTGTTAAGTGAATCTGGCTTTGCTTGTCAGAAGGTTACAAACAGTGATCACATGACCCCAGGACACTGCGACCCTCATAAATATGAGTCGGTTGTCAAAGTGCCTGAATTTTGATCATGTGATTATTGGGGATATTGCAATGGTCGTAAGTGTGAAAAACGGTCATAAGTCACTTTTTTCAGTGCTGTTTTAACTTCAAATGGATCATTAAAATGAACTATTGTAAGTCAAGGACAACCTGTAGTAAGACTTTTTGGTGGTTGTTGTAAGAAGTACGATGAGAGGAATATTCTCGGCTAGGTCCCTGTCATAGATTACGAACAAGAGCTCTCTAAATACTGTTGGATTGAGTTTATAGAATCCAAAATCAAAGAAATTCATCAGATCTTCCATTAAAATTTCTTCTACCCTGAAGATTCATGTAGCTCAGTGCAAAAGCAGTTTAGAGGTTTTTTTCCTCCCCCCCTCCTGCTTTTAATACTTTACTGCAGGTTTAATTGCAGCAATATTTCAATGCCAAAGAGGGTAATTTGCAACTTGAATACAGCATTAGATCTGCAGTGCCCTACACTTTTAAACCCCAGTATAAAGCAAGCATTTGGTACTCACACTAGTAGAATTCTTATTTTCTGCTCACACTTTCCAAGCAATGGAAGTTAAATGTGTATATTAACATTTGTAAAAATCAGGAGTGATCCCTTTATTACATAATTAGCTCAAGCACTTGGAATATCCATATATTTGCTGACTAGAGACATTACTCAGAAAATACCTTTGAACAAGTGTATTCCAGAAAGAAAGAAAGAAAGAAAGAAAGAAAGAAAGAAAGAAAGAAAGAAAGAAAGAAAGAAAGAAAGAAAGAAAAAAGAAAAAAAAAGACACTAATATATTCTGAGAGTATTCACTTTTGGCAAAATGTGATTTTGCTAATTCTTTCACTTAAATTTGTTCATTTCATAAGAAACAACAACAGCATAAGAAGTTAATTTTTCCATGGAAACTTTTTAGCTTATCAAGATGAGATACTGCTGTGCAGATATGAGATTGTAAACTTTTAGATGGTTTAAATCTCATAATAAATGTCTCATTAAATCTAAAAATTTGACGAACTGATTACACGATAAAAATATCTTCTGTCATATTATAGACTGCCACATTACAGCAATAATCATTGAAGATTATGAAGTTGACTAAAGTTCACAAAAAACTTTGGCTGTAATACATTTGTTACACCTTGGAATGTCACAAGATATTTGCTGTTTCTTTCACCATAAACCTGATGGTTAAATGTTTATCTGGTAACTGAAAAACAAACTATTCTCATGTCATATCTATTCTTACCCAGTTTAATCACAAAAGGGAAATGATGTAAACCATGTGCACAAAATAATTGCACAAAATAATTGTAGGAAGAAACAGCTCCAATTCAACAGCTTTATGTGATTCTATGGATTTTAGTTTTTCTTCCCCTTTTCGTGTTTATGGGGCAAAATAATATGTCTTTAAGTTGTCTGCCTACTCAGCTGTTAAACCAAAGGCAGGTTTTTGTAACTGGAGGTGAACTGTGGGGCTCAATTGTCATTCTGGTGGAGTGGACACAACAGGGTGCCATAGTGGTGACATCATGTTGACTGCAAGTAGATGGGGCCATTTTATTTAATTTGGAGTGGTGATGTTTTAGTAGCTTTATTGTTTTATGTGCACAAAGCCTACCTTAAAATTTAGCCTATGAAAGAATGGCAGGTCATCCAACTTTGAGTTTTGGTGATTTACTATCAAAGGTGATTTACCTCTGGACAACTGAAGAAGGGTCCCAAAATGGTTTCACACAACCCTGTATTATTTTAACAGCAATTGGATGCAACAGCTCAGCTCAACTTCATTTAGTTGGATACTTACAAAATATATGCAGGTTCTCTCTCTTTCCCTCTTCCCAGTTTTCAATTTTTTCTGCATAAAATACAAATCTAGTACAGGAGTCTTTTCTAGATTCCAGAGTATCACTTCACATTTGACCAACCCTACAAGTATATTTTAATTATATATTTCGACTTACAAGTGGCCTTAACAATTCTTAAATCAAGCTTTCACACTGGTCATTGAAGAAAGAAAATTTTGAGTTAATTCAGTTGAACCTATAGGTAAAACTTTCTTCAGAATAGCATGTGTGATACACAAAGTTTTGTGCCCGTCCAGATTGTAATCCCCTTTGTTGATGAATCTTAGAAAATATTAGAAAACTTTTGTGGAAAATGGTAACAGGCAGCGGTGGAAAAAAGGTTGAGAAATTGAATGAAAAATATGTGTGTTGTTAAGATAGGATGGTCTATTGTATGGATTCCAGGCACACTTTGAAAATACTTTGGAAATAATGTTTCATCTTGTGTGAACATGAACACTGTTCCTCTCTTCTATGCATTTACTTCCTTTTTCAGACATACGCTGTTAGAAAGTATTTGTGTAATACCCAGTCACAATCAGGGGTGGGTTCTACTTACCTTTACTACTGGTTTGCAACGGGAGCGCGTGCTTGCGCTTGCTTCACTCACATGCACACATGTGCTTCTGCGCTTGCGCAGATCATCCGTTCTGACTTCCGGGTGGGTGGACGGAGCCTCCCGCCACTTTTACTACCAGTTCACAAGAACTAGACAGGATCGGGAGCAACTCACCACTGGTCACAATGTACCTTTCTGTAACTGAAATCCAATCAGCCCTTTAAAGCAGCTGCATCTTTTTTCTCAGGCATGGTCCTCTCCAAACCAGTGTGCATAACTCCCAGACAATGTGGCCAAAAGCCACACTGATTGGAAATCTGAACTTGCAATTTCATCAGATCTGGAGATTGCCAGACTGGAGTAGGCCTTCCTGTAGTAACAAAAGCTGAGCCTCATAGAATAATGAAACAGGTTTGCGTAGCGCTGCTCTAACTGGTGTGGCATCATGGCTATAGATTAAAAAGTCACAGGTACCAATAGAAAGAACCCTTTGAACCTCATCAATTGGAAGTCCTACAAAGGTTTCCAATCAAGACAAAGACTAACAGGAAACTTTAATCATCTTCTGGGTTATTCTCTAATGTTGTCTACTTGGCTCTTGCTGTCTTGGTTTTTGATCTGACCCTGGACTTCAGTTGCTATTGTTATTGCTCTTCCTGAGACAGAATACCAGATCCTATCTCCACCACTGTGAATTATGATACAAAACAGCATTGCTCCTGTACATGGACAAAATTGATTTTGCTATAAGGAACCACTCCCTTTTATTCATTTTAATCTATGAGAAACTACTTATGCATTCTATCCATGTTGGACAGGGGTACCATGCAGCTGTTTCCTGGCATCTGCTGTTTGAGCCACCTGCCTCATTTCGTCTGTTGGCAGAAATGGCTCTGCTTGCCTTCCTGTAACTAATTGACATTTAATAAAATATATAATTATTGGGTGTGTTGTATTTTGTATGGCATACACTGTGCTTAGGAAAGCTATCTGTAATTTTGGTTGAGAAGGATTTGCTATTTTCCCCCCATAATTTGCTTTTCTTAGGGGAAGGCTTGCACTGCATGCCATACTAACAAGGGACAGTCTCTTTCATTTATTGTCTCCAAATTCAGACTTCTTTTTAATGCACTAACTCAAATGTACAGAAGGAGCAGTTCATTTGCAAATAGGGATTCAGATGATCATCATTGATAAGAAAAACACAAATAGTTATTACTTTCAAATCACTCTTCCAATAACCAGGAATTTAGCTGCTCAGTTCTGTATCATCTGGCCTAACTGTTATGTGATACCTATAATAAGAATACTATTATCTCTTAATTAATAATTATGCTTATGCCCCTATGTTAGTTACTTGATACAATGCAAACAAATATTAGAGAATGATCCAGACATCCCTTTCTCACAAAGCCATCTCTGTAACTTTAAAATTGGTTGTATCTTCAGATGGTCCAGAAAGACAGATTGTGTTGATGCTGGTGTATTTCCTTTCCCGTTTCCCAACAGCATTGTACCATCTGGCACAAATGGGCTCAGATATAGTGATTTCAACATTCTTGTAGAAGCTGTAAGGAGCAGGCTGGTCAGGAATTTATAGCATCCATGGCCCCCATGGGGCTGTCCAAATTGGTCCCAGCCTGACCCATAGAGCAGGACATACCCTTGATTTAACATTTGTCTCAGAGGGAGTGATAGATGATCTAGAAAGAATTACATTGCAATAGCTTCAATGGAGAGACTGTTTTCCCAGTGAAATTAGGTTTCATGGTACCTATTTCCATCTGAAGGAGTTGTGGTCCTATTAAAATGGTCCACCTTTGGAGACTTAACGAATCTGATAGATTCTGGAATGCTCTGGAAAAATTTCCCTATTCAATCCCTGGTTTTTCAGTGAGTGGTTAAAATGTGGCAGATTTTCTGATACTGTATAGCAGGGGTGTCAAACTCAAGGCCCGGGGGCCAGATCCGGCCCATGGGGTACTTAGATCTGGCCTGCGGGGCCGCCTTGGAAACAGTGAAGGACCGGCCCACAGTGCTTCTGCCAGCAAAAATGGACTCCTGAGCTCCGTTTTCGGCTGCCACGGCCTCCTGCAACCCTCCCTGCCAGTGAAAATGGAGCTCGGGAGGTGGGCCACATGTGGCAGGGGGGTTACAGGAGGCTGTGGCTGCTGAAAATGGAGCTTGGGAGCCTGTTTTCACTGGCAGAGTGCTCAGGCCACCATAGGCACCCCTGACAGGAGTGACGTTGAACTGGCCACCTTGGCCACCCCCTCACCCCCCAAGGTCAAACACAACCCTGATGCGGTCCTGAATGAAATCGAGTTTGACCCCCCTGCTGTATAGTATAGGCTATCCTCCTATAGTTTACTGAAAAGCTTTGAGCAATGGAGCAGGCTAAAACAATGTGGCAAAGGACTTAGTACAAGACTGAATGGACACATACTAGAGGACAAAATTATATCTATTGTGTAGGGAAGGGGCAGAGAGAAAACAATGAGATCTTACTTGTTGTCTCTATCTCTTTCTTGAGAACTACCCAGTACAGTTTTTCCAAGTTATTCACATTTTATTGTCATTCATCCAATGAAACGTTAGTTTTTAATCCTTGAAGATCTGGTGTGATAAATTTGCAGTGCCTTTGGAGAATAAACCCAGTTGTCTTCATAATGACCTAAATGCTGCCATTTTAACAGTTCCAAATGAGAGATCTGTGCACAAGTCTTAAAGTGGCTAAATTTGGAATCCCTTGTTCTACATCATTCTTTAATCTCCCAGGATTCTGTTAAGATTGGATTCTCTAGACTCCCCATTAAAGCACACAAGTTGTGCAGTTTTCTTCATTGCATAGAAGGGGCTCTCAACTGAAATTCTTAAGCTCTTTGATTATGCTAGGCTATGCTTACATAGGCTCATTAAGGAAACAAGGGCAGAAGTTCAATATTTCATGGGTTTTTATGCAAAGTCGGAGGCTACAATAATATTTTTTCTCAATATCCAAAGGTTTCCCTTAGTGCTGAAAGCCTTTCGGATACATTATATCAGAATTTCTTAACAGTGGGTCATTATTAAGCCAGTCAAGCATGGAAAGAACCCAACGCTCCCTGCCAAAGGCTATCTCTGCTATTCAAGAGTACAGCTTCCTGTGGCTGCTGTTCATTGTTTTCCTTTAAGCATGGGGAAACAGGCAGTTGCTTGTTTCTGCCTTGCAACTCGCGGTGTGCAGCTATCCTTCTTTTGCCTCTCCTGATGTATCCTTTGCTACCATAAGGTAAAGATGGATAAGCAGCCTCTCCTGTTACCATTCAGGATTGCAAGCGTTTGTGGTGGCTTGTTACTTTATTTTTTTAAAGCATTGGGAGATAGATGGTTACATGCCTTGTAATTCCCAATATATTGCCAACTTACACAACATAGCCATAGGGGGAATGTCTTGGTTCACGGGTCTTTCTTGGCAATTCCCACTCTTTACCACCACACTATACCAGTGATTGTGTGATTTGCAATGGTAAGTATAGCGCCAGAGAATGGTAGTTATTCTCAATTAATTAATCCAGAGTGGAAGGACATTTGCTCCTGGAAAGCAGCAGACTTCTCCAGGTGCTTGAATGCCACATTGATTTGGAATTAGAGCTTGAGGGATTCTCTCTATTACTACTTTACTCACAAACATTGCACAAAGAGATGCATAAAAACAATCCTTTCCCTAAATGGACCCCATTCCGAATCGAGTCAGCATGCTCCGCTCGAGTTTATTGCTCATATTGTAGCTTTTTCCCAAGCTCGTTGACTACCCTCATCATTTTCAATGTTCTCAGAAGCAGGTGAAAATAATGTTCATACTAAGCAATAATTAGCAAATGGACTATATGAATAATCACACTCATTGCCACAAAGATTTCTTGTTTTCACAGACCAATCCATTACTTGCTTCAATGAACCGTCTTGTTGTTAATTTGCAGGGTTTTCACCCCTAGGTGATGGAAATACCTGCCCTCTTTCCAGTCTCCCATTAAGTATGGTTTTCACTAATATGTATAATTCATGAGAAAAATTTGTTTGTCAAGGATTCCTGACAGGTCACTTAAATCCTAGATCAATTGATAATGTTTACACTATCATGGCCCAGAATGAAAATGCTCTCATGCCGACATTCCTTTCTTGATACAAATGATACAATCCTTACCTCAGCATGCAGAGTTTGAATTTTAAAAACAGAATAAAGGTGGAGAGCATATACTGTCTGCAATTGACACATTAAAATATGGACACACATACTTTCTGAAATCTATTATTGGGCTGTATATCTGGGACACTTTTACAGTACATTCCTCTGATGAGTAAAACCAGACAGAAATAATTTCAAAAGATAAAAGTTAAGGGTGAGAATCTTATTTTAGTGAACACTCACCCATTGCAGCTTGTAGAAATAATAATTAGATCCTGTGTAATTTTTTTTTTTTTTTTTTACAATTAAAGGAATGTTAGAACAGATTTGGATTAACAGCCTATGACCAAAATTTTTGTGGAAGAACACATTTTCTTTGTAACTACGCACCTGTATGTGGACAGAAAATGCAAACATCATTTTCAAATGTAAATTGATCCTGGGGTCCATATTTGTCCTCCGGTGACACAGAAAGAATTCAGAGGGTCTATTTCATGGTGGGGAAAACAAAGACGTTTTTATGTAGGCTGGGAAACTAATTTGCCTAGGATTTAGAGTGTTACTGTCAATGTATGAAAATCTTGTTTTGGAGGTAGAAATAGCTAAAGAACACAGCCTGACATTTGGTCTTTCTTCTCCTGTCATTTTTATCAGCATAAAGTAATAGAGCACGGGTGTCTAACCTTGGCAACTTTAAGACCTCTGGACTTCAACTCCCAGAATACCCAGATGGGCACCTTGAAGAATCTTAGGGTCCTTAAAACATAGCATGCTTCTTGTCACATTTTAATTTGTCCTAATAAAAATATTGACTAATGGTTGCTTATGGAATTCTTCTCGTCTCTTTTTATGGTGTTGGTCAAGAATACTTGTCAAAGCCAAGACTATTTCCCTGTTCATGAAAAAAAAAAAAAGTAAAATATAATAAATTGGAATTGGGCTTCTTTTTCAATTTCCTTCAGCTAATCTGTACAGGTAACCACAGTTGGGACCAGAATTTTGGTCACTAACTGATGCAATTGTTAAGTGAATGATCACATTACTGGATCTGATTTTACAACCACTTTTACTCTGGTGATAAGCAAATAATCATAAAGACATGTGAACATGATTTGTGATCTTCCCTGCTGATTTACTCATTGACTTTGCTTGTTGGAAGTCAGCTGAGGAGGTTGCAAGTGGCAATCACGTGACCTCAGGATTCTGCAACTATTGGAGATGTGAGCTGGTTGAATATTCAATTAAGTTTAAATCTTTATTGTCAGTGCACAACATATGTACAATGAGATTGGTTGCCAAGTGTCTAATTTGCAATCACAGGACCGTAGTGTAGTGTGGTGGTCACAACTTCGGGGATGGGTTGTAAGTCATTTTGTTCAGTGCCATTGTAACTTGAACCATCATTAAACCAACAGTCTTAAGCTGAGGACTACCTGTATAGGAGTCCGTAAATATGCAATATAAATATAAGGTAATTCACATATGTCTCTCATATACCTCATTATGCTGGTTTTATCTGGTTTTAAATTGTCTTTTTTTTAATACATTATCCTGAAAAACACTGATATGCAGATGTATGAAATACATAAAGTGATGGGCCAGCAACTTCATGGATCTTCAACCTGTGGTAGCTCAAACTAATAAATTTGGCTGAGATATGATAGGCTATTTTCCATTCTGTTTCCTCCTCTTTTTCTGTTCTAGATAGCTACCATGCTGGAATTCTGGAAGTTGAAGTCCACACATCTTAAAGTTGGTAAGGTTGAGAAACACTGGTTTATTGGTTAAGGTTCTAGACTAGGATTGCAAGACCCAGGTTCATCTTCAGCCATAGAAACTAGCTTGATGAGTTTGACCCAGTTACATTCTCACCACAGCCTTCCTAATAGGACTGCTGTTGTAGAGAAAAGATGGAAAACAATGTTTGATATATATCACTTTGAGGATCTGTGAGAAATGTGGGTTATAAATCTAATAAATAAATCATAATTACACTAATTCACTCTGCCCTTGAGTTCCATTGTACCTTCTCCTTGAATGAATTTTACTGGTGACAATTGTGAAATTATCCCAAGGTGAAATGATCTCACAGTTAACTCTTCTGCAAGGGTAAAGTTTAATTATAATTGTGGGACCTTCAGTAATAGTTAAATTATATTCTATGCTACATAGAAATCAGCTTATCAATCATGAAATTCCATGCATTTTACCCATCTGGTTAGTATTCAAAAGAAAATATTCCCTGTTCATTTTTTCCCACCAACATTTAGACAAACACACTTAATTGATTGATGTAAATATTCCTATTCATTTAATTCGGCTCATCCATTGCTCTTGATCATCGCTGCATAAATGGAAAAGAAGACTACTGTACATGGAAACACTTTAATAATTATGATATGTAAATGTGACATTTTAGTGAGCAGGTGTAAATATATCAGTCTTCCCCAAGCAAGCATTTTCTGCTCATAAACATCATTGCTATATTGTTGTCAATTCAGTCTGCTCAGTCTGCAATAATTATGATGTTTGTTCCGGGATTTGTCAACACATAGAACTTTACAGGATAGTTTTCTATGCATAGAAAGTTGATTTAAGGAGGGTTTTTTTTAAAAAAAATGTGCAAAAGTACAGCACGTGCTTTGAATCTGTTTGTGCTGCATTAAATGTAAGTAGAGCACAATCATCAGCGCAATAAGTTGACAAATGCCATCTTGGCTCTGAGTGGTGATGAATCATTGTATTGATGTTTACTTTCTGCTGAGCACCAGGTACAGAATATCACAGCCCTGTGGCATAGATATGCCTCAGTAAATGGCATCTTTGTCTTCTAATTCAGCCCTGGACAATTTATGACACACTAGATGGTGCATCGCTGAACTACCACGTGCAATATCTGTTGCCATTGGCCATGTAGCTGCCGGTGTTATTGTACATTAACATTTGGAGTGCCAGAATTTCCTAAATGTGTGTGTGTGTGTGTGTGTGTGTGTGTGTGTGTGTATGTATATGTATATGTATATGTGTATGTGTATGTGTATGTGTATGTGTATGTGTATGTGTATGTGTATGTGTATATGTGTATATGTGTATGTGTATATGTCAGGGGTGGGTTCTAAATTTTTTTACTACCGGTTCTGTGGGCATGGCTTATTTTGTGGGCGTGGCTTGATGGTCATGTGACATTTATTTAGGATTTAGCAGAGGTACTGGTCTACCAGGCTTTTAATTACTTGCAGAGCTGTACTGGTCTACTCATTTGTTTTTGGAGGCACTGGTCTACCCATTTATTTTTGCAGGCACTGGTCTACTCATTTATTTTTGCAGGCACTATTCTACCCATTTATTTTTGCAGGCACCGGTCTACTCATTTGCTTTCTTTTAATACTGATCAGCTGTAGGGCGTCCCTTTGAAGCCCCACGGCAAGAGTTTAAACAGTTTTTTTCCCTCTGGTCAATCAGCTGGGACTCAGGAGGCAGCAATAGATTGGGGTGGGGCCAAAAAAAAGGTAAGAATAATGCAGGGGGGGCAGGGGGCGGGGAGCAGAACCGGTTTGGTGACATCATATCGTCACCGCTACTGGCTCAGCAGAACCAGGCCAAACCGGGAGGAATCCACCACTGGTATATGTATATGTATATGTATATGTATATGTATATGTATATGTATATGTATATGTATATGTATATGTATATGTATATGTATATGTATATGTATATGTCAGGGGTGGGTTCTACTTACCTTTACTACCGGTTCACAATGGGATCGCGCATGGTGAGTGGGGCCTCCCACCAATTTTACTACCGGTTCTTGCGAACTGGTCTGAACTGTGGGAAACCCACCACTGGTATATGTATATGTGTATGTGTCTCTGTGTGTGTGTGTCTGTGTGTGTGTATGGCTTCAAAACCTAAGGGACTGGTTTGGACAAAACTCAGCACCATTTTTTCATACGGCTGATGACAAAAATAGGATTGCCAACATGATCGGCAACGTCCGATGACAGACATGGCACAAGAAGAATATATATAACCAATCACTACTCATCTAGTGGTTTCTAGACACTGAAAGAAGGAAGGAAGGAATAAATACATCTCTAATTTTATAAGAATTTGAAAAAAGTTCTGCTATTTTCAAACAAAGACCCAGCATTCTGTTTCCACAAAATGCCAATTTTTGCTGGCTGGAGAATTCTGGGAGTTGAAGTCCACAAGTCTTAAAGTTGCCAAGTTTGGAGCGCCCTGCTTTAGAGTGACATTCAGCAAGGCAGAAGGGAGCTATGCAACCATTCACTCCACCTCTCAGTCCCTGTTCTGGATTTGAGTTTCCTGTGATTGCTTTTCATTTTAAACAAAGAATGAGGAATGATCTGATTTTTTTTAACACGAATGTAAGAGGAGATATATTTATAACATCTGAAATCTCAGGAAAAAAGAATTTAAAAGGAGAATAGAGACAATGATGTTTTCCTAGCATTAAGGATTGTAAGCCTATGTATTACATTTAAGGTTACTATTTAAGGAACAGATTAAAGCATGATAAAGTAAGAGAATGGATTGGAACTAGAAAAAAATTGCTGTTCACCATAGCATATGATATACTTAACACAAAGTAACACATTAACCAGACTTATGATTACGTGAATGCTTTTTCAGTAGCCTTACTGTATAGCCAGAGGTCTCTGTTTCGTTGTTTAGAAAAATATCATGTGTATTATCCTGTGTTTCTTTCAGGTGCAAATGCTCAGGACTATCCATTAAGTTTGCAGCACAGAAGATTTATTCAAGCCTCTACACAAGAATCTTGTGTCAAAGTTCAACATTAAATTGGCACCAGATAAGGGCCAACGGTATTCAGGAGGAGTTGGATTTACAGATTGCTTGCTGGAAACTCCAGAAACTCCAAGCTGATGATTCACTTAACTCCACCCTCTCTCACCTCTGCCTGCTCTTCTCCTACCGTTTGAAATTCAAGACCCAGCAGATTAAACCACAGAATCACTAATCCCATTGGAAAACCAGTCAAACCATAGCACTTCCCCCGTCTGATAGTGATAGCCCTCCCATAAAGAAGTGGCACCCGCCTCTCTGGTTTTGAGTTTATGTTGGTGGGTTTGCTTAAAAACGTCCTAGAAGGTTGCATACAGTAAACCTGAAGGCATTTATTCTTGTGGGGATGATTGAGAATGAACATCTTATGGTTTATTGACTAACGATGCATCATTCTTTGACAACTTCTTAATCATCTATTGACCTTCATAAATATGGAAGCTTCAGGAGAAAAAAAAAGTCTATCCCATATATATTTAATCATAGAATGCCAGCATTTTATTGAATGAGTATCATGTTCTCCATCAATTTTTGTGTATCCCTTCTCATTATTTCCTTATTCCTTTCCAAGGTTTTTTTTTTTTTTTTGGCCAAACTGACTTTTCAGTCCTCATCCCTGCCGATCTCCATGCAGCTTGCTACCTTTTTGTCCCAGAGTTTATCTGAGTTATTACTCCAGCCAAACAGACTTTCTACAACTCATCGGAACTGTACTGATAAAGAATTACAACTATTTTTCTTTGATCAGTTACAATGTTTATGAATATTCTGATAGGAGTGCATACCCTGTAGTTTCAAGACAGCATGCGTTCCCCAAAACTTTGGATACAGCGATCAGAGCCTTTAAAAAGGAGAACAGGTATTTTATTTCCTTAAATTATACAATAATGTAAAAGCACATTAACTGTATTTAACTCATGTAATGTCATGAGAATAAAAATCAATTTTGTCCTAATCCTTCCCATTTCTTTATTATATGTCATTTAAAAAACAAAAACAATATTCCTTGATGTGCATAGGATCACCATTGAATTGTCACTATGTGTAAGCCTTTCACAATAATCCAGGCAAAAAGTACAAACAATTAGTATTATGGCAACATACTAATTTATTTAATAAAAATAAATAAATACTGTTGTAATATTATAGCAATAAAATCTTGAAAATCTGAAAGTACCTCTCCTTACCTTGGCTTTTACTCTCCAGAAAACTAGGGAGAGTTCTTTCTGAGATCCTTTCTCCATCCCATCCCTTTTTTGTCCTTAGAATTCTTTATTTATTCTTTATTGGCCAAGTGTGATTGGACACACAAGGAATTTGTCTTGGTGCATATGCTCTCGGTGTACATAAAAGAAAAGATACATTTGTCAAGAATCATAAGGTACAACACTTAATGATAGTCATAGGGAAACAGTCAATATAAATCTTAAGGATACCAGCAACAAGGTTACAGTCATACAGTCATAAGTGGGAGGAGATGGGTGATAGGAATGATGAGAAGATTAATAGTAATGCAGACTTAGTAACTAGTTTGACAGTGTTGAGGGAATTATTTGTTTTATACTTATATTCATTTATCAGGTCATTACCTAGACCATGGGGTCTCCAAACATGGCAACTTTAAGACTTGTGGACTTGAACTCCCAGAATTCCTCTGTCAGCCATGTTGGGGAATTCTGGGAGTGGAAGTCCAGAAGTCTTACATTTGCCAATTTATCTAGATCCCTGATTCTAGGCTGCAGCTCTTCCTTCTATCTCCTAAACTCATTCCCATAGATCATGTTCACCATGCATATTGAATGATTATATATTTGTTGATTATTAAGATTTAATTTCAGAGTAAATTGTATCTGAAAAATGCTTGGGAGCACCAAGAGGTCAAAAACCAATATTCTGTAGATCATTTCAACTCCATGCTGCTTGAAAGAAAAGTAGTCCATGGCATCCATATTATGGAACTGTCCTGCAGTTTGTTTCTCTCAAGCTTCATATGAACTACTAAGACGTTCATAAAGACTTCTCCCTGCTTTTGCAACATCAACACCCCCCCAACACCTTGAAGTTGAATAAAGAGCTTTTGTAGATAAGAGTGAGATTCAATAAAATCCATCTGAAATACTTTTTTCATAGGATGTCCTTCAGTCATTGAAGGGCACCTATAGATAGGAAACAGCACATTTGTACTTCTCCAGTGAAGTGAATCTGTTGGGCTTCCTTCTTTGTTGTTAATTGGTCACTTAACTTAGGTTATAGCTGGATGACTGAGATTCTGCCTTACCAGCAGAACACTGGTTTAATTTTTCCAGATAAAAGAATTAGGGGGCAAAAGATGGGAAAACCCTCTGCTGGGACTCATTCAGAATAGACAAACTGATTAGATTTATGAAGTGGAAATAATTTCATAGGCATCTTTCTAGGCTGGTTGTTTTGAGGCATTTAGTAATGTTGCTAGATAAATGTTAGACCTTGAAGCCCACGGAGAGGACTCACAATTTGGGTGTCCTCCTAGATGCACGGCTGTCCTTAGAAGAACATGTGACGGCTGTGGCCAGGGGGGCCTTCTATCAGGTTCACCTGATTCGCCAGTTGCGTCCCTTTCTGGATTGGACTCCTTGTGCACGGTCACTCATGCCCTCATCACTTCCCACCTGGACTACTGCAACGCTCTTTACATGGGGCTCCCCTTGAGGAGCACCCGGAGGCTCCAACTGGTCCAGAATGCGGCCGCGCAGGTGATTATGTAACACCTCTCCTGTGCAAGCTGCACTGGCTTCCGGTGGTCCTCCGGGTGTGATTCAAGGTGTTGGTTACCACCTTTAGAGCGCTCCATGGCTTAGGACCTGGATATTTACGAGACCGCCTTCTGCCACCAAGAGCCTCCCATCGGCCAGTACACTCCCACAGAGAGGGGCTCCTCGGGGTGCTGTCGGTTAAACAATGTTGACTGGTGGCCCCCAGGGGGAGAGCTTTCTCTGTGGGAGCACCTGCCCTCTGGAACAAGCTCCCCCCAGAGATACGGATGATCCCGGATTTACGTAACTTCCATCGGGCCCTCAAGACTTTTTTATTTCAACAAACCGGGCTGGCCTAACTTCTTCAACTGTTTAATTTTAATTTTAATTTTAAATAGGGTATTTAAATTGTTGGGCCAAATTGTTTAATATATTTTAAATTGCTTTTAAATTTTGTATTTTATGTTTTTTACCTTTGCCTGTTCACCGCCCTGAGTCCTTCGGGAGAAGGGCGGTATATAAGTTTAAATATAAATAAATAAATAAAATAAAATAAATAAGTAATAGTTCAACTAGTGATAGTGACGGAATGTTTGATACAGTGGTGGGTTCCAACCGGCTTTACTACCGATTCTTTTCGTGCACACGCTCCGTATGCGATTGCCACATGCATGCTTGCTTCGCTCACATGCACGCTAAACTTGTGCTCCATGCAAGCGTGTTAGGTATCTGCCTAGCTTAGGTGTGGGAATCCACTCTGCCACACCTATCAGCTGGGCTAAAAAAGAAGAAATAAAGGTAGGAATAACGTGGGGGCGGGCGGGAGGGCCCAGCTCCCGGACAAAGAGAACTGGTTCGGTGATGTCATATTGTCACTGCTACCGGCTTGGCTGAACCGGGCTGAACGTGAAAGAACCCACCACTGGTTTGATAGCTATATGCATTGCTTTATTTCTTCAGTATACAACTAACTTAGATGTCTATGGAGATTCTCAGTCATCCAGGTCATGGTTGTCCCCAAAGTGCTTTCCAAAAGGCTGGATTTTGTTTTTTCCTTGAAGATGTTTAACTGCTCATCCAAGATGTTTCTAACTTACTAACTTAGACCATGGCACTATTTTGTTTTGGGAAGAAACACATATTTGTAGGAGGGATGTGAATATGTGGGACTCTCCCAATGCAAATTAAAACAAACAAATAGGCACTATTAATTTACCTATTTACAGGATTTCTATGCCACCAACTTCATATAGACTTATAACAGGTTATGATCATATAAAACCAATATATTGGTTAAACAGGCCTATTCCAAAAGAAAACTGTTATCCTTTTATTTTTCAGTAGTCAAAAGCTTCATGGATAAACTCCATTTTGGGTCTAAGCATCATTTTTTTAGTGTGTTATATAATATTTTTGGTAATTTATCAATATATCATTAATTGGTAGTACTGTTAAATAAACACATCATTTTAAAAAGATGAAGATCATGGTTACAATCTAGAATATAAGTAACAGTAAGCACAGTATGAACCATAAAGTTACCATAAGATGATAAACTATAATAAATTGTCTATACTAGTAAAAGTCAATTCTAATGTCGAGATCCCCTTGACACCTCGCCTCGCAGCGGCGATTCTGCTCCTAACGTTCTATGCATCTTGCTCTAGACGGAAGACAGCGGCAAAGGGATAGTGGGGGCCTGGTTGGGGACTCACGTGCACACTGGTGGTGGGGGTAATAATGATAATTGAAATAGACAGCCGGTCACACAGTGACCGGGAAAGGGAACCCGGTTTTGACACCCTCCGCCCGACGCCGAGACGGAAGAACCGACGATTCGCGCCTGTGCTGTGGAACCTGGAAGGGCGTATAGAACATTGGCACAAGTATTGAAAAGGCGTTGGGAGGCAGCCGCTCCCAACGCCGACTTTGTGTAACCCAGCACTAATGTCACTTGCCATTGCCGTTGCCGATCGGGTGGATTAAATGATTCAAGCAACCCAGAGCTGTTGTCAAGTTCTTTTTCCACTCTGACGCTTACAACGTAGCAGAGGTTAGATATCTAATTTAAGCAGTTTTATACAATTGAAACATTAAGAATTTATGTGGAATGAGTCCCATCTGGTACAATTCTATGGATTAAATTATAATCTAGAAATGGTTTCCAGGTTGAATTAAAATTAGCATCATATTTACTTTTAATACGCAAAGTTATTTCAATCAGCAAAGTATATTAAGCCATTCTTCCCTGGATTGAATCCAACATCCTTTCCAATCAGAGCATACGTCTTGAGTCCATTATTATACCCAAAGCTAATTCAGTATACTTTGTGAGAGTATGTACCAAAGGTGCTTTTTCAAGAGGCAAGTGGACTTTCTGGTTTTTCTTTGAAGATATTTAGCTTCTCATTCAAGAAGCTTCTTCAGCTCCTTCAGAGAAGCAAAATGTCTTCAAAGAAAAACTGCCTCTTAAAAAAGCACCTTTGGGACAACCATGACCTGGATGACTGAGAATCTCCATAAACATTTGTGACAATATGTGTGGTCTGAAAATCTGTCAAAGTCTACACGCTCAGCTAGCCAACATCTTACTCTAAAGTAATATAAGAATGAAAAGATGCTGCAGTGATCACCTTATATTGGGCAAATTTTGCAATACGGCTTTTGAAGGTGATCACCGCAGCATCTTTTCGTAGTAGTCGCCCTGGGCCTATTCAAGATATCATTTCAAGTTTGAAATGATCAGACAAATCGGTGTTTACTGTTACTTGTCCAAATAAGATGTAACAGGATTAAACTCAAGAGGCATTTCAGATTTCTCACACAATCACTAGGCTATTGCCTTCAGATGATAAACCTGAAGAATATAGCAAAAATAAAGAGTGTGTGTTTGTGTATGTGTGTGTGTGTGTGTGTGTGTGTTGGTGGGATGGCTCAAATCCATATTTATCACTGGACTTCTCAAAATTATAAAAGGCATCTGTTGCCCCGTACCATGCTGTTCTCTTTAGTTGCTGAGCTAGAACTCTTGATTTTGGCCCTGAAGTCTAGATAGTTTCAGAATTTCCAAAGAGAAATGATATACAGGTAGTCCTTGATCTACAACAATTCATTTAGTGACCTTTCAAAGTTACAACAGCAATTTAAAAAAGTGACTTATGACCATTTTTCACACTTTTCATTGTAGCATCCGATCAAAATTTAGACAGGTTGACAACTGACTCAGTTGACTGAGTCAAGGTTAACTCAGCCTTCCATCCTTCCGAGGTAGGTTAAAATGAGGACCCGGATTGTGGGGGCAATAAGCTGACTTTGTATAAAAAAGAACACCGCTGGGGGGGGGGGGCAAAAGCCCTACTAAGCAGGTATATACAAAAGTATGACGGCTATTGCTTAACACATTGTAAGCCGCCCTGAGTCTCCGGAGAAGGGCGGCATATAAATTGAACCAATAATAATAATAATAATAATAATAATAATAATAATAATAATAATAATAATAATAATAATAATAATATTTATGATAGCTGCAATATCCCAGAATCATGTGATCCCCTTTTGCGACCTTCTGAAGAGCAAAGTCAATGGGGAAGCCCAATTCACTTAGCAACCATGTTACTAACTTAACAACTGCAATGATTCACTTAACAAATCTGGCAGGAAAACTCATAAAATGGGGCAAAACTCACTTAACAAATGTCTCGCTTAGCAACTGCATGTGCAGTACGCGCCAAATGTGTGCTTCGCACAGAAAAAGGAGGCTTGGGAAAGTAAGTAGAACAGCAAGGGAGAGGAAGACTGTGCTGTGCGATTTAGATCCACTAGAAAGCAGGATTTCCTGCTTTCTAGCGATTTTAAATCACGCAGAAATACCAGTTTGGAGAAACCTGTAGGTTTTTTTTACTAATGATTCGCCTGAACTGGTAGCTTTTATCACTCCCAGTTCACCCGAATCGGTGTGAACCGGTAGCATTTCACCACTGCCATAAGTTGAGGACTACCTATATTCTGGATTTAAAGCTTTTGCTACAAACCAACCTGTCTTGTTAGGTATGTGCCTAACAAAATGTTAACTTTCTGTTGCGAATCTGTACTATTCACTTGTGAGAAAAGGGAACCTGAGAATAATATTTATATTTGCTGTTGGTTCGTATGCTATTTCATTGTCCAACTTTGCCCCAACACAGCCAGGCATAAATTGCATTTTTATTTTCTTCTCCACTCATTCCAAACCCTCAGTATGTTTTCCTTTTCTCTCTGAGGTCTTCTCACTTCCATTCCTAACCGCTGGTCTACATCTGGGTGACGTGGGAGATAATTGCAGGACGCTTAAACTCTACTGATAAACTATGGTTTCCCCTTCTCTGCAGTCCTTTGAAGTTTCAGACACTTTCCCGATAATTGATATCTAATCTCTCCTGAGCTCTGGTTTTTTTTGGGGGAGGGATTGTTGTTGGCAGCTGTTCTGGAATAGCAAGTAGAGGAAAATATTACAGCATAAGTATTGATTTCTGCATGCAGAGGTCACTATGTAAGGAATTACACCACTGTAACATAAGGTGACGTGCTGGCAACATCCTAATAATAACTACTTGAATGCTAGTTAAATATGGGGGCCAGGGGGAGGGAAAACAATCTTTTATTCTTAGTACCTCAAGGCTATACATGGCAATTACTATTGCAAAGGCAATAAAGAAGTTGTTAATTACTGGTTTTATACCCTTGTAACCCAAAGAAGGAATGAAAGGACTAAAGGTTACAGAGTGAAAAGTAAAGTAAGTAAGTAAGTTATAGGTCTTGTTTTTCCTTTGTAAGAGAAATAATTTACCACAGCACTAGAGTTTGGGACCTGATAAATAAGGCAAAGAAAAGTATCATAATTCCAAATTGGAAAACATAAATGAAACTAGAAGTCTCTGAAGATTTTTTCCCCCATGGTCACCATGTTGCTGCTCTAATTAAATGAACAAATGTCATTATAATTTGTCTTATGCCCAATTCTATATGTATTATTCATTACAAAATAGACATTGTGCTTTGTGATTATTTGGGGGCTATGATTTTAAGCACTACTATAACACAATTTACTTAGCATTTAAAAATATAAATGAGTACATTTGGGGAGAAATTTAGCAAATGGCCAATGTGGCACTTTACAATAATTTATAGCTGGGATGCCTCACATAGACCCATTTTGGCTTTTCAGTTTTACTGGTAGATTCAAAATGTGGAAACTTGATAGAGTTTACTGGCAATATGACCTCCCTAATTTTAAATCTTTTCAATAGATAATCCTTTACTCAACTGTAGAGTTGGAATTTAAAAGAAGATATTGCTACATTCTGGAAGAGGCACATAGAACATTCTATGGAGAAGAAGCTACTTGGATAAGTTGCGAAACTTTTCAAACCAAAAAATAAAAATAAAAAGAAGTCCAATTGTCATGATTTCCAGACAACTTTACCTGGATGACTGAGAATCTTCACTGACTCACAGAAAACTATTTTATACGAAGTCAAACCATATATACCAAGACAAATCACCAAGATTTTCACTAGCTAAACTGAGGTGATCTCTTGAACAAAGAGGTTTTAATTTTACCAGCCTTTCAAAACATTATTGGGCATTTATTTTATCATTTATATTAATGTGGAGTGTTAATTGAATATCAACCTTTATGGGATTTTTGGGGGAAGCTATATATTTCTGTAAAGATCCTGGCAATTACTTGGCTCAACATATAACAAGACATATTTTTTTCTGGCTTACCTACAGAATAACAGAGTTCAAAGGGATCTTGGAGGTCTACTAGTCCAACCCTCTGCTCAAGCAGAACCCCTATACCATTTCAAAAAGATGGTTGTCCAATATCTTCTTAAAAACTTCCGGTGTTGGAGCATTCACAACTTCTGGAAGCAAGTCGTACTACTGGTTAATTTTCTGTCAGGAAATCTCTCCTTAGTTCTAGGTTGCTTCTCTCCTTAATTAGTTTCCACCCATTGCTTCTTGTCCTGCCCTCAGTTGCTTTGGAGAATAGCTTGACTCCCTCTTCTTTGTGGCAGCCACTGAGATATTGGAACAGTTAGAACATATTTGTGCTTTTGGGAGGTGTAGATTGCTTTTGATATTGAGTGTCATTAATATTGGTGGACAAACTCTATTTCTTTATTTATTAATATTTATCTCAATTTATATAGCTGCCCATCTCAAATTCATGACTCTGTGTGACCAACAGTAACTAAAGTGGCATTAAAAACCTAAAACAAAGAAATCAACAATATATACATAATCTGCAGATGAGATTTTAAAAAATCACAAAAGCCACCACCACCAAGAAATCAACACAGCCATTGCATGGGCTTGGTCCATGCCTATGGGTCTGCTGACAAAATCATGTCTTTAAGGCCTTGTGAAAACTCACAGGGTGAGGGACAACCTAATATTTCAAGGAATGATATTCCAAAGGGTCAGCACCACAACAGACATACTCTCTTCCTGGATCTCAGATGATACTACCTAATAGATGCCACCTAGAGCATGTCTCTCCTGTGAGATTGAATGGAATGGGTAATGTCAGGCCCGAGGAACCAAGAATAACATACACAGTTACTTCAAAGTAGTTTCTTTATTGTTGCTCACCTGTAGTCCGGAATCTTGCCAGACTAAAGCACTAATCTGCATAACTGTTAGACATACCTTGTGAAAGGCTAGGGAGAGCCCGACTTCATACTCTTCCTGCATACCAAAGATTCCAAGCCAACTTGTCTCTTTGCTCTTTGGAAATGGCTGCCTTCTTCTTGGGACTCTGGACTATTTTCCACCACAGGTATTCAAAATTAGGAAGGTTCAGTCTCTGAAATAGCTCTAACAATATTTTAAAAATAGATGGGAAGAGATTACACTGGAAACTATGGACACCATCTGGAATAATTACTTTAAGTCAATTATTTTGTAATGATTATTTGAAGGATTTTCAACAACTACATAACAGATGGATGTTTTTGTCCAATATACCACAGTGGCAATATAATCAATGTTAGGTGGTATTTATTTCCAAATATAGACCAGATATTTTAGGTGCCTCAAAGAACCCTAAAATGTTATTAAGTTTGATTGAGTCTGTTCCTGAAATTAAACCAATTTTGAAATTATATGAGAAATGGAAAAAATATTTTAATATAAAAATTAGTGACCTATGGAATAAGAAACTAGAATACTTGATAATGGAACATAATTGTGTTCAGGTTTTAGAATATGTTCAGGTGAAGTAGAAATTAATCTTGTCAAAATATTTTATGTTGAGTCTATTAGACTCATCAAAGAACTTATCATAACTGTAGACTTTCTCTAGTGAAAGAAATCTGAGGGTGCATTAAGTTATATGATTTGAGTCATGTCCATCTTTGGTTTCTTTTTGAAAGAATTTTGCAACAAATAAATATATAAGTATTTAGGTAAATGTCTGAACGACTGAATTATATTCTAAAATTGTGGATCTCACAGTTTTGTAGAATCTTCCTTATACTGGGCATGGGGAATACCCAAGATAATTACACTGACAGTTTGGAAATGTAATGTCATCCTGAATATCAAAATTTGGATTCAATACATTTGTAGTATCAAAAGACTATTTTAGCTATTAATCAATATATATTCCATTTATGATCAAATGTTTTAATCAAAATCCATTCTTAAGTATAATTACATGAAGGAGGCATCATGAACACATGCACATATATCCTAGATGTAATTTTGGACAAATTCTATTGAGCAGATCGCCATAATATTCAGCTATATCAGTCACTAATGTATTTTGAATCTGGGAATATGTTAGAGACCCTTCTGCACGTTCTACAGTAGATGTCAAGAATCTATTTTTAATAAATGCCTTGCTAATATAAATCAGAAATCATTGTAGCAAAATTTGATAGCAAAAATACACTTTTTAAGGCTAGACCCTTGGTTCTGAGAAATGAACGTAATCTTGAGAACTTGCACTGTGCTTTGGATTATGTGGGGTGAACGTAAAGTAATTGTTTATATGCTGACATGGATAAATATATGCACGCTCACACCCCACAAAATTCACACATACGTAATGAGTGTAAAATTAAACTCTTTCAAGATGAAGCTCATTGATTCAAATGCAACAGCTCTGTGCAATTATGACTGCTAAGACGACAGGCTCATAAAACACTCAAGTTAGCAAATATGCCCGATATGCTTAACAGAGTGTGCACAGGTGGGAAACACAGACTGGAAGTAGAGAAAAACGGATGAATGGAGGTCAGGTTGTTTGCTGTTGTTATTATAAAACAATTGCCACATTCTGGAACTCAAACTGATACCCTTCAAAGAAATAAAGACTAATTTAGCAAATAAAGTCTAACTTGGTTGTTCACAATGCTTTAGTTTGAGAGTTAGAATTTGAAGCTAGGACCTAGGGAGGAGCAAAGTTTCTCCGACAATCCTCACATTAAACTGAAACCCATATAAACTGTGCATCAGATTCCTTGTTTCATTTAACTTTTAGTGAAGTGTTCTATTTTGATGTCCTTTAATAGCCAAGTTATTCAAAGAAATGACCTACACATGTAGGATATGTTCAGCAACAAAATTTTATTTTGTTCGTTAGATGAAGAATAAATCAATGCACGGAAACAGAGACATCATAAGTCAAAAGGAGATTTTATCTCTGCCTCCAAGGTGAAATTTGAAGAAGCTGTACAGTATGCATACGTTCCAATCAATAATTAATATGAGAACACAAGGCTAATGTTCCCTCCTCGGCAAACTGTAAATGTTGCCTGCGAGAAAGGCAGTATCAGGGTTATGGATTGTTTACTGTACTGTAAACAATGCAAATTGTAGTCTAAAATACAGTGTAGGATTCTAAGATGTTTGAACAGAATTCACATCATAAACATTCCCGCCTCTTTCCTCTTAGTGTCCTGTGAAAAGGTTTGAGGGATGATATGGGATGTGGGATAAGGAGACAGAAATTGGAGCTTTCTCAGTCCTGCCTCCCTCACTTTGAGCATGGTTATTTGCATGCTAACGCTTACTACAAGAATCTGAACTCCAATGGTCAAAGCAAATTGACCAGTAGATAAGACTCATTGGGATTCAGGGTGGGCTGGACTCAGATCTCTTGTGGGCACGAAGGGACTTGAGATTGTTGATGCGCTTGACCTCTCCTTCAGGCTCAGTTTGGTCATTTTCTGCATCAAGGGCTTCATGTATGCATTAGAGCACATTGAAAATTAGGACTCAGATTGCAGAGGTTCCCATTCAAATGGGAATTTTGGAATCCAGAAGTATATGTTCATAGGCATCAGTTGCATAGATATTCCCATTCAGTGTATGGATGGAAAGTTGTAGGACCAGGTTGAGGAGATGTGGGACTTCAGTAAGCATAATGGTATGTGGGAATAACCTTAGGAAATAGGAGGAAGACAACTGCCAGACTAATGGTCTTCCTCTCGTCTTTCAAAATAATTTCCACTTGTCATTAAATCAAGCAACAATACCACTGCATTTCTCCTTGTAAACCAGGAGGTGTTCAGAGAGTTTGGTGGGAAAGATAAGGTGAGAACCTCTGGTTTTGGGTAGAGATGTTAGTTCTGTCAACAACCAACAACTACACAGCTTCAGGAAGCACAGATGTAACATGCTTGCAAGAAACATACTCTAGAAACAAATGCTCTAGCTATTTACTAGATTGTTTCACAAGGTTGAATTTGTTCACTAAATTGGCCACCATACCTGACCATCCTTTACTACAGGATGTAAGCAGCACTAAATACCATAAAATTTGCTTTTGAGCACAGGAGACTCCAACATGCTTCTTACTTAGAACAGAATTTTGACCAAAACCGTTAAGGAAAGTAGAGTGTTTACCTCAAGTAGAAGTTACTGGGATAGGGAAGTGGAAAGATATTGAAGGACAGAACTGAGCTCCACATGGCGAACTCTTAAAATTACAAGCTTCCCTGCTATGTTCAAATGTTGAGGCGGATATTGTGTAGTTCCATATGTATTAGCATGTAGAATAGAAATGGAGTGCCATCCTATTCTTTGCCACAAGCCATTAGTATATTTTCCCTAGTAGTACTAATGTTCTCTCCAAACTTTTGATGGAGCAAATAGATTGAAATAGTTCAGAAGAAGCCTATATTCTGCACTAGAGCCAAGAACTAACCAGAGAATGCTTTGAGATCATACCAATAATATTGATCCCGTCATGGAAAGATGAATGGAGCCAATATACCAGGCATTTCTTATGGGGCATCATCAACCCATATTTATCTTTATCTGTCAGCAGGGAAAGCATACTTGCCCTTTTGTAAATGTTCAGAGAAAATTACATCTCCAAAGCACAGCCAAGTAAGTTATTTTTAAAAAAGGCCGCTTTAATTCCCTCATATTGTTCAGTGGCATAAGGCAGTGCAACTAATGTGACTTCACAGCTGTTGCCAGGGGAAAGTAGGACTGTCGCTTGCTACATCTGGGATGACATCTTTAAAGAGGCACTTAATCTGCAGTGTGAAGGTATGTTAAGCCTCTTCACTTTTCTTTGCTCGCTCTCAAGTTAATGCAGCTCCTGGAGAGCAGTGTTAATTTCAAGTCAAATGGATGAGATGAAAGGACAATTAAGGACAAGTGATACTGGAAGGCATTGTGACACCACACAAAGGCAATATAGCTATAATCCTTTGTCCAATCTGGGAACAATTTGCAATGCCAAAGCAAAGAATGTTGTAATTCTTTGTTTTTAAAAATGATGTCTGGGGTGTGTGTGTTATTTGTATGTATCTCTGATTATGCAAATTACTATGATTTTAAGGTACACACTTGCCTGAAAAAGTTATGGGCAGATTGTTAATGAAGTTTTTTTTTTTAATACTAGGAGTTGTGCTTGTATTGAGTATTCAAAGACTCAGGATGCATAGAAATAAGGGCAAGTGTCAAGTGCCGGGGAAATCAGGAGATTCAGGCAGTTCAAAGGAATATAAAGATTTATTGCAAGCTTTTTTCTCTACAAAAATCTGACTTACTAATGGTCAAGGAAAATGAGCGGGAATAAAAAGGCATTCAAAGTGGGTTGGGCTTAGATCTCTTGTGGGCGTAGAGGGACTCATGACTTATGATCAGGGGTGGGTTGCTACCGGTTTGCCCCAGTTTGGGCAAACCGGTAGCAGTGGCAGGAGGCTCCGCCCACTCGCCCAGACATCATCAAAAACGCACTGTGAATAAACAGAAGCTTATGCGCATGCGCAGAAGTGCCACGTGCTTGCAAAGCAAGCGCACGCACCTACATGCTCCGAATAGTGAACCGGTAACTCCGGGATTTGAATTCCACTACTGCTTATGATGCATTTGACCCCTCCCTCAGGCTCAGCCTGGTCATCTCCTACAGCAAGTATATGACCTCTATTATTTCCTTACTCAATCAAACACCTTAGTCTGTCATTCACATACCTATACACACTACTTAAAATCCAGCTGACTACACTAGGCTTAGGTTCCAGAAGAATTAAGCAGGATATCTACTGTCAGATTTGGAAGCCATATTAGGCCGGAATCTTCCATGCTGCCACCTTCTCATGTGTGGGAAAGTAGGAGGGGGGATTTATAGAGGGGTTGTCTGTAGACATAATAGCATTCTTCCTGTTGGTCAAGGTCAGGACGTCTGGAGAAGGAGTGGTTGGAGCATGTGATCGACTGAGGAGTGAGGGGATGGTTGTGGGGTTTTTGATTTACTGAGGGAAAACCCGGACCTCTTAGATTCGGGTTTTCCAAAATGTACCAGTTTACCTATTCTAGTAAATAGAACTTTGAAAAAATGCTTGCTTCAGAGTCTTAACTTGGAGTTGGGGTTTTTCTGGAACGCTGATAGTTACTTTGCATGATATCTCATTTTCTGCAAAGATTCTGAAACACTATATTCCCTCCCACTTTTATAACTTTTAAGAAGCCTTGTCATGACTTTTTATATTTTCCCATCTGAATGTTATTATCTTGTCCAGTTTACATGAGAAGCTGTTGTTTTGGTTGGAAAACCCTATGTTATGCCTTTAATCTCTTGTCTTTTCATATGTTGTCGAAGCTCTTCTCCTTTGAGACCGTCTCAAGTTCTCTTTCTTCCACTTAAGTCCACTCATACCTTCACACAAATGTACAGAACAAAAACTACTTATGTGTTGTGGTCCACCAGCAGCCTGCGGAACTGGCAGCGGAGTCGGACAGCAATGAGGCTGAGGAAGAACATGGGCCAGTCCTGGAGACTGGGGAAGGCCTGGATAAGGGCTCTGCATCAGAGGCAGAGATGGGGCCAGGGCCATTGGGGAGTGAGGTACGGACTCCAGAGCCTCCAGAGACTGATAGGAGTGAGGCAGAGGAACAGGAGGAGCCTGTTCCTAATGCACGGATGAGAAGAGCTCTCGGCTTGTCGTTTGTTCAGAAGAGCTACCAGAAGGCAAGAGTAGCTCAAGCAAAGAGGACAACTCAGGAGTAGGGCCAAGAGATGATTGGCCCCTCCCATAAGGCTTAAAACAGACCAGCAATGGCGTTTGGGCTTTGCCGGAAAACAACGTTGGTAGCTTCGTCTTCTTCTTCGTCTACGTCTTGTATTTATTTTTGTATCTGTGACTTCTGAACGTTTGCCAAGAAAGGCCTTTGGCAGTTTGCCTAATTGGACCAAGGTTTGCGATAGGACTGAGGAATTTGTGTTGGGAGGAATTTGCTTTAATTTAGTTGAATGACGCTGGGAATGAAGTAATTCTCAGCTGTCCGAATAAAGTTTGTTTGTTTTTTCACGGACTGATTTTCCTACTATTTACTTGGGCCTGGGTCACAACAATATGAACCTAGTGCTATTAATGCTAATAGCGCTACGTTTGTATGTTATTATGAACTCATTAACATGGTATTAAATAACGGAAACAACCTATTGTTTTGTTACATTGTAAAAGGAGCAGGTTCCATTGACTTGGATGTAATTCTAACGAGAGAAGTGGACAACTTTATTGGTATATAGTTTATACTTCAGCTTTTTAAATCTTTTTGATGTGAGTTTGATTCTAAAAGAAAAAAAAGGGCCGTATAGCAGTATAGGCAGGGGTGATATTCACTTACCTTTGCTACCGGTTCACAAATGTGAGCGTGCGTGTGATTATGTCCATGTGGGTGGATGGAGCCTCCCGCCGCCGCTGCTACCAGTTCACTTGAACTGGAGAGAACCAGCTGAATACCACCACTGAGTATAGGATTTTAAACCATGTACTATATACAGCTATATATTTTCAACATATCTAGATTTATGTTCCATACAACATTTAGAATCCTTTTTTGGAATAGAAGAATAAATATTCCAAGTTGGGCATTTAGCCACACTGACGACGCAGATGGTAATTACATTCAAACTTCAGCCAAGGGTCAAATGAAAGATGGCTAAACCCTTTGGATTGTTGTTAAACTGATGGTTTTGTATTGAAAAATGAGCCTAAATTTTAATGGCTGTTTAAAGTAGAAATCATTATTGTTGAAAGAATAGATCTAGGACTTGACTGATATTTTTGGTCAAGACCATAAGAGAAACTATATTTCCATCTAGAACTGGGTGGAGAAGCAATGGGCTACATATAACTCTTGATCAGGGCTGTCAAATCCGCGGCCCATGGGCCGGATGTGTCACGCACTGGCCACACCCATGCCCGGTTTAGTGAAGGGGAAAAGAGTTTTGATACATCACATGACTTCACATGCTGTGACAACACGAGTTTGACACCCCTGCTCTAGATCAATGATTGTCAACCATAGCAAATTTACATTGACCGGAGAATTCTGGGAATTGAAGTCCACACATTTTAAAGTTCCAAAGGTTTAGGTGCTTTTCTCTACAGTCTCTTCAGACTCTGCTATCAAAATGTGCTGGTTCACCCTTTTGTAACAGAAATAAAGAGCAAAATATCTCGGATAGGTTTTACTTAACTGGTCCAAACGTCCTCCTAACTTTTTCTGTTGCCCTTACACTCTGTCATCACTCTGTCATTCCCATGTGACTGCATCTCTCTGAATATGTTTGTTTAAATACGGCCCCTTCCATGTGCAGATTTTGCACAATGCTAGATTTATAATAAACAGAGCTCCTGGCAGAGGTATTTATCAAGTGCACATTGCTGACTCCTCTTGATAATGATAAGTACAATAAAGGATTTACCTTTTCACTAAGCACAGTACAGGTAGTCCTCGAATTATGGCCACAATTGAGCCCAACATATCTGTTATTAAGTGAAACATTTGTTAAGTGAGCTCACTTGCTTACAATTTTTTCTTGCCACAGTTGTTAAGCAAATCATAGCAGTTGTTAAGTTAGTAACATGGTTGTTAAGTGAATCTGGCTTCCGTCTTGACTTTGCTTGTCAGAAGGTCTCACAAGCGGTCGCTGCAACCATCATAAATATGAATCAGTTGCCAAGCAGTGATGGGATTCAACCAGTTCGCACCACTTCGGGAGAACCGGTTGTTAACTTTCTGAGCAGTTTGGCAAAGTGGTTGTTGGAAGAAATCATTAGGGCAGAGAACCAGTTGTTAAATTACTTGAATCCCACCACTGTTGCCAAGCATCTGAATTTTGTCCATGTGACCATGGGGATCTGCAATGGTCTTAAGTGTGAAAAACAATAATCAGTCCCTTTATTCAGTGCCGTTGTAACTTCGAACGGCCACTAAGCAAAGTGTTGTAAGTCAAAGACTCCCTGTAATTAAATCCTTGAATCCTGTTTTGTTATATTTGGTGGAATCTGTAAATGGTTCCAATGACTTTCTGATTGGCTGTGTTTGCAAGATGAGCTTAACTGAGGTGAGGCCAGGCTTATTGTATGTTTTATGAAAAGCAGGAGTAATAAAGATGCTTAATGTTAGTCCAAAGCAATCTTTAGATTGTTTAGGGCTAAACTAAGCTAACCCAATCAGCTACATCATGCAGATAAGAGAGGAATAGCTATGGGTTACAAACAAAATCCTAAAGACCTGCATTTATTCTAGAATGCATACATTAATAAATGTTCTTTTTTAATTTTTTTGGATTTTTTTTTTTTGCTAAAATAATTTGCTAGTTTGCCCTTTACAAATCTAACCACCTAAACTTGATATATGTGATCAGATTCAGACTAAGTTAATGAAGCTTAGTGAAAATAAAATCAGTGACCCAGTGATACAGGGTAGTCATAACTAGCATTAATTGGATCTACCACAGAATATTTATTATTTATTTGCCTGCCTGCCTGCCTGCCTGCCTATCTATCTATCTATCTATCTATCTATCTATCTATCTATCTATCTATCTATCTATCATCTCCCTCCCCTCTCTCATCTCCCTCCTTCCCCCCCTCGCCCCCCTTCTCTCCTTCTTAATGGCTCATCCCCCTCATAGAGGGGCTCTGGGTGGTGCACAATTTAATCAATACAATAAAACATCGAAACCGAATAATTTAAGATTTTAAAATTTAAAAATATAAAACAACATTATAAAATTGCAAGAGATGGAGAGATCCAAGATGGGAGGACTGAGACTTGTTGGGGTGAAGCAGTAATATACTTTGCAAGGAAAGTACTTGCCCTGTATGGAGTCTGCAATAAACTAGGAAACTACTTTACAGTGTTTTTAATCCCCAGAGTCTTTGATCCTTATCTGGTCCGAAGCTTCAGGCATGGATTTTCCCAACCCTATCTGGAGATGTGGGAAGATGGAGCCAAGAACCATCCAGACAAAGCAAACACTCTAACACTGGGTCGCAGTACTTCTCTGCACTTTTAATTCACCTATGAAGGTGTAAAAAGCCATTCCTACCAATAAACAGGTCAATCAGATGCTGGCATTCCCCTGGTTTTCCACAGAAGCAGATGCTGAACCCTGATGGCCATAATTTCGATATTTGGCCATCCGGAGACTGGGAGACATGTGTTTTGTTAACAAGATAGACCAACTAACATTTAATCTACCATGCAATTCCCATGTTCGTATTCTGCTCATGGAAAATTCCTGTGAAAAGTCAGGAAGATGCTGAGAATCAAGAAATCTCTGCATATTCATCCTCTGCAGTTCCCTATGGGAAATATCAATAGAATGCAAGTCTAAGAAGGAGGAAAAAAAGGTTTGTCTGGTGTTTTTTTTTTCTTTTTTAAAAGATCTAACTTCAGCAGAGAAAAATGATTCACTAATATTCTGATGATTTTTTTCCTCCTACTGAAAGCAATGCTTCCCTCAGGCTATCAAACTATTTAGCATTCTTCAAAAATGTTGGCCGCCCAACATACGAAGCAGGAACCAGTTGAAAAATTTCGAGGGAGGCTCAATGCCAGCTTTCATGTGGTGCTTTCGACACATAAAAATGCTTTGTTTATGAGAGAAACAAACATTTGAGCAGGCATGGACAGGGGGTGGGAAAGTGTACCTTAAAGAATCAAAAGGCTTTTGTGTGCATGTGCTCGCGTGTGCGCTTGCTATGTGCCATGCCAAGAGAAATCCTAAAAGCCAACCCCCCATCTGTTGGTGATAGCTAACTGTGCATATGGATGGCTGCCACTTTAACAATCTATTTACGGGTTCTGGAGACAAATTATTTTCAATAATTACACATATTTTTAGAAAGAAAAGATCCCCAGGAGTCCTTCAGATGATAATACACGAGACAGCGGTACCACACACAACAACAGCAAATCCCTCCCCAAAAGCTGCCCATTGATGTGAGGGTGAACGGAAACAGCCCTCATCACAGCAGGTAGCGTGGGATCGAGCCTCTTCGCTGAGCAGCAAACGTCTAGTTATCATCCGCTTCTCTGCCAGCTCTTCGTAGCCCGTTTTTGTTGTGGCTGGCTTGCTCAGATATGCCCTTTTTCCATGTCTCCTTGTAAACTCTCCCCTCAGCCCAAACCAAAAATATCTTGTGCATCAACTCTGCTTTCAGATTACACATGCCCTGCTCGTGTCTATTGACAATATGCTGGCTTAGGTGGGCCGCTGATCTGATGTAAATTTTAATTTATACCTTTAAAATTATTTTCAAAAAGTCATTTGAAGCCCCAGCATGGAGATCCTATAGACAGCCATCAAAGAGCCGTACAAGTTAAAATGACTGGAAAGAAACTCAGAACTTGAGTACAATTTCAATAGAGATCCAGTTTGCAAGTGCTCTGAAAGAATCAAGTTCTCCTCACACCTCCACACAAATGCAAATGTTCATGGCCATCCAGAGGTAAAACAACCCTAATTCTCTCAAAGTACTCTTAGATTGTTTTTCCTAGCAGTCTAAGCAGTTCAGAACAATTAAACAGAATTTTTTTTAAAAAGAATTAACTGTATTGGAATAAAAGAGCTTTAATTATACTACCAATTATATTATAAGGAATTGAAACAAAACAAGCCTCATTCAGTTATGAAGGCTGGCACCTTATGAAATAAATGTTTTGCTTGCAATGAAACTTCATTGGGGAAACAGTTGCTCTGAATCTGTCAAGGGAGTAGCTCCTGAAGTTTTGAAAACATATTTGGAAATATTTTGTTCCTCCTATAATAAGTCTCACAACATACACACACCAGGGGAAATCATGATATGTAGATCTTGGGTTTCATATTAGGAAAGAATTCCTAAAGAGCATCTTTGGATTAGAGACAAATGCGCGCGCGCGCGCGCGCACACACACACACACACACACACACACACACACACACACGACACATGTACTGGTTAAGGTATATGAATAACAATGAGGAGGTCTATAGAAGCTTCCTAGGTAACTTTGGACAACTCACAACTCCATCTGAGTGGAACTTGCCTCATGGGCTTTGTTGTTGGGATAAAATGCAAGAAGCAACAGTTATGTACACCTTTCTGAGCTCCTGGAGGAAATTCCAACAACAAAGTTATATAACTCAACATAAAATAAATATATTTTAATAATATTGCCAGTCAAGAATTTTACTGTTCAGTCACAATATGGATGAATGTTGATGTCACGATTTTGGTTTGTTTGAGGAAAATAGTTTGTACCACAGAGGCGTTGTGCCCACATTTACATCTTATTTCTTTTCTTTTCTTTTCTAAAAAACAGAAATTTGCCCATTCAAAATTAGCTGCTTTGTACATTGATTTTATTTTTTGTGGTGGCACAATCTTGGGAGCCTTGAGATGGGGTGGGGTAGCTGTATTACTTTTTTTATTGGACTGGGATGCTTGGGTAGCTGTTTTACTTATTTATCAGACTGATATGCCATTCCAATTGATAATTGAGTAACTGAGACAATAGTAGAGTTGTATACACTAATAGAGTAATAGAGGCTCAACAGTAGTGCCTATGAGAAGGATCTAGGTGTCCTAGTGCAGGGGTCTCCAACCTTGGCAACTTTAAGCCTGGAGGACTTCAACTCCCAGAATTCCCCAGCCAGCTTTGCTTTTCTGGGATCTTTTCTGGGAGTTGAAATCTTCCAGGCTTAAAGTTGCCAAGATTGGAGACCCCTGTCCTAGTGGATCACTGCGTAAGCATAAGCCAGCAGTTGCTATAGCTGCCAGAAAAGCCAACGCAATCCTGGGCTATATCAACAGAGAGAGAGAGAGAGAGAGCATCAAGATAATAGGAAGTGATAGAACCACTCTATACTAGCAAGGCTACTCTAGGAATACTGCATCCAGTTCTGCTCACCATGATATAAAAAAGTTGCTGAAATCCTAGAAAGAGTGCTGAGAATAGTACAGGGAAGAGCAACAATTATGATAAAGGGTCTACAGGCTAAATTGTATGATGAAGGGCTAAAGAAATTAGGTATGTTTAGCCTAATGAAAAAAAAAATAGGGATGACATGAGAACCATCTTCCAGTACTTGATGGGCATCATAGGGAAGAAAGGGTTTATTCTCCATATCACCTGAGAGCAGCAACGGGTGGAAGCTCATCAAAAAGATGACCTGGAACTAAGGATAGTGAGAATAATTAATCAATGAAACAGCTCACCTCCTGGAATTGTGAGTGCTCCATTGCTGGAGATTTTCCAGAAAAAAATTGGGCAAACATTTGTCTGGGATGGTATAAGGTGCACGGGTGTCAAACTCAGGGCCTCACGTTGCCATCACGTGATGTTTCGTGACATTTTGCCCTTCGTGGAGCTGGGGTGGGTGTGGCCTGTGCATGACCCATCCAGCCCATGGGCCGCCAGTTTGACACCCCTGGTATAAGATCTCCTGCCTTGGGAAGGGGCTTAGACTAGAAAACTTCAACAATCCCTTCCAGTCCTAAGATTCTATGAGATCTTGAACTAATGTGACTGAATGCCGAATAGAGATTCAGACTTTATCCCCTGGTCCAAGCTCTAGAAAAAGAATGAGCACCTGAACGACCAATCAAGATGCCTCTTGGACCAATAGGCCATGATAGATCATGTGATCTCTATAAAAAAAAACCCCTCTGCCTTGTTTCCAAGAAAAAAGAGAAGTGTGTTGCTCATTATAGATTACTTTTCCTTGCTGCAACCACTAATTATAGTTTGAATTGATGGATTAAGGTTGTTGTCTTCATGAATTCAATCTTCAGATGATTAATCTACTATTTCAGCTAGTTAAAACTTGTAGTTGCATGCTTAGAGCCAAACGTTTGCATTTTGTGTAGCTGATATTTTACCTTCTTTTGTCTCTTTTTTAAGAAGCAGTAATTGGAGATCAGAACTGGGTTCATAATAGAGAGGATTATTATTATTTATTCTCCAGACCACCATTCCAAGCTGATACTTTTTTCCAACTGAAGTCAGATCTGCCCTTTATACCTTGATCTTTGTGCCTAATTTTTAATTTGGCAACTGCTTAATAGCATATACTTCTGTTCACATTTAAGATTTTAGTGTCAGTGGCAGAACGTATATTTGCTCTGTATCTGATGGACAGTTATTACAGCAACAATATTCTTCCTGTTCCAATTCTGATCTCTTCCAGACAGGGCAAAGCTCAGCCACTTAATTTTTGCTCCCTTTTTCAAAGTTAGCAGTTTGAAATTTGTCATGGTCCCTTCCAATGCTGTACATAATTTCCTTCTTGTCCCCTTTATTCCTTCTGGCAAAAGTTTTAAGATCATCAATCTAACTTCTTTTGTTTTGCCTATGTTATCAACTTTCTAACTTTTAACTTTAAGCAGTTTGCCTCATATTTCAAGAGAAGTTCTCAAACCCTGAATATCTTGGTCTCAGCCAGTCTAGGCCAGACCTAAACTCTGCTTTAATCCCCACAAACAGGCTGCAGCCTCAGAACACGACGAGGAGGCAAAAAGTTCCTTGTAAAGCCAGTTCTGGGAGCGTCTGCCTCCCAGTGCCTTTTTAAGTCTTTGGGTCCCACCCCCTGTCCATCAGGCAGCTCATGCCCTTCAGTAGCCACCATCTGGCATCGGGCAGCGTATGTCCGGGTGCTGACGCTCATCCGGTGGCAAAGTCCTCTGCACCGCCTGGGATTGTACTCTTGGATTGTAAAGAGTCCAGCAAAATAAAGATGAGCTAAATATGGAAACATAATTTTGAATTTGGATTGCCCTGTTCAATGCAGCCTAACAGTATATATGAGAGAATAATTTATGCAAAACATGCAAGGGTATTGATCTGTTAATTGATTATATCACTTTTGTAGAACATATAACTAAGAAAGGGACAGAAAGTTATTTAATTTGCATTTGAATGCAAATGTGTCTACATTTGCAATATTTTAACTATCACACAAACCACAAATAATAAATACATTTATAAATAATAAATATTTATTGGGCTGATGTGCCATCCCATCTAATATTGATTAAGGACTTGAGACCTTGAACTGATGACTGATGACTGAGTGCAGATAGTTCAAAATCTCCACTTTTCCAATTTAAAATGCAAGCTTTCTTTTTGTTTCCTTTTCCTTTTCCTTTTTTTTAGAAAATCAAGCAAAGTAAAAAAAAATATGAGGGAAAATTCACAGCAGACAACATATATTCATGAAAATAATATGTAAAAAGCATTGTTTTAAGGACAATTGTGGAAACTATGCACAATTGTGGAAACGAGGCAAAAGTGCATGGACATTTTTTGTTAATGATACTCAGAAAAGTCAGCAATCAAATTAACATTTACAAATCTATCCATCATATCTATGAAAATTGTTTTAAAGACATAGCCAAAGAAATGATTGTTCTTTCTTTTAATTATTAGAAGTGTGTGTATGTGTGTGTGTGTGTGTATTTTGTATATATATTTCTACATCTATTATTATTTGTACTGTATTTCCAGTGTGGCTGACATCTATGTAGCTTGCTTCTGCCCAATACGATTTTTTGCACTGCAGAAATAAGGAAGCAGAAAAATAAAAAATAAACAGTACTCAGATTGGAGGATGAATCTGACAAAAACTGTTTCTTTATGACCAGTTGACTGTTTCAGTGTGGAATCAGGTGGCCTGTTTGGTGGTGACTGCATTGTATTTGGACTGCATGGCATCTGGTAAAGATGGTGGTTTCCATCATTCTGTTGCTGAGAAGATGCTGAATAACTTCCCACAAGGAAAGTACTGTATTAAAAATGGGAATTTAGTAATAAGGATTTAATGCATCTTCTTGAAACTTCAAGTGCCACCTCTTCTTCATTATTCTGAAGTATGATGTAGGCGTAACCTCCAGTTTGACTTTTGAAATAGCTCTCTGCACGCATCAGGATCAAAACTTGGGAGGATGTGGAAAAATCCCGTACTTAAGTCTTCTATCGATTACTTATTGATTGGTCTGCACACAAAGGTCAAGAACATTATATAACTATCATGGATACATTGGATTATTAAATACATAAAAGACAGTTTGAACAAATCTACCATAGAAATATGACTGCAGCAGTGGTGGGATTCAAAATACTATAGTTCTGTGGATGTGGCTTGGTGGGCATGGCATGGCTTGGTGGATGGGGCTTGATGGGTGTGGCAGGGGAAGGATACTATAAAATCTCCATTCCCTCCCCACTCCAGGGGAAGGTTACTGCAAAATCCCCATTTCCTCCCAATCAGCTGGGACTCAGGAGGCAGAGAATAGATGGGGGCGGGGCCAGTCAGAGGTGGTATTTACCGGTTCTCCAAACTACTCAAAATTTCTGCTACCGGTTCTCCAGAATTGGTCAGAACCTGCTGAAACCCACCTCTGGACTGCAGGCATGAAAATGGTCTTATATCTGGAATTTGCAGGATTATAAGAAGGCTGTTTCTTTCTGCTTAGAAGTGAAAACTAACTATGGTATTCTTTTTTTCCTGTCTCTTCTAACAAGCATCCTTCAGTCTTGGTTCTAGACTAACTTTTAAAACCCTTTTTGATTAAATTGAGTAAAAGAAAAAAAGAGTACATAATAATTTTTATGACAACATTAACTCAAGATGATCGCCATCTGCAAAAGTTATTGCTCTTTGCGGCTTCTATTTCACAGGAGGAAATTTTAATTTACCAATAATCCAAGAACATCATTTGTGCTTTTAACGATTGGACAATATCAGTATTTTGCAACTTTCCAGTTGCAAAATACCATCAGTACGCTGACGACATCAGCTGTACATTTCCACCCCGGACCACCCCAATGATGCCCTTGAAGTGATGTCCCAGTGCCTGGAGGCCGTGCGGATCTGGATGGGGAGAAACAGACTCAGGCTCAACCCATCCAAGACCGAGTGGCTGTGGTTTCCAACATCCCGATATAGTCAGTTGGTGCCATCACTGACTATTGGGGGCGAGTCATTGGCCCCCACAGAGAGGGTTCGCAACTTGGGTGTCTGCCTGGAGTCACGGCTGTCTTTGGAAGAGCACATGACGGCCGTGGCCGGGGGGACTTTTTATCAGGTCTGCCTGATTCGCCAGTTGCGTCCCTTTCTGGATTGGGACTCGTTAAATATGGTCACTCATGCTCTCGTTACTTCCCGCCTGGACTACTGCAATGCTCTCTACATGGGGCTCCCCTTGAGGAGCACCCGGAGGCTCCAGCTGGTCCAGAATGCGGCCGCGCGGGTGGTTATGGGAGCGACGTGGTGCTCCCATGTGACCCCCCCTCCTGCGCGAGCTGCACTGGCTCCCGGTGGTTTTCCGGGTGCGCTTCAAGGTTTTGGTTACCACCTTTAGAGCGCTCCATGGCATCAGACCGGGGTATTTACAAGACCGCCTTCTGCTACCAATAGCCTCTCACCAACCAGTACGCTCCCATAGAGAGGGGCTTCTCAGGGTGCTGTCCGCCAAACAGTGTCGACTGGCGGCCCCCAGGGGGAGAGCCTTCTCTGTGGGGGCACCTACTATCTGTAACGAGCTCCCCCCAGAGATACGGAGGATCCCGGACCTGCGCACGTTTCGTCGTGCTCTCAAAACTTTTTTATTTCAGCAGGCTGGCCTGGCCTAACTCTCCTCTTTTAAATTTTTAATTCATTTGATTTTATAAATTGGGTGTTTTAATCTGTGTTTTGGCCAAAATATTTAATAATTTTAAGGGATTTTTTAATATTTGTATTATCTGTATTTTATCTTGGCTGTTCACCGCCCTGATTCCTGCGGGAGTAGGGTGGTATAGAAATTTGATAAATAAATAAATAAATAAATAAATAGCATGGTAAGCCACCATTCCTAGCATGGGTTGTTTAACAAAGCTGTCGTCTTGATTCGTATTTGAGCAATTGGTACATTACTGAGCAATCTGCAATATTTGAAGTAGGCAATGAAGAATCATACTTTAATACGTCCTTCATAATTATGTGAGGAATATTAATGAAACAATTACCTTGAGCAAGCCAATATATACAATTTATAAAGATAGAAAAACTTATTTTGCCCAATACCACCCCACATGTTCAATTTAACTAAATCCCAAGAGACTTTGGGATGTAATTGCATTAGAGACCCCCTCACTTCACAGCAGCTTAGTAGATTGAACTGTCCTATGGCTCCATTAAGGGATCCTTGTGGCATACTCATGATAATTTTGGAATAGATTAAAGAAATTGTACTCATTTCCTTTTAGTCAAAGCAGCCCATATTGTAGGCCTCAGAATTAACATTATACCTTTCTTTTTCCTGTTGGAAATATAAAGTAAGAAAGCTCCTCAAAAAAGTTACCTATGTGCTACTTTTGTTCATGAAGACATCATTCCTAGAGGCAAGCAATGAGGACACCAATCTTCTGTCAGTCTTTCAACTATTTCTCAGTTTGCATTCCCATTGTCTCCTTCTGCTTTGCATTCTAATAATCTCTTCTCTCATGCAAATAGTTGAATATTTGTCATATGCATGTCTTTGTCCTATTTGTAATTCATTTTATGCTGAAATTGGACCCCTCCTACCCAGTAATATTTATTGGACATCTTCTTCTCAGTAACTTATTCCCCCACCCCAAATATTTTGATTTTTTCTCTTTTAAGCATCTCCATATGTCAGTATATGGCATGCTCCATTATTTTTTATAAACTCAATCTCTGTAATCTTGTTTTTGACCCATACGTCTGTTCTGCTTGTTATTTTTTTTATCTTATTCATGTTAATATTGTTTATATTTATTCATTTGTTTCATATCATCATCACCTGTCTTGTTTTTGGTAACATTGCGCCCATTCCAGGGATGAAATCCAGCAGGCTCTGACAGGTTCTGGAGAACCGGTAGTGGAAATTTTGAGCAGTTCAGAGAATCGGCAGTGGAAATTTTGAGTAGTTCAGAGAACCAGCAAATATTTGGAAAATAGCTACATTCTAAGAAAGTCTAAACCTTTTCAAACCTAAATTTTTGCAGTGACTTATTCCATTTCACAAGCTGGCAGAGTTTCCCATCAATCACAGTAAAACTAGTTAAACAATTACTATGCAATGTAACACTGACCAGGAGTGGGAGTCGTGTGTGTGTGTGTGTGTGTGTGTGTGTGTGTGTTTGCAGGAGGAAGGCTTTGAATCCCAGCCACACATCAAATGCAAATATGGCCCATAGGACAAGGTCTATTAAAAATGTAGATATAGTTTATGAAATACAAATTGGAGAACTTGGCTTTCATAAAGTAAATTTAGTTCACATCATTTGGAAATGTGCGCATGGCATTTGCCTTGGAACTACTCTGCTTCCCCTAAAATAAGACATCCCTTATAATAAGCCCAATCGGTTTTTGAGCACATGGCAATAAGGCCAAGCGCTTATTTCAGGGTTCAAAAAATATAAGACAGGGTCTTATTTTCAGGGAAACACGATACTAAGATCTTGGCCTTCTCAGTTACATACTGCCCTGGAACGATATTATGATCTCTGCAAAAACAAACAAACAATTTAATTTGGACTAATGTGTTAAAAAAAGAAGAGTAAGAAGAAGAAGAAGGAGCATGATGGTCAATGGTCAGTACCCCCACTGTAGTAATAAAATGTCTAGACAGCAATTAACATCCATTTCCCCCAAGAATGCATCTGTGTCATCAGCAAATCTTTACTACTTTGCACAGAACTAATCTAAATACGTTTAATCATTAATCAATTTCCAAATTCTGAGCAAGAGTCACTTCTCATGAGTTTTGCCTTCAAATAAAACAAAACCCTGCAGGCATTTTATGAGAAAAGGCAAAGCTAGGATCAATTAGAGTACCCCTTTAGTAGGTAACCCTACTTAGAAGACATTGTCAGAAGATTTCTGCCCCAGTGCATGCTCAAATACATTTCTGAAGGCCTTCTGCCTTTTTTTTGTTCTGGTCTAAAACATAATATGCTTACAGTGCAAGCACCTTATAAAAATACAGGCACAACATCATTTGCCTACTGTTGGTTTTCAAGGACAACCAACGTTTACATATTTGAGCCACTATTCTTGCTGCCTGTTTATTTTTAGTTTCTTAATTTCTATCCTTTCCATCCAGGAATAACCTGTGATTGGCTTACATAAAAGTAAATTTTGTCTATTCAAAATTAGGCAATCATTAAATATGAATTAACAGTGTGCGGCGGCAGACAAAAAAGCCAATACAATCCAAAGTTGCATTAACAGAGGGATGCAATCAAGATCAAGTGAGGTACTAATACCACTCTATAAAGCCTTAGTAAGACCACACCCAGAATACGGCATCCAGTTTTAGTCACCACACTAAAAAAAAAAAAGATGTTGAGACTCTAGAAAGAGTGCAGAGAAGAGCAACCAGGATGATTAGGGGACTGGAGGCTAAAACATACGATGAACGGATGCAGGAACTGGGCATGGCTAGTCTAGTGAAGAGGCGACATCATAGCAATGTTCCAATATTTGAGGGGCTGCCACAGAGAGGAGGGGGTCAATCTATTTTTCAAAGCACCTGAAAGCCAGACAAGGAATAATAGGTGGAAACTGAACAAGGAGAGATTCAACCTGGAAATAAGGAGAAATTTTCTGACAGTGAGAGCAATCAACCAATGGAACAGAGGTTGCCTTCAGAAGTTGTGGGAGCTTCATCACTGGAAGCTTTCAAGAAGAGACTGGATGGCCATCTGTCAGAAATGGTGTAGGGTTTTCTGCTTGAGTGGGGTGGGGTTGGACTAGATAACCTACAAGGTCTCTTCCAACTCTGTTAATCCAAATAAAAACGATAACTGGACCTCAGTAAATTAGAAGCAAAGGCTGTTATAAAAATCAGTCTTAATCGTTTGTTCACTTCCTGAAAACCAGGGTAGATATAGTTACTCTAGAGATGCTACTTTATAGTAGTGGTGCTGCTACTGAAAAGGCCCACAGTGAGAGCAGATGTTCTTTTAAATGCCTTGATCTAAACTATTTAGGATTTCCAGATGATATTTCTATTCTTTTGGTAGTTCTGGATGATCTTGGTCCAAAACATGTCAATTGTGTGAATATTATGCCTTATAAATTCATTCTATGCCATTTATCAGTTCATCCCTGTCTCAATCAACAGGACTTTCAGCAGTTTAGTTAAGAAGAGCATAAAGCAAACATTATTTCTAATCAAATATCCACGAGAAGAATTATGACAAAACTGTAGAATAGTAAAAAAAACAATAGCCAAACAGTTAATCACGGGAGTTCCACATTTAACATAAACTCTCTGACATAGTTCAGCTTGAAAAATCAGAATCTGGCAGCACCTTTGCTGACTAATAAATAAGGCGTAAGTTTTCACCAGATATATAGAATGGGGTAGGATTTAAATTGGAACGAGATGGGGGAAGAACATGTGAAGGCATTGCTAATTCTGTGGGACTATTTCTTAGGGCCTGTGATGGTGTTGCTGGTGTGTATGTAGAGGCAAATAGACATTTGGGCTTGTGGCAGGGTCTAGTTCCCATGTTGGCATCATTGTCTTGTTCTTTCTTCTTGCTTATGAGAATCTTCTTCAGGTTAGGCAGTGATCTATGTGCAAGTATGTCACTACGTTTTTTTATTTACCAGCTGAGCTCATCATTTCTGGACTATCAGACTTTCTGTAGCTTGCCAAGAATCCTTATCAGTAAGCTAAACTGCACATGTACTCCACCCACATTCCTTCTCACACACCTTCCTTTGTTCTCTTGCCAAGAAGTCCGACTACTGAGAAGCAGCCGGCATGAACTTTTATTCAAAATGTAACTAATTAGATCAGTTAGATGTTTTATTTTCTTTATAACAAATAAATGAGTTTATTAGAAGAAATATCTTCGGGTTTTGTTTTCTTAAAGTATGCTTGCAAGGAAAAGCCTCGATCCACTCCTCATAATCAAGGTGCGATTATCCCAAAAGCAGAATGGGATTAATCAGTGCCCTGACAAAGTATAAGCCTGCCAATGCCCCTTTGGATGTTACTTAGGAGAAATGGACAAACTTTGCCCAAAATAATTAACGGACACAAGTTTGACGTCAAGGCTCAAAACAAAGACCAAGTCATATTAAAGCATTTCATTGCCCTAGGACAACCTATAGCAGATCTATGGTGACTGTTTAAGAAAAGTAGGTTTTTAATAGCACTGCTGAGCAGAGTAAAAAATGGTTGAAAATACATCAAAAAGTTTCAGACAACCTTCCAAAATCTCAACAAACGTAATTGTTTTGTTTTTTTTCACATACCACAAGTGTTAATGTAGCCAGGTTCACATGTAAATTGCATCTGCACAATCAACCTACAGCAGGGCTGTCAAACTCCTGGCCTGCCAGCTGGATGCGTCACACACTGGCCACGCCCATGGCTGGTTTAGCAAAAAAGTCTCAATACATCACCTGATGCCACCATGATGATGTGAGTTTGACACCCCTGACCTACAGCATCTTCTCCCTTTCTCCCACTTTTCCTCTTGCTTCATCTCAATTTAAATCCTACATCAGCCTAGCCACTCTGTACATCTGAAGAAGTGAATCAGAGCTGGTTAAAACTTCTGCCTTCTAATTACTATGTAATTTATGATTACTGTGATATTTTATTATTATTTTTATTACACATTTTATCAGCAAAGGACAATACTGTTTGAAATCCCATAAGCAAAATCTATATAATTGCCAACTTCCAAGTTTTTTCCCCGTCCTCTGGCTTGCTGTACTTATATGTATTTCTGATCCCTGGCATTTGGTACCATTCATTTTCTTCAAAATGAGGTCGAGGTTGCAGATAAAAGCCATCGCATCCAGAGGCAGACAAGATGGAGCCTGTCAGATCTGGAAGTCAGCAGCAAAGTTATAATTACAACAGAGTGGTATGAAGTGAGCTTTTTTTTTTTTTTTTACAACTATAGATTTAATTGTCATCAGCTGTAAGGGAAGCTGAGGACTGGAGAGAAGGCAGCAGAGAGCGATGGGTCAAAAGGACTCTTAACAGAGATGCTGAAGGTTGTGAGTAATTCTTATGATCCTAAACCAACAGCAGAATGGAGATACCTCCACTCTTTGTCTTGTTTTGAGAAAGACTTCCTGTGGCAACGTGTCCTTTAAAAGAAATAAAAAATGTGAGATAACTTAAAAATGATTACAATGGAATATTCTGAGGTCCACTACCTGATTTCTATGTCAGTATGATAAATGTTTAAAATGATTGGGTAATTCCTTTATTTTTTTTTCCAAATTCCCCTTCATTCATGAAGTTTAGTTTTTGAGCAACAATTATTTTTCTGCCCAATCTACCACACAAACTTATTTTGAACATTATGTTGGAAGGAGAGTATTCTGAACATTGGCTTAAATTCCTAGAAGAACGTTGGCTGTTAGAGTAACAGAAGAATACTTACATCCACCTAAATATTATATCTATATATTGATATGGTTTTTTCCAGTAGAAAATTCTGTGCATACTTGAGGGCAGGCAAAGTAATTTGCAGAAATGAACAATGGACTTCTGTGCAGTCTGGCAGGGAAGCAGAAATACTGGTCCAAAACTTGTCCATTTCAGAATTTCTAGTTATGTGACCAAGTAACATAAATAAACAACTATTTAATTGTGTATGTATATAGGCTGACCATTCTGGAGAATAAAATCATTTATCCCATCATCCACAATACTTAGCTTTTACAGGATCCAATCTGGATCGGTCACTGGGACCAGAGGTTTAGTATTCTGACTTTTTGGACTCATGCTGGAGCCCATCCTCAAGGAACTTCTCTCTTACCAGGATGTGTCACAGAGAGAAGGTCCCTGAGGATGGACTCCAGCACATGTCTAAAAGCTCAGAAGACTAACTCTCTGGTCCCGGTGACTGACCCAGATTGGATCCTGGAACATTATCCTGGGACACATGTATTTGCCTTTCATTTGTGACTTAAGTTTTATTTATATAAGTAGTCTTCTATAAAAAAGGCGGGTATGTTATCTGTTGAATTGTATATTAGGAGAGTCTATTACTCACCCAATATCTTTGTCTCTTAATTCTTACTGTTACACTTCAGTAGAGTTTGAAATTTTCACAAGATGTTTAGAATTATGGTCTTCTTGACAATGATCTTGATGTGCCACTTTCTTGTAACATCATTACATTTCGGGAAATAGCATCACTTTTATTTTGTTAGCACAAATTTTCTTTGTTCTCTAAGATTTGCGCTCTTAATCGCATTTATGTCTGGTGCGTTAAATCCCATTGACCTCAACAGAAAGTGTAACGTTGCAACATGGATGGAACTGATGGGAATTGGCAGAACATAAACTTTGGTCATTATGGATAAAGTTTATATTTGGCCAGTGAAGCAGCAAGTAACCTTTATAATGAAATAGCAGATTATCTTGGTAGTGGAAATACTGGACATTTTGATGAAGATGAAGGTAGAAGGTAGAAAAAGATCACAGCTTGTAATAGCATTTCCATCTCTTTTGAGACATCCATCCAGAAATGCATATATTAGTGCATATAATATAGTAGCACATTATCAAGGCATTAGTGAAGAGCATGTTGTCTGATTCCTTAAGATACTGGGTAGGGTGATGCCAACTATAGAGAAAATTGACAGGACCTGGCTAGTTGTGCCAAAGCAGTATTTGAACTGAAAACATGTTTATGAAGTTGGTTAACACCATCACACTCTACTGGGATGAGGTATTGATAGAACAACTTATTTTTGATAGTTAATCTCCCAAACAGAACATCTTGGAGCTGGTGCCACCTAGCTGGCTATTGCTGCATGTAGAAATGACGATGGCAGGAACCTCACCAAGCAGCAAATCAAGGGTTAATTTATCTTTAGCTTTAACAAAAAGAAAAAAAAGGGGGGGAGGGGTCACACCGAATGCAAACCTAATTAGAATCCTGCATAGCTATTGCCTAGCAACCAAAAGAAGTCAAGGAATTTTCTGAACTTTTTGTATGAAGGAGCATGTAATAAGAAGCATCTTGGCATACAGTATGCTTATATCTCAGTTGTGATCTGGATCAATTCTTCGGAGAGCTCAGTTTGATAGCTACTTTGCTTTGATGCATTGAATCTGTTTGACTTTTAAAATGAAATGAAGTCTGCCAGTTCTTAATTCATTGGATTCAGTCTGCCTATATGGAAACTCACTGCTAATACTGCACCTTACTCTTTTATCTTCATTTTCTAATTAAGTTTAAAACTTTATTTGGGATATGCATAACTTCATTACTATATTGCAAGTTGGGCCTTTGAAGTAATGAATTTTACCACTCTCTCAGTAATTCTACAGAGAACCTTTAACATTGTTTTTTTTTAAAAACGTTTTTTATTAATAATACAAAATTAAAAACATTGTTTGTTACTGACATATGGCGGCTTTATATTCCATTGATAGGAGAATGGAGAAAGGTGATTTCTTTACATTTGCTGCAGGGGTGAAATCCGGCAGGTTCTGACACATTCTGGAGAACCGGTAGCGGAAATTTTGAGTAGTTTGGAGAACCAGCAAATACCACCTCTGGCTGGCCCCAGAGTGGGGTGGGGATGGAGATTTTGCAATATTCTTCCCCCAGGAGTGAGGAGGGAATGGGGATTTTGCAGTATCCTTCCCTGGAGTGGGGTGGAATGGAGATTTTGCAGTATCCTTCCCCTGCCACGCCCACCAAGTCATGCCCACCAAGCCACAGCACGCCCACCAAGCCATGCCCACAGGACCGGTAGTAAAAAAAAATGGATTTCACCACTGATTTGCTGCCTGTAAGGTATGTTGAAGGAGGACTGCTAGATGACTGCCACACTGCATGGGTCATGTCATTGGCCTTAGGCAGGGACACTGACCCCTTTTTAAAAGTATATTTATTTTGTTTTACCATAAAAGGTAAAATACAAAACAGAGAAACAAACAAAACAAAACAAAAACATATGTCTAATGCCAACAATAACAAAAAGGAAAACAAATTGGTGTACAAAAAAGAAAAAGTTGATCCAAACACACACACACACACACACGAAAAAAGAGCAGTCACAGATGGTTAACAGAGGGATATGAAGATCAGTATAATGTTTAACAATTGGACTTGGAGACAATGACCACATTCCCAAAATAATCAGGATCAGGATAAAAACTCGATTTAGTTTAATATCATTTTAGTCCAATTTATTTGACTAGAGTTTATATGATGGCTAATGGGATGGGTTTAAATAACTGCTCTATCAGCAACAGCATTTGTAGTGGCTCTGTGTAACTGATTCTAGTTTGTTTGTTTGTTTTTAGCGGAAGGCAAACATTATCCTTCTGCTGAGGACCAGGGAACCCAATAGATGGGAGAAGTCAAAACATGTGGGCAAACCAGGGAAAACTGAGCAAGCCACTAGTTAAATTAAAAGAAACAGCCTAGAACACAGGATGATTAGGCACTCAACCAGGGTTGTCTGGGGAATTCTGGGACTTGAAGTCCACTGGTCTTAAAGTGGCCAAAGTTAGGAACCCTTGCACTAGACATTATTTTAAAAGTTTTCAGCATTTTTGAAACTCTTGCCCTTTAAGAAAATGTGACTATTGAATCATAATTCAAGCCTAATTTTTTGATGGGAAAAGTGAAACATTTTTTTTAAAAAAATGGATAAGAGTGTGTGTGTGTGTGTGTGTGTGTGTGTGTGTGAGAGAGAGAGAGAGAGAGAGAGAGAGAGAGGGAGAGGGAGAGAGAGAGAGGAGCTTTTCTTTTTGAGTTAGCCCAAGCAAAAGGTTCACATCTTGAAAAGCTTGTTTTACAACCCAGCCATTTGTTCTCGGAGATCTGGCAAATGAAAGGCACGATAAAATTTTTCTCACCAGGCAGGTTGTTGCTACTGATGACCAGCCTGCGGTGGGTCGGATTGGATGGCCCCCTGCTAAGTTACCATTTGGTAAATCACTGCATTCACCCACCTGTATGCGCCCAGATGATCAAACAGGACATAAGAATGGGCCTGAGTGCAGGATTTCTGAAGAATTATAGGGGATATTTATGATCCATTCAGTTTTTGCAGAAGTGGGAGAAAAGTACCCGAGTAGCATTAATAAAAATAATGCGGTGGCAGAGACATCAAGAAAGAAAGCATTAAACAATTATTTAGTTTTTTTTTTTTCTAAAGAGGCCTGTCCATGTAGGCCACCCATGAACGATTTGCCTATTGTGCAGACAGCTGGCCCTGCAACAAAAAAAAACCCCCAAAAACAAAAACCCAGATCTGGCTTCTGCTTATATTTATTAAATCTGCAGGAAGGATCCATCCATCACAACAATGGGTTTAAAGTGTTTGCTGGGTGATGGGAGAGTCTCATAAGCAATCTTTGAAGTGTCTTTTACAGAAGGTAAACATCTGAAGAGCATAAAATAGCTGCTCTTCTTTCCAATGAGTAACCTTGTCAAAGAGGTTCGGAGGGAGTGCATGGGGGAGGGGAGGGCCCTCTTCTGAAAAGGAAAAGCAATAAAGGATGCCTTATGACAGCAATTTGCACATTTACTGCTCTTTGATATGTTAACTAGATTTTGTAAAATGGAATCTTTTGTCTTTCTGAGGTCGTTGGGCAGCGACCGCTCAGAACGACGTTTTGTGGGTCGGTAATGCATCTCCTAATTAATAACTTAACTTTGGGTAGCCCTCCGTAAATCAGCCGCGTTTTCATTACAACAGGATACGCACAAGCACAAACTGCTGCACGTACAGCAGAAGGGAAAAATCCTCATAACGTGGGGGTCATTATTTACTGCATGCCCAAAGTCAAGTGAATTGGATTGAATATAAGGGGATCAATAGGTTATGGGCCCCTTTCTGTGCCCTCTACAAGGTCTTTAGGAATCTTTGATTCTCAAAAAAAACCCCAAACAAAACAAAAATCTTTTTCCATTCTGAAAATTAGTGAGGCAGAAAAACGCTGCAGATTTCTAGTTTCTTTCTTCTCTACCACCCATAGTAAGTGTGGGGCACTTTCTTCCTGCAGACAGCAAGAGAGGAAAAGGGGCAAATGTAATCCTAAAGTTGCCTACTAAGAATTCACTTTCCTTGCATCCAGGGTCTTTTATTTCCAATCCAGTCCTGAGTATAGGATTTTGAACATGCCCACATGCACAGGGTGCTGCTATTGCTGGAATGAAGGTTAAATGTGCTATAGGATGCAAATGAGTACAACATTTACAATGAAGAAGTTTTTTTTAGAAAATGAAACACCATGCACTTATTAAGTGGGAAAGAGTAAGGAGAAAGGTGATTATTCTGAAAAAAAAAGTGATCAAGGTAAATTTAAAAGATTGTAAATAGAAAAGTTCATTGAGACCTGGGAAGAGCTGCATTTCAATGGAAAAGTATATGCTTTTCTTCCAATAAATCTCATGTTCCATATCTGGTATCTCTGGATAGATATAGAAAGGGCAACTTTTGGAAAACTTCAAGAATCACTTCCAAACTGGCATAAATTAGAACAGAACTTCCAGATGCTTAGGACTACAATTTACATAACATGATCTTGGTCATTTTGGACCGGGCTGATAGGAATGGGGAAACACCAAGTTAGTTTCTCCTGGATTCTAGCGATCATAAATGATGTTCAGTTAGATGTAATCAGTGGTGGGACTCAGCCAGTTCGCACCACTTTGGGAGAACTGGTTGTTAACTTTATGAGCAGTTTGGTGAACTGGTTGTTGGAAGAAATCATTAGGGAAGAGAACCGGTTGTTAAATTATTTGAATCCCACCATTGGATGTAATGTTAGATTATGTCTAGGGGACACTCCTATGTCTTGTAAGGATAACTATCAGGGACAAGGTTTAACCAATAAAGGAGAATATTTGTAGCTCAGGATTGAAATGAGGGGTCCTTGGTGCTCTCTGAGCTTGCTGGCTTTCTTGCAGACATTTCTTTATCCAAACTATATAACATTATCAGCAGGGGTGAAATCCAGCAGGTTCGAACAGGTTCTGGAGAACCGGTAGCAGAAATTTTGAACAGTTCGGAGAACCGGCAAATACCACCTCTGGCTGGCCCCAGAGTGGAGAGGGAATGGAGATTTTGCAGTATCCTTCTCCTGCCATGCCCACCAAGCCCACACCACACCACGCCCACCAAGCCACGCCCACAGAACTGGTAGTAAAAAAATTTGGATTTCACCACTGATTATCAGTGCTAGTGTACTAGTACTGATGATGTTATATAGTGTAGTTTGGATAAAGAAACGTCTGCAAGAAAACCAGCAAGCTTAGAGAGCACCAAGGACCCCACAAGGATTAACACATTTCTTCTAAACTACATAGATCCTTGTGCTATTGAGTTGTATCTCATTTACTGCTCATCCTGTCCTTATTAAATGCCACCTCTAAGCATATGAATGTTTCAGTGTTACTCTGATTTTAAAAAAAACACACATAAATTTGAGATCGCTGTGAATAGAAATATTCTCTTCAGCTAGGTAGTTATCATGGGTAAAAATTATTTAAAATAAGTGTATGCATGGTCTGTCCTTCTGAATTAATGGGAGAATGCACTGAATTTACTGTGTCCACAAATCTATAATCTCATCAAGCTTAGATCTTTTCTCCACTATAAATTTGGAAACCTGGGGAAGTCAGATCCATACACTCTCAACCTCTGTTGCTTTTGGTATTCTTCATGGTTGCATTTAACCATAATCAGCTTGATCCCGACCCTATGAATGAATGGGGTATTTTTTAAACCTTCTTTCTGTCTCTTGCACCATTGATGTCTTTGACTTGAGTTTAGAGAGTCATCCTCTAATTCATCTTTTGCTAAATTGCACAATATATATTATTTTATTTTACATATTTATTAATCACATTTATATGACTGCCCATTTCATAAAAAGCAACTCTGGATGGCATACAACAATCAATAAAACAACAAATTAAAAAAAATCATGGTAAAAGATTTAAAAAATCATTATTAAAAACACTAAGCCATGACCTTCTCTTCTCTTGTACAGGAAGGTCACTGTTATTCTTATACAAACCACATGGGCAGAATAAACAGACCAACTGTTAAGGATATTGTTGTGTTACCAACCAGCAGAGTAAGTGCACAGAGAAATGGTACTGAGAGCAATGAATACAATACATACAAACCGGTTTAACAAAACTTTTACTTTGTAGTGAAAAACAGTTGCAGAGTCTTTTAGTCAATCCAAGTCTTTAGCCATTCAAATCAATCCGAAGTTACAGATATCTTCTTACCAGACAAACAGCAATTCAACGCTGGTAACAAATCACGATGGTAGCATATCCATCCACGATGAGAACTCCTTCATACACGACAGTAACAGTTCCAGTCAAGCAGCAAGTCAAGCAATGATGAGAGCAGGTCCAACAATGACTATAGCTCGGCTTCCTCCTTATATACAGTTTACACTAGTAATTATCCACTTAAGATAAGTGAAGTCAGCAGTGCAATGACTCAATAGTACAATTATGATAATTGCAGTCAGCATTCAGTCAGCAGTCATTAGTCATTACAATGACTCAGCAGTACAATTACTCAGCATTACATTTAAAGTTACAGAACACATATATTGTTACAGAATACATTTAAAGTTATAGAACACATATATTGCCTGAACAATTTGTTAGACTTATACCATATCCTAACACCAACCACAGTGGATCCATCTAAAAATATTTCTGGTTACCTGGGACCCCCCAGGCCTAGTGATATAACCAGTTCCTGAGGGACTTCCGGAATGATAGCAGAGATGGAGCTAACCTGATTTCATGGATGGGAGGAGAATATTCCACAGATTGGGTGCCACAGCAGAGAAGGCCCACTTCCCGGGACCCACCAAATGTAACTCCCTGGCAGATGGTACTTGCAAACTGTCTTTTCTGCCAGATGTAATAGGAAGTGTTAATGTAATCAGGGAAAGGCGTTCCTTCATATAACCTGGTTCCATGCCGTGAAACACTTTAAATAGATTTGTAGATTTATAAAAGATTTTCTCATCATTATTATTTGAAATAAAACAAAAAAAGAAGAATGGCTTTATTGAAAAGGAAAGACACTATTTTAAAGAGTTCAGCAATGATAGTTTCCATGTTTCCAGTATTCAATCAACAGCATTTGTCTTTCTGTATCCCAGAGCAATTGCATAACTCTAATATTGGCCTTAACTTGAGCCCTTTGTTTCTCACCCTAACAGCCAAAAGCATTAAAAAATGTGTGTTTACTTAATTTGTTCTGGCATGCAATGTAATTACAAGCCGTTTGTTTTCTCTCTTGTAAAATATGGGCTAGAGAGGGAATAAAGTAATGTGGAAAATTAACAATGTAATGTACTGTATAGTGGAATAACACTCAAAACACTGAGCCCAGTTAGTACTGGATTTTGTGTGGAAGAGCAATAAAGCACTAAATGTCTCTTTCTCAACTATATTTGCATGATTTTCAGCTGCAGTAAAATTAATCAGATCTGTCTAAGTACAAAAAGAACACTAAGAAATGGTTGAGATGAGTGAACAGAATTGAACTTCTGTGGGATTCAGAGTTACATTTATGCATTTGTAGAATCTTAAGCATAATGGAGAAGATGATTATGGTTTCTCAACTCCATATAAAATTCTTCCTTGTTGTTCAAAAGGTAGAGAAACCAAAATAACTCCAAACAAAGACCTCAAGATGGCATTGTTCTGTTGGATCTGGTGTTTCTTGCACCAGTTGAACTATTGTCTAATTACATTTTTTTGGGGAGAAATTATATCTATGTGGTCATTAAGAACTAAAAATAACTCAAGTAGTCTTGAACTGAAGAGACATTTTGGGTAAAAAGGTGGTACAAGAGTGTATTGCGTTATGCCAATGGTTTCTGCAAGTAGAGTGAAAAACGTCAAGATGGAGATTGCTGCAGTGTGATCAAAGCCCCGCCCCTTTGTCCATGTGAGATCCTTATAAAAGAGGTGGGGCTTCTGTCTAGTGCCATGACTGTGGTTTTTATTTTTTTTAGCCCCTCCATCGACGTTGCTGTATTACATTAATCTTGCAATTAACTACCAACTTTAAAAAAAAAAGAATTTAATTTAATAAGCGAAAAGGCATTAGCATTCAAATATAGTATAGCCAGACTGGAGGAAGGAAGATGAAAAATTGAGGGGGGTTCTTTTGGGGATGACAGCCATTGGGAATTTTGGTAGCATTTGAGGACTAGATTCACAAAATGACTGGCATGGTGGCATTCCTTTTACAAAAACATCAAAGGGAACGAGCTCCAGTGATCCAGGAAAAATGGGTTGCTGCTTTAAGGAATTCTTCTTTTCCTGCTTCCTCAAGCATATTTTTGCCTTTGAATCCAAAATGATGTGCTGGCTTATTTAGTTTAAATCCTATCAAGTTCCCCCTCCCCTATTTAATATTTTTGTGATCTTGTGTGTTCTTGCAGGCATTTCTTAAATATTTAATCCGGACTTTTGTTTCTACCTAAAACAAAACCCTGACTTTCTCTTCTCTTGTATGGGAAGGTCACTCTGCTGTTATCGTGTGACTGTTTTTCTAAAAGAAAGAAAAAATCCTTATATTTCTTCCCATAGAACTAATATGAAAGCTGAAAAGCTACTTCCAGGAGAGAGAGAGAGAGAGAGAGAAAAGCAAAGCTTTCAGTTTCTTTGGCATCCCTTTGCCTTCTTCTTTAAGGCTGAAGGTGGGAAAGTCATTAGATTAACCTGTCTTGACAGGTCAGGCTCAGCAAATATTCTTAAAAATAACTCTTACAGTAATTTATGACCTTTTGGGAGCATAATCAATAGTACTAAGACAAGAGGCAGCCAGACTGTGCTTCCAGATAGGAAAAAGTTTCTTGTCTTTGTAATGTTTGCATTCTGTCTGGCCTCATTGCATACAAGCAGTGATATCATAGCCAAGCTACTCAATCAGATTTGGAGACATACATTTTTATTGTCAATTTACTGTCTCCTTCATACAGTATCTGATTCCAGAAGAAACTGGTGTGCAAACGTGATTGTAAAGCAAGGAGAAAGCTGCACAGACCAATTCTCTGTCTACTGTCTCTCCTTTCAATCACCCAATACAGAGCCATTTTTGCAGGCTCAATAGGGTGCCAACAAACTGTGTGTTTTTTAAAAAATATAAATGGGACTCTAGCAGAAAGGTGAACATTTCACATAAAATACATACAGCTACAAAATACCTGGACCAATTAAAATTTTCCTGAATTGTTGCAATAACAACAATTCAGAAAATAATAATAACAATAGACTTGACTAACTACCATGTCTCTTTACCTTTAGAATATAAAAGTTTGCAATGTTCCAGGGAATGGGAAATGTCTTGCCAATAGCATGGTATATGCCTCATTTCTACAGCTTTTAATTATAGCTTCAATTTCTCCTTAGATCATTTAGATCATTAGATTTGTCTTTTGCCATCCTTTACTTTCTGGTGGTTCTACTAAGTAGAGTAGAGTAGACCTGGGCATTTTACAATCCCCAGGCTATATCCAGCTCTTTGGCTGACCCTGTCCAGCCCATGTGAGGCAATGGTGAATCCATTTTTTTTACTACCAGTTCTGTGGGCATGGCTTGGTTGGCATGGTGTGACTTGGTGGGCGTGGCAGGGAAAGGATACTGCAAAATCTCCATTTCCACCCCACTCCAGGGGAAGGATACTGCAAAATCCCCATTCTCTCTCCACTCCTGGGGGAAGAATATTGCAAAATCTCCATTCCCACCCCACTCTGGGGCCAGCCAGAGGTGGTATTTGCCGGTTCTCCAAACTACTCAAAATTTCCGCTACCGGTTCTTTGAAGTGCTCAAAATTTCCGCTACCGGTTGTCCAGAACCTGTCAGAACCTGCTGGATTTCACTCTTGAAGTGAGGTCAACTGGAAGTTAGAAAATAAAAGGTAATTAAGTGTGCCTTAGGGTTTGGGAAAAGAAGCCTGGTGGACTCCTTTAGTCGATTGGTGAGAGAAAGAGCTTTTCTGCACACAGGGCAGAAGAGAGGCAGTCAGGCTGAGACCAGGTGAGGTGAGGCTCTGTGCTCCCTCATCTCATCATGTAGACACTGGCAGCACAATTAAGTTCAACCTATAAAGGAGACTATTTGTAGCTCAGTTTTGAACTATGGGGTCCTTGGTGATCTCTGAGCTTGGTAGTTTCCTTACAGATGTTTCATTACCCCAAAGTAAGTAGTATCATCAGTGCTAGGGATAAAGTTAGCTCTGACTAACACTGATGATGCTAACTTATGGTAGTTGAAATGTAATGTCTGCAAGAAGACTATTAAGGTCAGTAATTTCAACCTCTTGGCTTGGTTCTCCACAACAGCCCCAGTTTCTCCTGGGATTTGTTGGGAAAGTTAATTGCTCACCTCTGACCTAGGGCTTACTCTATTCTATTTCTACACCTTAATTGTGCTTTGAGCCAATAGTTTCAAGTAGTCAGTCTTGAATGTTCTTGCTGGCAACATCAGAAATCTTCATCTTAGCCTTGTCTTCCTGTACTTCGATCCCAATTTTTTTTATTCCTCCACTTGGTCTTTCCTTTCCCCTCTCCCCATCTAATCTTTCTTCAAAGACATATCTCATCCAACTATCTACCAATTCTTTCCTTTTGGATCTAATCTGTGAACCATTTTTCTGTTTAATGGTTAGTTTTCTACAAGGTCCCTTAGTATCAGTACCTGGTTAAATGTGTTTGGGCTCTGAAGCTACAAGGTAGTACTGTGTAGCTTCAACTACACAACTACTGTACTGTCTGGTTGTGTAATACTGGGCTGTTGAGAAGTGAAAAAAAGAAATGAACAATGAAAGGGGCAAAGGCAAACCATACCTACATTATTGTCAAGACCATCTTCATAAAGGCACTAACTAAAACCAAAATTTATTTGAAGATGTATCTATCTGTACCTGTTAAAAGGCTACTTTATGGAAAGTACTCTTCAAATAGAATATATTCAAAATGTTTAGAATATTGTACAATCAAAAGGCAACAAAAATATAATAATAATAATAATAATAATAATAATAATAATAATAATAATAATAATAATCAGTGATACCTATTATCATTGGGGCACTTGGTACCGTGTCCAAGAATTTTATAAGATACATCAACAAATTGCAGCTTCCTGCAATAACACTAGCAGAACTGCAAAAAACTGTGCTACTTGGAACATCGTACATCTTAAGAAGGTACTTGGTTGATACCTAAGACGCTGGCAGCAACCCGTATCAACCATTAGCACCAGTCAATGGTATTTGTGATGCATTTTTGAATGTTCAGTTGACTGAGTTTCATGTTTAATGAATAAAGTAAATAATAATAATAATAATAAAATAAAGTTATAGAAAATGAGAAGGTGAAGATCTTGTGGGACTTTTGAATACAGACGGATCATCATTTGGAACACAACACGCCAGATAACACAGTTGTCGAAAACTGAAATGTACAATTTATTGACATTGTGGAGATGCCAGAGTTGAAGAAAAAGAACTGGAAAAAAAATCACGAAATACCGCAACCTGGCCATTGAAACTACGTGATTATGGATGAAACATGTAACAGTGATACCTATTGTCATCGGGGCACTTGGTACCATGTCCAAGAATTTTATAAAGTACATCAACAAATTGCAGCTTCCTGCAATAACACCAGCAGAACTGCAAAAAACTGTGCTACTTGGAACATCGTACATCTTAAGAAGGTACTTGGTTGATACCTAAGACGCTGGCAGCAACCCGTATCAACCATTAGCACCAGACAATGGTATTTGTGATGCATTTTTTAATGTTCAGTTGACTGAGTTTCATGTTTAATGAATAAAGTAAATAATAATAATAATAATAATAATAATAATAATAATAATAATAATAATAATAGCAAATAGTTCAAGGCCAGGAAATAATTTCTTAGTAGAGAAAGCCAATCCAAGGCTTAACCATATCATGTAGAAGAATAGAAAGAACTGATCAAAGAATGGCCTTAGTGCAGCATTTTATTTTATAAGCAATTGCCAACAATTGTTATGATATTCTAATCCAAAACTATTTATAGTCTTGAAGAAACAGCATCACAATTAAAATGAGACCATGAACTGTGAAATTCAAACTGTGATAGCTTGAAGACCATCGTAATTAATAATCTATTTTCTGTATTTTGTACCAACAGATACTTCCTCTCTCCACACTCTGCTTTTAATTTGGATTAAAGAGGTAAGTTTCATTTTTCTTAACAAAGATATCCTAAACATACCATTGCTGATAAATTACTTCCTGAAGTGGTGAGAATTAGAATAATAATAATAATAATAATAATAATAATAATAATAATAATAATAATAATATCCATGACATATTTGCAGCCCAGCTAAATTGTTCTAAGAAGATTCATGAAGTGTACAATTTTAACATCTAGCCTTCAACTTTTTAAATGAGGCCAAGAGGAACACCTATGGAATTCAAACAATTGCTTACAACCACCGTGCTTTCTCATTCTGCAGGAGTGGGAAAATATCCTGGACAATAAGAGACTGAGTGGCTTGAGAATGAAGAGTAATCTAGCTCACTGCCATTCATTTCCCTTTTGGCACAGTTAGATAAACAGAATAAATATTTCCATGGAGATTAGGCAAATAGATCCGCGTACTCTGTTTTTGTTTTCAGTTTTTAATTTGAAAGATATTTGAAAGCTCAAACAGGAGAAAGGGCAGGAGAGGAAATAAGAGAGCAAAAACAAACCAGAGAAAACTACAGCTATGTAAAACTGAACAGAACTTTTCAAAATAGTATTAATACTGCATATGAAATGGAGTGCTTTTAAAGTACCAACGTAGCACTTTAAAATTTAATTCAAAGCAAATCAATATTCGTAATTAAAAAGATAGTCTAAAAGAATGATCAACTAGGATGAACAATTAATGCATTTTTATGTAATCTAAGAAGATCTATTTTTACTGTAACAAAACAGAGAAGCTTTAATATTTTGAAAGCCTTATGTTAGGAGAGATTCAAAGTTTGGAAAGAGTACAAGCCTATGTGCAGAATTATAATCTATAAGTGGTTTCCAATTTAAATTTGGTATCAGGCGTGTTTTTCAAATACAAAGTTGTTGTTTTTTTCTTTTATATTGGTGCAAACTCTCACAATTTGGTCTGCCATTGATCTAGACAAAGAATTATGTGTGATTTTCAATAAGAGGTGTTATCCTGTACAATGCCAATTCCATATACTTTGCAGAGAGATAAAGTTTAGTGTTATTTAACAACAACAAAAAAGTAGCTGGCAGGAATTAAAATGGGACCTTTAAAATTGTTTCACTGTATAGTAAATCATTTCCCCAAATTGCAGAATTTTATCCCATTGCCATCAAATGTGAAAAAAAACCCCAATCTGATTACTCCATCAGTTTTTGAATTACCTATTTTAGTAATTTTAGCAATAATCACGGGAGAAATATATCAGTACCAAAACATTAAAACTGGCATGAAATGAAGCTCATTGGAAATGGTCTTATTAAAATGAAGAAATAAATAAAGTAGAATTATACCTTCACTTTTGAACAAATTGCCAAAGAGGTTGAGTTTCTTTAAGGGGTTCACCATCTTTATCTCTTTATTTTGCCAGCCATGTTCCACTCTATTCCCCCAAAAGCAATGATATTTATATGCTCAGTTGTCATTAGCTGGTTCTTGATTCATTTGGTCCATATGGACTATACAATGGGAGATCAGGGAGAAGGTTACGGCCCAGCATACATGGCAGAGAATGGTATAATGCCCACAGGAGATAAAATTGCCATCACTGGCACAGCTATGGCCTGTAGCCTTATCTATTGTCTTTTTACTGTGTTAATGTTCCATTTTTAGATATCACCATTTAATATATTTCTTGATAGGAAATTATGTACACAGGTGGTCCTTGACTTACAACAGTTTGAAGTTAAAACATCACTGAAAAAAGTGACTTATGACCGTTTTCCACAGTTATAACCATTACAGCATCCCCAGGGTCGTACGATCAAAATTCAGATGCTTGACAATTGACTCATATTTATGACGGTCGCAGTGTCCAAGGATCATGTGATCCCATTTTGCGATCTTCTGACAAGCAAAGTCAATGGGGAATCCAGGTTCACTTAACCAACCATGTTACCAATTTAACATGTGCAGCGATTCATTTAAAAGCTCTGGCAAGAAAGGTCATAAAATGGGGCAAAACTCACTTAACAAATGTCTCACTTGGCAACGGGACTCAGATGCACCTTGGTATTACTTGATGCTCTTCAAAAGATCCAGTTATTCTCCTACTCTTATCTGAATAGATACACCCATCTCACCTCTTCTCTCATGGCTGGTTTGCTGAAAGGGGCAAATGACATGGGTAAATCTGGTAACACATTAGAGAATAGTACTCAACACCCATCACAGGATTGCTGTTTTCAGTAATATACGGCCCTGAAAAGCATATACAGCACACTGTGGTGTTTAAGAGATAGTGCTAAATAAGATGTTAGACAGTAGTGGGTTTCAATTTAGTTTGCTACTGGTTCGCTTGTGTGCGCGCGCACAATGCTTCTGCACATGCGCGGAAGCTTCTGCACATGTGCGGTAGCAACCCACCACTGATGTTAGAGAAATAATGAATGTAGGTTGCTTAATCAATTTAATGGTTAGGACATATATGATAGGACAAAGGCTTATGATAGGCATAGATTTATGATTTAAACTTGGGGGGAAAAAAGTCCAATTTGATTGAAATCTGAATCAGAATGTTGCTTCAGGAAGCTAAAATTTTGGATCTCTTCAAGCCATATTGGACAGAAGACTCAAACATGGTCTATGCTCTAAGATACTGAGCATGAAAGCGTAGTCAGGCATTGGATCTATTGCACAATTTGCTCGATAGGAATACTGTCTAGTGGTGATGGGATTTGTAATCCAATACTTCGGGGTGGCAAATAGGCTTACTTTGCAGTTATTGGTGGATAAAATAGGGAGGAGGAGGATGAGTATTATTATTATTATTATTATTATTATTATTATTATTATTATTATTATTATTACTATTCTATCATTTGACATTGGGTTCAAGTTATGGAATCTAGATTTAAAGCCAAAAGAAGTCATGCTCATTTCTTTCTTGAGAACTGCAGTACAAACAAAAGGGTAAATAACAATGAATGCTAAAGTTGCCTGAGATCAAATGAGAATAATAATATCAAATACTGCTCAGTAAGAAAACTCAAAATACATCCTGTGTATGTAAACAGATACAATTGATCAATCCTTCACGATGCTGTCTGGTTTTACTAAAGTTGTGGTTCTAGCAAGGTCATCCATGAAATACAAGGGCCTTGATCACCTTTTCTATAGTTTAATTTGCTGTATAATATATTTAAGGTGTAACCTAATTGTACCTTTATTATAAATTAAAATATGTCAACTTGACATAGCATAGTGGTGCATTATGGGCTAATTTTAGGTTAAGGCAGGGGTCAGCAACCTGCAGCTCTGGAGCCACATGTGGCTCTTTCACCCCTCTGCTGTTGCTCCCTGTCACTCAAAATATGCGTCACAACTGCCAATGTGCGATACCCACCGGCACATGATTTATTGAGCTTTTCAACCCCTGGTAGGCCAACCATGGAGAAATCCAAGAAAAGAAAAGTTTCAGAAGAAAACAGAATGTTTAATTCAACTACATATGCTAGTTTTCCGGCCGCTCAAGAAATAGTCAGGCACGGGAAGGGTTTTGTGGCTCCCAGTGTTTTCTTTTCTGTGGGAAACGGGTCCAAATGGCTCTTTGAGTGTTTAAGGTTGCAGACCCCTGGGTTAAGGGATGGAGAACTGTTTCCTCCAATTTAAGTCAATTATTCCTCTATGGCTACCTGGGAGGACCTGCCAATGGAACCTTATTTCCCCCCCCAGTGGAAATCTTGATATGAATGATTATTACAATTATGAGTGTGTTGTTCTAATATAGAGCTTATGGTATCTTTGTGAACTTATGTAAGTTTATCAGCCCTTCTAGAAAATTCAGCAATAGGGATGGTGAAATACGGAAGGGAGTTTAGCTCAAATATAAGAGCTGGAAGTTTTGATATGCCTTTAGAGCTGAAAAACTGTTATACTCCTGTGTGAAAAAGTATTCTTCATATTGCAGTATAGCATACACTAAAATGATAAAATGGATAAATGAATTATTTGCCCATAATACTTTGGGCAGATTTGCTAAATACTTACTAGGAATAAAAGAAAATCATCATAGAGTGTATTCCTTCCAAGTATTTCCTGTTAAGGAAAAGGAAAATCTTATTAACCAAGGACCATGGACAGTTCCTTGCTAGAGTGGAAATTTAAATATGATTGTTAGACACCGGAGAGAAATAATCTTTCAAACAATTGATATTAAAAGTTTTTGTTTACAGAAGACTTCTCTCTGTGTGTGGCTCTCTTTCTCTGTCTCTCTATCTCTGTCTCTCTGTCTCATTCTCTCTCTCTCTCTCTCTCTCTCTCTCTCTTTCTCTCTCTCTGCAGTCATCAACATTTGTATTTATTTCTCTTTTTTCCCCAATCTGGGGAGAGGAATTTTCTTGTTCTCTACTCCAGTTTCCCTTTCTCATCTTTATATTTTCTGAAATATGTTCATACCATCTTTCTGGTCTATGTACCTTCCTCAAAAACCCTCATGTCATCATGTTACCATATTCAAATATTTTGCAGTTGGGCAATGATTTTGAGAATATATGCTCTAATTCAGGGGCGTCAGATTCAAGGCCCAGGGGCCAGATCTTGCTTATGGGGTGCTTAGATCTGGCCCATGGGGCTGCCCTGGAAACAGCAACGGACCGGCCCATGGTGCCTCTGCTAGTGAAAATGGAGAGTTTGACACCCTGCTCTAATTATTGAATAAACTCCCCAATACCAATAGTGCACAAGGGCTGTAGATAATTTTAAATTCTCTCTGCATGGAGAAACTATACTGATGAATAACTATTGATTGATCAGCCACCTCTGATAGCGTTAGACTGCCTACTTGCTGGTTAAACTATCCATCTTGAGTTATATGGGAAGTGTTAGCAACGACTGTAAACTTACTCCTGAAATGGCTTTATTATTAGAGTCTAACATAAAACCAACCAACCAGTGAAAAGAATATAAAATACATATCATATATTATTTGGATTCCTAAGATGCTTCTTGCAAACAATTGGAAATTGATAACATTATTCTTGATGTGATTGCTTGCATAAACTCTAGAGCCATGATGGCGAACCTATAGCACGAGTGAGTGTCACCCCAGGTCAGCTCTGCCGCACATGCGTGTGCGCCTCCCATTGGCAAGCTAGTCTTCGGGTCTCTGCCACATATGCAGGGGGGGCATGCGTGGGAGCAGGGATCATGCGGGGCTGCATGCTCATTGCATTTTGGGGGTTCAGTGCATGCGCAGGGGCTGCACGGTCATTGCATTTTGGGGGTTCAGGCGTGCACATGTTCATTCGTGCGCACATATGCACACTTTGGGCACTTGGTCTGGAAAAGGTAGCCATCAATGCTCTAGAGGGTTTGATATGATATCAACATTTCTGTATCTATATGGATCATATTATTTTAAAATTATATGGATTGACGTGTATATTTTCATGAGAAAGCTGCTGTAAAATTTTGATCGCAAAAGATTCAGAAAAAAGAAAAACCAGCAATAGAAATGAATATTAGACTGAAGAACAAATAGTATGTTAATGTTAGTTCAAATTTTAACATTCCTTATTCTGTATATAAGCATTTGCGGGGTGGGGGTGGATTGACAGTGATTATATGTACTATGAAAATAAATATGTACCCTTTGACAATACTATAATATTTCTGTTTGGGTTATCTGTCTGTGTTTTGTCTATACATTTGTAGTTTTCATAATTCAGAAAAACAATCCTTTTTGCCTCTGCAGCTGGTGAATCAAACTTTTGTTGACTCCCTGCTTGCAATTTTATCTATGTCTTCTAAAAACTGTGAATTTATTTCAGAGATCATGGAAAAATCCTATTTCTGTGCTTCATTCTCCTGTTTATGTTAATAATCCTCCAAAATATTTGTAATTGAGTGAAGAGAAAAGAAAAATAATGTTGAATAAGCCTGGAAGATTGTGTCATGCAGTACAAGATAGCTTTAAATATCACAGTGGAACGCTAAGTTTATTTTAGCTGACTTTTACTCCCCAAAAATGTTCTTTACTTCCTACCTATTCACAGCCCTCCCTGAATATCAGCTGTTGAACAGATTTTGCTTAATGCATTAAAAGTATAATGAAAGGATATTGCATATCAAACTAATTAACAAAAACAATTATGCATACCATATAAAAATGTAATAATGATAATAATACTAAAATGACCTGGAAAATGACATAATTTGGAAATCAACCCTAAAACATTTTACACATAATTTGAAAGTCATTTCCTTTGCCCCCCCGCATAGTTTTGATTCTATGCCACACAAAACCTTCCTCCAGCATTATCTCCCAATGCTATTTTAGAGTTCCTAAATTCACACAGCCTGCTTTAATATTATTTACTATAATATACCTCTACATCATCCCTCTCTGATGAGATTTGAAATTACGATGTTATAGTGACTTTCAAATTGGGAAAATTTTGCTGCAATCTTTTCCAATGGTATGAATATGCCCAGGCCAGTCCATAAACTGCATTCCCAGTTTATTAGTCCTGTTTTCTTTGATCCTGTAGCCTCAAAAAAATCTAGAAGGTATTGACAAAAGGTGTTATTCAGCCAGTTCTGACCGGTTCTGGCGAACTGATAGCGGAAATTTTGAGTAGTTCAGAGAACTGGCAAATACCACCTCTGACTGGCTCTGCCCCTGATTTATTTGCTGCCTTCCAAGTCCCAGCTGACTGAGTCCCAGCTGATTGGCTGGGTCTTCTTTTGTTGTCCTGCACAGGGGAACGGAGCTGGAAAGCAGGTTAGTGGGGTGGGGAGGGAATGGAGATTTTACAGTATCCTTCCCCTGGAGTGGGGTGGAAATGGAGATTTTGCAGTATCCTTCCCCTGCCACCCCCACCAAGCCATGCCCACCAAGCCACGCCCACAGAACCAATAGTAAAAAATTTTGAATCCCACCACTGGTATTGACTGATATAAAATCTAACTCATCAGATAAGTGAGATAATCCAGCAACCTCATTCGTTTTGCTATTGATACTAACGTCTCTATTGCTGGTCTCAGTGTTCACCAGAAGTCTCTATGGTATGATGATGTTGTTGTTGCTGCTGCTGATGGTGATGATATTTATCCATTCAGTCGTGTCCAAGTCTTGGTGAGTCTATGAGTCCACCTCCACCTCTTCCAATTTTGCACTACTTCTTTGAGGCTTTTCTATGCTCTTTGATATATGCTTCCTGAATTACGGTGGTTAAATTCATTAAGAACTGTTAGCCATTGTAATGCATAACCTTGGGTAAAAAATTGGCCTTTGTTTGTTTTTTATTTCAATACAAATGACTGTTTAAGGTGATGATAAGGAAGGATGATCAAACTGGATGGTAAACTCCAGATAATCACTGAATGATAGTAAAAAATTGTAATTTTCTTTATTTATTTGTTGCCGTCTTTAACTGGAGTTTTGTAGCCAGATCCTGTGATTCTAGATAGATTCTCACCAAATGATTAAATCACTTCCAGTCTCCCTTCATGATTTAAACAGATCAAACTTTCTGTACTTTATGTTAGTGCTAGTGTTATCATAGTTGTAAGCTAGCAACTTGCAATCTTAGCCTGAGATTTCTTGAGATTGGAATTCCTTTTTGGATTGTATTTATTTATTTTTAATATTTTTTGTTATAATTTGGGATTTTATCAGTGTAATTATTGTTAGTTGCCTTGCCTACTATTTTTGGGAGGCTGAAAGAAGAATACAAATTTAATAAACAGGCAATACAAAACAGGGGTGAAATTAAAAAATTTCCCCTACCGGTTCTGTGGGCATGACTTGTTGGGGGGAGGTCATGTGACTGGGTGGGCGTGGCCAACTCAACGTCACTCACATCGAGGGGCTCCTCACCGGTCCCTCCCCTCCCAGCCACTCCTTGTCGCGAATGGCAGGAAAATGGGGAGGGGAATATTCCTGCCTACCATCCTTCCCTCAGTCTGTGCTGAGATTGAGGAATAGATGACAGGCAGGAAAATCCCCTTCCCCATTTTCCTGCCTTTCACAAAAATGGCTCCATTCCAGCTGCTCCCCCCCGTCCCCCTCCCTCCTGGAGACTACCTTAAAAGGGACAGGCTGCAGCAGCTCTGTTGTGAATAGAGGGAGAAAAGTTAGCATTCTCTATGCTACATTTAATATTGAATTTTGTGGCAGAGAGAATGCTAACTTTTCTCCCTCCATTCAGAATGGAGCTGATGCTCCATTTATGGTTCCCTCCTGGCCCCTCCCTCCTGGGGACTACCTTAAAGGGACAGGCTGCAGCAGCTCTGTTCTGAATGGAGGGAGAAAAGTTAGCATTCTCTCTGCTGCATTTAACATTGAATTCTGTGGAATATCAAGTGGCTGGAAGAGGTGAGTGGCGACCGGCCAGGTGTAAGTGGGCCAAGGAGGGGTAATTACTACCGGTTCGGCAAACTAATGCCCATAATCCATAGTGGTTTGCTCGAACCGGTCCAAACCGGTAGGATTTCACCCCTGATACAAAAGCTCTTCAAAGCAAGACATAGGCTTCAGTAAACATTCTTGTGTACATATAGAGGGAAATCTAGGGAACTTTGGAATTATGCTTAGAAGAATTAGCGGTAAAGGAAACCAGGCTGCCAAAGAACATGGTAGCTAGAACACCATCAAAACTGACACCAGCCGGAACATTCAACAACTCAAAGAAGTGGGTGCAAGACAGAGGTGGGATTCACATAATTTACATACCGGTTCGCCCAGCACTGAAAATGTGAGCGCGTGCCACCTCTGTGCATGCACCTGGCTTTCCACGCATGCGCTTTGCTTTCTCTCGCGCTTTCCGTGCATGCACCCGGCCTCAAAAATGTGCCTAAATAGGACAGCATAGAACCAGGGCAGGTGTGCCGGCCCACCCGCAATTTCCGCCACCGGTTTGCCCAAACCAGTCCGAACCGGGTGAATACCACCTCTAGTGCAAGACGTGGAGAGACCTGGCCCAAGGAATTGCAAAGAGTCAGACATGTCTGAATGGATAACATCATCATCATTACCAGGAAACTTTGAATGGAATTGTGGTCAGAATCTAGACAGCTGTGGCCTTGCTTTTTTTCAAGTCCCCCCCCCAAAGAGCTCCTTTTTTGGAGAGAAAAAAAGATAACAAATTCCAAGATTATTTTACCTTTGAAACAAGCATCCTGAGCTACAGAATTTGAAGGCAAACTAACCTCAGACACCTAGAAGCTCCCCAGAACAATATCGTGTTCCCAATGACTTCTAGAAGGAAAGCAGGTCTCCTCCAATGCTATTTTACGTAAGCCTTTTTCACACATATGGGCCTGTACCAGAATGTCTTTCCACTCTGGATGACATACTGTCTTTGCAAACAGATTACACAGTAATCACAATATATCCCTCATAGAACATCTTAGCAAAACAAACATACTCTCTCCAGGCATGTAATACTGAAAAGTAGTTTGGGGATCTTCTGATAAAGGAATATATACACTGCATATTTTCTGGCTGACCACATCACACTTACCAAGTATATCTGGTTTCTGTCAAAGCTTAGAAAACAGCAGGCTAAGAGGTCATCACAGTCTGCCGTGAACCGTATGGAAATAAACTGAGGAAACTTAGATCCTTCTTCCCAATCCCCTTTTTTAATTCAGAAAGGAAAGAAAGGGCAATTTGATGATTATTATGTTTTGTTGCACAGTCAGACAGATGTTCATACTGGATTTGGCATTTTTATCTACCTATCGAGTCCTTCTCAAGGATCTGGGATAGGTAGATGTTGTTGTTTGATGGTTAAAGGTATCATTGCAGGATGTAAACTCTTTCAAGTAATGTTGTCTTTTGAGATTGACTGGTGTGATTTTGTCAATGCCAATAGTGTTCAATTGGTGCTCCAAATGTTTCTCCAAAATATTCCATACACTCCAGAGGTGATTCAAATAAATTGTATCAGATCTTGTAAAAGGTGCATATCTCAAGATATTCTCTGGATAATAGATTCTCTAGGCCAGGGGAGTCAAACTCACATTGTCACAGTGGTGTCAGCACTCCAAGCTGCATTCACTCCAGTGCTGACATAAGAAGGAGAAGGTGGGGGCATCTGGCAAGAGGACGTTTGACTTTTCACCTACTTATTTTCCCTGGAGATACTATCCCCTAGGAGATGGGTTGGGAGGGGGAAAATTCCTTTGAGTTGAAGTAGTAGATAACAGCAGAGTGACTTGGAAGATGGCCAATGAGAAGCAGAGCAGTGGGGAAAGGAAAGGGAGGGTTTGGATCAGGAAGTCAGTGTTGGCTACAACTGAGTCGGAGTTTCGATTGTTGTGCCTAATAAATGAAAAATTCACCATGCCTATTAAGGGTAGAAATGCTGTTGTTCTCTCTTCAGGGAGAAATGAGGTGTTATTTTCCCAAATGAGGGTAAATATAGCAATAGTACTTAGGCTTATATACAACTTCATAGTACTTTACAGCCTTCTCTAAGTGGTTTTACAGAATCAGCATATTGCCCCCAACAATCTGGGTCCTCATTTTACTGACTTCGGAAGGATCGAAGGCTGAGTCAGCCTTGAGCTGGTGAGGATTGAACCCCTAGCAGTCAACAGAGCTAACCTGCAATACCACATTCTAACCACTGCATACCATAGCTCATATGTACATTGTACGTAAATATGTACGATGTTTCCTTGTTATGCACATTAACTATCCAAATATATGCTCCTTAACTCTCTGTCTCCCACCCACAAGCACAGGAGTTACTGCTGAAATTCCTCCCACATATGTGAAACGTAACATCAGAAGCCAATCAGACGATGCCAAACAAAATTAAAAATTAAGCAACACCTTAGAAGCACCCTTCCCCACCCCCCACCCCCCAACAAATGTGCGGAACAATATCTCTAGTGCTGGGTTTCCCTGTTTCTTTACAATGTAGTACTTCATAAAAAATGCAGGAAAGACCTGAAAAGAAAACGGGGAAAAAAACCCCAACCCCTTGATGACTGGCCCTTAGCTGTGAATGTTACGTTCAAACAAACTATTATGTACACAATGTTTTCAACGAGATCAGAGCTCTAGAAGTAGCTGTAATCTGAAAAGGAAAATAAATGGGTAGGGTTTTCCTGAATATCTCTCTAGAGCTCAGCCCTCCACTGATACCTGTAATTATGAAATGCATTTTCTGATTGGTATTTCAAGTGTCATTGGCAAAACCCAACCCACAAATCACTCATGTGCTTGGATTCCTGCCATCTGCTCTGCTCTATTATTATTTCATAATGGTGATTATTTCTGACAGTTCTCAGCTGAATGTGTGGGGCTGGCTAAAAAAATTAAACACAGCTCAGTGAATGATATGGAGTGGTCTGAGATATATACTTAAGAAGTGTTCTATTAAAAAAGAAAATCTTGGTATAATATTCCTGAGCACTGAACTGAAGCAGAAGTCCCGTGATTGGATTAAAGCTAATATTACCAGTTTTGCACATTTTGCTGTGTTTTGCAACTAGGAGTTATCTTTTTATTTTCTAAAACACTTTTCTCTGCCGATTCTGAAGATCTGGAACAAGGAGGGATATTTTAAACATGGAAAGCAGTGGTGGGTTGCCCCCGGTTCGGACTGGTTCTATAGAACTGGTAGTAAAACTGGTGGAAGGCTCCGCCCACTTACCCTGATGTCATTAGAAGCGATTCGCGCATGCGCAGAAGCTTCTATGGATGCGCAGAAGCCAGGTGCGAGCGAAGCGAGAACGCGTGCACGATCCCATTGCGAACTGGTAGTAAAGATAAGTAGAACCTATCCCTGATGGAAACCCACTGGAAAACAAAATAAAGCAATTGTGGGTGTCATTCAGTGAAAACTTGTGTGCTTCTTCTGTATTAAGAAAGGTTAAATATGCTTGGTTCTTCTACGTAACCATTTAAAAAATTATTGTATGTGCTGGCTTGGAAACTAACAGGCTCTGGTACACATAGCATCATTGTCATATGGCTGTCATAAGCAGACAGAGGTAAAGGCTGTTGGGGTGCTCTGTTCTATGTTTACAATTCACATAATTGCTAAACCTAATACTTTCCCAAGACACAGTTAGTGCAGCAATGACAACCATTACGATCAGGGGTGAAATGTAAAATTTGTTAGTACCAGTTCTATGGGCGTGGCTTGGTGGTGGTGGGGTAATGTGACTGGGTGGGCGTGGCCAACTTTTTTTTTTTTTAACTTTTCAAAGCATTTTTCCTAATGCTTTGAAAAGCCTCTCTGACGATCAGGCAACTCAGCTGGGATTGTCAGAGACTTTTCAAAGCATTTCAAAGAGGTTACAGAAAAAAATGCTTTGAAAAGCCTCTGACGATCCCAGCTGAGCTGCACGATCATCAGAGGCTTTTTTTTTCCCTTTTAAAAGCATTTTTTCATCGGAAGAGGTTGTAGAAAAAATGCTTTTAAAAGTAAAAAAAAGAAAAGCCTCTGATGATCGTGCGGCTCAGCTGGGCATGGTGGGGGGGGGGGCGCAGGGATTTTTGTGGTTCTCCAAACCACCCGCCGCCATCACTTCCGGATCGGGCGATCCGGTCCAAACCAGGAGCATTTCACCCCTGATTACAATACAATGCAACCACTGCTGCATAACTAATGCTGTTAATGCAGCAGTGGCAACTAATGACTACCATACAATGACTATAATATTATTTTCAAGCAAAAGTAATTCTTTTTGTCAACAGTCACCATTGTGGGTTAAACCAACAAATAAGCAAACAAACTAGCAAAGTTTTCTCAGACATTCATCTTGGTTTTCAGGCAAATATATTCCCAGGATGGCTTACACACACACATACATACATTAGTGTATGCATGTGTGTGTATATATATGTGCATGAGACAAATGTCCTGCCTTCTACTCCTAAGTTCATAAACTAAAGAGATGGCATACAAAAAAAAAAAAAAAAAAAAACCCACCAAAAACAAACACCACAGAGTGGAAAGAAAATAGACAATACTACTGATCAAGGGAAGCTCAGGTTGATTCATTCTTGCTGGCTATCTTGCTTGAGTAGAGGTTGTAGAATAGGACCATATTTCTCCTTTGCCTGTTCTGTGAAGTGAAATGAAGCTGCGAGAGGCAGCTTCTTTCTCCATTTCTTATGAGATTTCCCCTGACTAAATAAGTTCTGCAGCCTTCTGGATGATTTCCTTTGGTTATTTCTCCAAGAGCAGAAATTATAATGTCCCCCCTTTGATTTGAAGTCCCATTAAAAGCAGGGGAAAAAGAGACAAAAAGGGGAGGCTTTGTCAGAGAGAAATAATCTTGGAATATATCTTAAGAAGTTAGTCTGAGACAGAAGCGTTGTTATACAGATGTTTTTATATACATAGCATTTTTATATAAGTGTTGTTATATAGATGTTTATCTCTATCTCTGTCTGTCTGTCTGCCTGTCTATCCATCTCTCCCTCTCTCGCCCTCCCTCCCTCCTTACCTACCTACCTACCGGTACCTACTTACCTACTGTACCTACCTACCTACCTCGTTGCCCATCATCTCAGACTTATCCCCTGCTTCTACCACAATATGTTAAAGGGTTTAGATTTAACGCTGGATATACCAATATCTTTAACATTTTTTTTAATTCCTGGCATAACTTAGAAAATAAAACTAGAGCTGCAATTCACAGTGGTTGGTAAGGATCCTGTCTCCAGTTTTGTGAAAGTGATTCCAAGAAACCCAGTGGATCCTATCCTTAAAACATGCTACATGCTATAAAGTGTTACGTGATGGTTGTAAGAAATGCCCAGTTACTTTGCAGACGATGCTGTGAAGCACATATATTTGAACAAGGCTGAAAGTACTTTTTGGCAAGCGATTCCTTTGGCTGGAAGTCCTTCCCCTTAATTTAATGGATGTGAAGGTTGATTTCTCAGTGTTGAAGACAAACAGCCAACTCGTATTCTCAGTGCAATATACCGGTTACAATGGCGGCTTTGATCAGGAAGATGCGGTTTTGAATCCCACTTTAGTCTTGGGTGAACATCGGCTAATTACTTTTTCTTCTGCCAGCCTATCTCCAAGGATGGTGGGCAAGTAAAAACAGCATAACCTCTCCGAAGGCTTTTGAGATAACATGTGAGAAACGTAGTGCCAGTGGGAATGTAAAAATAATTATTCCTCTTTTGTGACACTGAAAAAAGGTTCTTGATCTAAGCCCTGGCAAACATTGACAGAGTAATAAAGTAAGCCTTTGTTCTGGACAATATTTAAGAAATGCTCTTAATCCCTGGATATATATTAAGACAAAGCATTTCTATTACGATTCCTCCGAGGAACGCATCCCCCTCAGTTCCCAAGTGGGCTCATTTATGCTGTTGTGGATTGAGCTATAACTCCCTGGGTCCTATCATTTCATGATTCTGGCATCACAAGGCAGAACGGCTAAGCGAGCAATTCATTTCTGCAGTAAACCTAATAAATACATATTTGAAGAAAAACTTACTGGGCCTGTACAATAACATGTTTTTTTTAAGATGAAATAACCCTGCTCTTTTGAATTCCATTTCCTAGCCAAAGCATAACAGGGGTTAGAGCACAGTATAGACTAATTGCCTACATAATTTCATTTTATGAAACAAAGGGCTTTAAAAATTATAGGGTTATATAAAAGCATCTGAAGCCACTAAGTCAGTTTTGGGTTTTGTTTTTTTTTTGCTTACACAAAAGAAACAGTGGTTTATACATGGTGTGAACTGTAACAAAAAAATGGGGGGGGGAATGGGAGAGAAAATATGTTACAATGTTCAACTGGATACTAAATTTGTATTTGAAGCTGTATTTCTCAATACAGCTGATACCTGATACATACATACATACATACATACATACATACATACATATACACACAAGCACAGAAACACGGATATTGGAAATGATACTTATTTATAAGCTGCTCAGAGAATTTTGTTCTGGGATGGTGCAGAAGTCTAGAAAAAAAAATAAAAGTTTATACCATAGATCAGGGTTGTCAAACTCAATTTCATTGAGGGCCACCCGAGGGTTGTGTTTGACCTTGGGGATGGGATGGGCGTGGCCAGGGGGGCTTGGCCAGCTCAACGTCACTTGTGTTGGGGGCGCCTGTGGCGGCTCAAGCACTCTGCCAGTGAAAACGGGCTCCCAAGTTCCATTTTCACCTGCGATGGCCTCCTGCAACTCTCTGCCAGTGAAAATGGAGCTCAGGAGGGCCAACCGTGGCCCTCACGAGCTCCATTTTCACTGACAGAGGCACCCTGGGCTGATCTTTCTCTGTTTCCAGGGCAACCCCATGGGCCAGATCTAAGCACCCTATGGGCCGGATCGGGGCCCCGGGCCTTGAGTTTGACACCCTTGCCATAGATAGATATATTTTTGCAACACAAATTCTTTTCATTGCTTCCTGCCAAAACTCTCTACTAGGCATCTTTCAATAGACTAACTCCTTTGTAATATCTTATTCGCCAAATTTTTGGGTATGACATTTTGGGGAAGGAGGTTCCAACTAAAATGGATACTGTAAGGTACTGTAAAGTCTGAATTCAAACGTTATCTTCCTTGTGAGCCCATTGCTGGCATTTTACACAAGTTCCTATCATTTCTCATCTGTAACAATCAAAAAGTCAAAAGTCTTGACACTCTACAGAATCATAGTGACAGTACTATATAAAACACCGAAGCTCCTGTTTTGTAGAAGAATGATGAAAGATACAACAGTCTATTACAAGAGCTAGGGGGACATTGGTCAAAATGACACCCATACGCCGAAGCTTCTTGTTCTTTAGCAATGTTCATCTATATTTGGAGAACTTATCTCCTTGTCTGCTGCTGAGAAGCATGGGAATGTGTTCAGGCAATGTAAGAAAGGGAAGAATTTGGTACGAGGTGCTCATGAGGTGTGTAAGGATTATATAAATATGATGTTAAATTGAGAAAGGTGAAGGCAGATAGTTTTAATAGACACTGCAATATTTTCAGTGGAAAAATAAGCCAAAAGAAAACATCTCTAATGGTTTCCACTTCCCTGTTTCTTCATCCTTTATGCTCATCCCTTCGTCATTGTTTGCTCTCCTCTCATCCTTTCTATAGAACAGGGGTGTCAAACTCAATTTCATTGAGGGCCATATCAGGGTTGTGTTTGATCTTGGGGGGTTGGGGTAGGTGTGGCCAGCTCGACGTCACTCGTCTTGAGGGCACCTATGGTGGCCTGAGTGCTCTGCCAGCGAAAATGGGCTCCTGCAACCCTCTGCCAGCAAAAAAGGAGCTGGGAGAGCTGCAGGCGGCCCTCGTGAGCTCCATTTTTGGCTGCGATGGCCTCTTGCAACTCTCTGCCAGCAGCTCTCCCAAGCTTCATTTTCTCTGGCAGAGGTACAGGGGGCTGGTCCTTAGCTGTTTCCAGAGTGGCCCCTGGGCCAGATCTAAGCATCCATGGGCCAGATCCATCCCCTTGACCTTCAGTTTGACACCCCTGCTATAGAACATGATATACGGAGTAGCATCAACTTACAACTGGTTATTTAATGACCAAGGAGCCTTGGTGGCCCAGCGGACTAAACTGCTGTTAAAGTAGCACTTAGCTGCCAGCTGCCGCAATTACTGTGAGTTCAATTCTCACCAGGCTCAAGGTTGACTCAGCTTTACATTCTTCCGAGGTAGGTAAAATGAGGACCCCATTTGTGGGGGCAATAAGCTGACTTTGTATAAAATAGAATGCCACTTAGGGAGGCCCAAAAAGCCCTACTAAGCAGGTATATACAAAAGTATGGAGGCTATTGCTTAATGCATTGTAAGCCACCCTGAGTCTCCATAGAAGGGTGGCATATAAATCGAACTAATAAATAATTAAATAATTAAATAATTAAATAATTAAATAATTAAATAAATAAATAAATAAATAAATAAATAAATAAATAAATAAATAAATAAATAAATAAATAAATAAATATTTGACATTGCAGTGCATCCCAAAAAAGATATTTGTGACCTGGATTCGAAGTTCTAAGGGCTGCCCCCATGTGATTACATGGTTACATTTGGGGTGCTCTTGGCTGTTTGCAGCATCCTATAATCACATTGTTTTTTTTACTAGACATCAGTGTTTGCTTCTGATTTCTGGCAAAAAGCACCCATTGTGGACAATGGGTTTGCTTAATGACTATGGTGTGTACTTAACAATCGCGCCCACCAAATGTCATAAAATTGGATTGGTCATGTGAAGACCTGCTTAATGACCGGCACAACTTACGACTGTAATTCCAGACTCAATTACAGCTACCACAGGGAACATATATAATTAGCATATGTTAAACAAACTACACATGTTTAGTTTTTAAAAGGGATGCAGCTCAGAAATAATTTCAGGAAAGGTGATACAAACAATTACTGTAAAAAAAAACTAGTGCAACAATTCAGTTTAAGGCCCAAACATAATATCAATAGTTGTATGCCTCTGTTTGCATCCATTTTAAGTTTTGACTTTGCTAAAATATTTAACCCCGATGCCTGAGCAAATAAACATATTGGAGTCTGACACTCAAAGGGCACATGGCATTTGTTCCCTGCATACATCTTTTGAGAGGACCCCTGCAGTCAGGGCCCCACCCAGAACAGGGACAGCAGATAGTGCTAATGAACCAGAGAAAGCTTGTAGAAAAAGCTGAACTGTGAATGGTAATCTTGGATTGTAAGAAGAAGACTCGGATCCATACGATCTTCTCTTTTCAATTATGACCCTGTTTCTTCAAGGGACATAACAGAGCAACCTCCTAGGAATTTTTTCCCATGTGATATTCCCTTGTTTTAGTAAACCTATCCTCTCCTTTTTTATTTTTGATCCTTTCTGGTTTGATATAACACTTAGCCAAACCAGTTTGGCATATTCTAATTTGGCTTAGCACTTAGCACTTAGACTTATATACCACTTTACAGTGCTTTATAGCCCTCTCTATGCAATTTACAGAGTCAGCATTTTGCCCCCAACAATCTGGGTCCTCATTTTACCGACCTCAGAAGGGTGGAAGGATGAGTCAACCTTGAGCCTGGTGAGATTTGAACTGCCAAATTGCACTCAGCTGGCAGTCAGCAGAAGTAGCCTGTAGTACTGCACTCTAACCACTGCGCCACCATGGCTCATTCTGGGTTTTAGCTGCTTTGAACAAAATCCATTTTTTAAAGAATAACACACAAACATGTTGGAACTGCAACTCCCTTTGTTTTCTGTTACTTTTCCCTTTGGGCATTTTGTGATCCTTGGCTATAATGGTCATTCATTCATTTTGCTTCTAATGTTTGCTCTCCACAAGGTGTTTTCTTATTCATGTAAATTAGGTTTTCTCTAATCGGCTGAGATTCTTTTGCCTTCTGTACATCTGGGGTCATTTGGGCTCCATAAATATTGGTGATTGGAAAATAAATGTATAACCAGTCCCTATAGTTATAGTCAGTCCATATATGTTGCATTTCCCCTACACTTTCATTAATGCAACCAGTGAACAGCATTGATATAATACGACATAGACATAATTATTTAGCTGATCAGCAAATAGCTTCATATGATTTGTAGGCTAACAAATGTCCGCAGATGAGATGGTGGGATCTTATCTTCTCCTTTCCTCATTCTAGAAAGAGGCACAAAAGTCATAGCGATATTTAATACATTTGCCAGCAAAGCAGAACATTTTTACAGCACTTCAGATGCCAAAGGACAACAAAGGGGCACCGAAGGCCAAGATTTGGCTTCAAGATCCTGGGTAGTTCACTGTTGCTCCACAGATAATACTGAAAGAGATTTATGGCACGTATTGGCACAGCACGTTTAAGCGTCCTCTTAATTAAGCCCACAGTCTTTGCTTGATAGCATCACAGAGTTGAGACAAAGCAAAATGATATGATTTCCCTCTGAGCTTTTAGTGAGGGTGTCTAGAATGCACACTTTGGATTAAGAAGGGGCAGTGAATTGATGGGGTGGGGATGACAGACAGAGAGATCATCTGTGATGTTAACTGGCTGAATTTTATTAGCTTTAGCCATCAGGTTAGCCCCCTCCCCCCTGTAAAGTATACCACAGCAAGAGTTTCTTTATATGGTACTTATGTTAAATCATTGAATAAATACACAACTTGTATGCATTTAATTTTAATGTAAAGTGATCAGTGAATATTAAAAAGAGAGAGAAGAAGGACAGAAAACAAAGTACTCAAAACAAACCTGCTCTCCCCAAACATCCTTCCCTTAACATAGTTTGAAAATATTAACAGATTAATTAGTTTTTATAATGTTAAAAGGGCAGAATGAGGTGGCATAGACATGTTTGCAAAGCTCATTAGGAAAGTCAGTTTCTGAGACATACATGTTTTCTACCTAGACACCACATCAATGTTCCTGTGTTCACATGTTATAATAGTGTCACGCTTTTTAGTATGTGTCCTGAGGTTGCTATGGACCTCCTGAGAAGCTGCTGATCTCCCCAACGGCCTTGTTCTTGCCATGTTCCTGCAGTATTGATGCTGGCAAATGGAAAGATGGGATAATATGTGGAAAACTGAAAAGGTTTATGGTTCTTGCAGATTGTAGGCTATTCACTTCTGAACATAGTGTAAGCATGTGGCATATATGAAAATAATGGCATAGAGAGGATTTTGAGCTGTAGTGGTGCAGTGGTTGGAATGCAGCATTGCAGGCTAATTCAGCTCACTACCAGGAGTTCAATCCTCACTGTTTTAAGGCTGACTCCGACTTCCACCCTTCTAAGGTCAATAAAATTGAGGACTCGGATTGTTGGGGGCGATATGCTGACTCTGTAAACAGCTTAGAGAGTGCCGTAAAGCATGATGAAGTGGTATATAAATCTAAATTTTGCAATAGTGGCAAATATCTCTAGCTCGGGTATAGGATGAGGGTGAAGGTTTTTTTCTCTGAGTTTGTGGGTTAGTTTCCGAACATTTTGTTACCAGGTAACATCTTCAGCAGTGTTTAGGGGATGTCAGTGTCAGTGTTCTTCTGCTTATTTATTTATTTATTCATTTATTCATTCATTCATTCATTCATTCATTCATTCATTTTCCATACCGCCCTCCTCCCGAAGGACTCGGGGTGGTGTACAGCCAATTAAAACATAATATATATACATCGATTTAAAAACCAATTAAAAGTAATAAATAATTTTGGCTCAGAATTAAAACCTAATTAAAACATCCAATTTAAAATCATTCACAAAGATAGCCCAGCCTGGCGGAATAGTAGGGTTTTAAGAGTGCAGTGAAATACATGGAGATCAGAAATCTTATGTATTTCCGGGGGCAGTTCGTTCCAAAGGGCAGGAGCATCCACAGAGAAGGCCCTCCCCCTGGGTGTCCCCAGCCAACATAACTTGGCCGATGGCACCCTGAGGAGCCCCTCTCTGTGGGAGAGAACTGGCCGGTGGGAAGCTACTGGCGGCAGAAGTTGGTCTCGGAGGTATAAGGGCTTCAGGTGTGGGTGTGTCAGGTGAGGGTCTTGTGATGTGTCTTGTGATAAGGAGATAAGTCTAAGTGCTATTGCTATTGCTAAATGCTATTTGAAAATTTAATTGGATATTTAACATGAACATAATCAAATCCAGGGTTCTGACCACTGCTCCATCCTACTGGACAGAGTTGTATTATGCTTCTATTATAGTCGTTCCTCTTCCTCCTCCTCCTTTTTCTTCTCCTTCTTTGTGCTCTGTCATACATTGTTTGGCCTGCACTGCATGCCGGTTAATCTGTTTACTTATGCAATGGTGGAAATGTGACCTGGCTATTGTGGTGATTAACAGAGTCAAATATCCTCACATTAACTAGTGAGCTGGGCAATCAGGCTGGATTATTGTTACATTCAATTTAAATTACAGCGGCATGACAGGTCCTGAGGTATTTAGTAACAGATTTCACAGCCCAGATATGCTTCATGTGTAATGAATAAACTCGGGAGAGCAACACAAAGGAAAGAGAGAGAGAGAGAGAAAATAAAAAAAACGGTATTTTATGATTATCGGGAAAAAATTTACGAAGTATAGCTGGCCTCAAATTCTACAAAATGAACGGGGTCTCCAGCCAGTCGAGGAACAAAGAAGTGCATTTTTCTTCATGCTGCTTCTGAATTATTATGATTGACTTTTCCTCTGTTTACTTATTAGCACTGAACTCTTTGCACGGCAAAACTGTGATCCAGCATGGAACTCATCTGAACAGAAAATATGCCCAGTAGCCTAAAAGGGGAATGTAAAGAAAGCACACCAGAAAAATATCAGAAAGAAGTCAATTAGCTTTTGTGACAATGGGAGACAAGGTTGATGTGTTGAGCTGGAACAATATTCAGAATTCTCAGGTAGGTTGTTTCACACTGCATTGCATTCCAAGGTAGATTTAATTTAAATATTTAACCACTGCTGTAACTCTGCAGCGATTTAGCAGGCCTGGTACATAATTTCATTCTCACAAGTGACTTGGTAACTTTGACTTTTCTAAAAAAAATATTTTTATGGTTCGGAAACATCAGTGTTTCAGCACTGATGGGGAGGGGAGGAATATAAAGAGATAAGCCATTCACTTTTAAGTCACACTGAGGTAGCAAATCCTAAACTCATTTACTATCTAATCCACAGTCTAAGTATCGGTAGAGGATTATGTTCCATATTCAGTTTCTGCTTTCTTGGGGTTTTTTTTTCAATGGATCCTCAACAGTCAAGCTGGATGCAATGATAATGAAACTAGAAACTATTGGTCAATTTGCATGTGTGAGTGTAAAGCCCAGGCCTTATGGGAGTTGTAATCGAAAATATCAAAAGGGAATTAGGTTGAATATCCTAGGGAATTAAATTGAAAATTTCCTCTAAAATGAAAATGCCTTCTGTAAACAAACAGATCCTAGAAAAATAGTTTGTAAGATAAATATTGTAATGCATGTATAATTTGTAATACAGCTAGTCCTCGTTTTACAACAGTTCATTTAGTGACTGTTCAAAGGTACAATGGCACTGAAAAAATTGATTTATGATCATTTTTCACACTTTCAACCTTTGTAGCATCTCCATGATCATGTGATCAAAATGCTTGGCAACTGATTCATAATTTATTTTATTTTATTTATTTTATTGAATTTCTATACCGCCCTACTCCCGAAGGACTTGGGGTGGTGAACAGCAACAGAATAAAACACATAAATACAGAAATACAGAAACAATCATACTTATGATTGTTGTTGTTTCCCAAGATCCTGTGATTAACTTTTGCGACCTTCTGACAAGCAAAATCAATGGGGAAGCCAAGATTCACTAAACAACCATGTTACCCACTTATTAACTGCAGTGATTCACTTAACAACTGTAGCAAGGAAGGTCATAAAATGGGGCAAAATTCACTTAACATATGTTTCACTTAACGACAGAAATGTTGGGCTCAATTGTGGTCGTACGTCGAGGTCTTCCTGTATCTGTCCAAGACCAGGTTGTGGCAATGAGTCAGAAATAGATCATGAAGGATGCACCAGCCACAGAATCAGTTAACACTTGGTTGGCAATTCTTGGAAAGAGCAAGTGTAACTCTAGAGAGCATCTTGGAAAGACAGACTGTTTTAAACCAAAAGTCAGAGAAGACAATGAAGTTGTTGCATAAAAGATTCACTGAGAGGTATTGGGAGTGCATCCATATTTAGCTGAATCCAGAGTAATTTAAATAGAAAACATGTCTAGGTTCAAGAACGCTAATTTTGGGCTGAGAAAACAAACACACCTATTAAACAAATAGTTAAACAAATAGAGGTAGTCCTCGACTTACGACCACAATTGAGCCCCAAAATTTCTGTTGCTAAGTGAGACAGTTGTTAAGTGAGTTTTGCCCCATTTTGCAATATGTCTTGCCGCAGGTGTTAAGTGAATTACTGCAGCTGTTAAGTCGGTAACAAGGTTGTTAACTGAATCTGGCTTCCCCATTGACTTTGCTTGTCCGAAGGCCGCAAAAGGAGATCACATGACCCTGGGACATTGCAACCATCATAAATATGAGTCAGTGGCTAAGCGGCTGAATTTGATCACATGACCCTGGGAATGCTGCAATGGTTGTAAGAGTGAAAAACGGTCATTGGTAACTTTTTTCAGTGCTGTTGTAACTATGAACAGTCACTAAATGAACTGTTGTAAGTCCAGGACTACCCGTATGAAAAGTATACCCAAGATTTTCTTGTCCCATTGATGAGCTTTTCACCATTCATCAGTGGTGGGTTTTCAATATTCTTACTACCGGTTCTCTGCGCGTGCGCATGCTCGCTTCACACATGCACATCCTGCACATGTGCCCAGCCTTCTGTGGATGTACTTTGCTCGCTCGCATGCCTTCTGTGCATGCGCCTGTTGTGGCCCGTATGCGGCCTGTGCAGCTGGTAGCTGATTCCGACAGCGAGGAGGTGTGGTGCTGCGCCAGCAGCCTGTGCAGCTGGCACTTGACTCAGACAATGAGGAGGCTGGAGAAGATGTGGTGCCAGAGGTGGGGATTCAGCCAGGGCCTTCAGAACCTCCAGAAGCTCCCTTAAGTGAAGAGGACGAAGAGGAAGAGCCTCTTCTCGATGCACAGGCGCGCAGAACTGCCAAAAGGCAGGAGTGGCTCCTCAGGAGGAGGTCTCCTCGAGAGTAAGGGTTGGGGCTAATTGGCCATTCCCTTAGCCTATTTAAGGAAGGACACTGATTGAAGCAATTTGCAGAGAAAAACTTAGTTCACATACCTTCATGCCTTGATCTTAGTTCTTTGCAAATTGCTTCTGGGCTTTCTGCCAGCCATAGTAAGATTAAGATTATTTATTCTTTGGATTCTTGCAGGCTGTTAAGAAAGTTAATTAACAGCCTTTGTTTGAAGAAAAAACTGATTTTATTTTAGTAAACTAAGGTTTGTACAGACTTTTTGTGTGCTGCATTCTTTGGGGTCCATAGCTGGGGCAGAACAGCACCTGGCCTAAAAAACGTGCCTAAATAGGACAGCATAGAGCTGGGGGGGCGCAGCAGGGGGGGGGCGGGCCCATCCACGATCTCTGCTACCGGTTTGCCCGAACCGGTACAAACCAGCTAAATACCACCTCTGCCATTCATGTCCTAAAATGTTACTTTTCCGTTTCCCTCTTTGTAGACTGGTGATGATCCATCATGCAGTACAGAGAGAAGAAGATCAAACTGATTTGGAATAATTATTTCTACAGTCCTTTCCCTCAAATCCAACATGGCTGACACTAAGTCCATCTCTTATGCCTGAAGCTTTATGCAGACGGTGATGAGAATGGGCAGGTTCTATCTTTGGAGTTTTCCCCCCTTTCTTTTAAATTCTGCATAACTGTCACGCAAGATGTAATGAGATGATAAAAGATAATGTGGCCTTCTCCTTCTAATCAATAGCTTCCAAAGCCTGGCCTGAAATCAGTTCACCAGAGTCATTGTTACACAGGAGATACAGACGAAGAACAAAATAGCAGCTGCTTATTGAAGATTCTAATGATTTTAGCTAGAGAACTGATTCCCAGGTTCCCAATTCTGCCATATTCGCTTTTAGAAAATAGCAATACCATATTTTTCGGAGTATAAGACGCGCCGGAGTATAAGACGCACCTACCTTTTTTGGTTGTTTTTTTTTTAAGTTTTTTTTTTATTTTTTAGACAAACACACATACAAACATACAATGTATTTTCTTTGAACAGAGTATTTGGCTGGTTCACAAATTTAAACAGTGTTTAGTCATTTCAATTAAATTTACAATTTCTATATTTCCTTTTTGCCATATTTATTCCTCATCTATTTTTTTTAAAAAAAACCAATATTACCCTTCCTTCTCATCTCTAATGTTAATCAAATTCAATTTTTCCCTTTTATTCTATATTATACCCCTTCCCATTGTCATCTATTTTTATATCTATCCTCACATTGGTTAATTATTTAATATTACAATTATTTAATACAAATTCAACATTTTTATATAAATCAATTAGTTATAACTATCTTTTTTGTATATTAATCAATATGAACATGAATATTCCAATTATTTCCATGCAATCCAATTTCTTACAAATCAATTAATTATATTTACCAATAATAATAAACCAAATAATTTCCCCCATATATTCCTCCAAACCACAACTTAACCATTTCTGCTTTCAACACAATATACAATTAATAGTATCTCAATTATTACAATTCCCTAGTTAAATAGAGCTTTTTTTCTTTTGTATTTTAAAATCTTGAACTCTCCTCTTTTGCCCTAAATTTCCCATTGTTTGCACCTACCTTTTTGGTGAGGAAAAAGAAAAAGAAATCTCTCTCTGCCTCATTTTGCCACGTTGCAGGAAAGAGCCTGCTTTACTTTCAGTTTCATTTTTTCAGCATAGCTAGGAAAAAAAAATCTGCTCCAGCACTCTTTGCAGCAAGCAGGGGGCCAGTGGATGGGCAGGGCTACATTCGGTTTGTTTGTTTGTTTGTTTGTTTGTTTGTTTATTTATTTATTTATTTATTTATTATTTATTTATTATTTATTTATTTATTTATTTATTTATTCATTTATTTACAAATATTTATATGCCGCCCTTCTCCCAAAGGACTCAGGGCGGCAAACACAAGTTAAAAAACATACAATAATAAAGGAAAATCCTAATTAAAAACCAATTAAAACAGGGACAAATAAATAATAAAACCCAAGAATCAGAATCAGCCCATTTGTTGAAACAGCCAAGTATAAGACTCACCTAAATTTTTACCCCCTTTTGGGGGGTAAAAAGGTGCGTCTTATACTCCAAAAAATACGGTAAATATATTGGTTGTTCTTCCCACCATTCAAATTTACCTCAGGGACGTTGGTGCTGCCTCATGTCATAAAATGGTGTACAGGTCTACTATATTTGCAGGTGGAGAGAACAGTCAAGAGAACCTTATACTCGCAAACAGTCTGAAATCAGACCGACTCAGGAATATCTGAAGAAACAACATTCAGACTAATTTGCATCTCATAAAAAGGTATTTAAAGACCTGTGTTCTGACAGACGAGCACAATTCAAAACGCACTGACGATGTCTCCTTGAACGGCGATGAAATGTTTGCAACCAAATTGCCAAGCTCGGAGCTCAAACCAACAGCCTAACCTTATACTCTTACAGGTAGTCCTCAACTTACAATAGTTCATTTAGTAACCATTCAAAGTTACAACGGCTCTGAAAAGGTGTCCATTTTTCACACTTGTGACTGTTGCAGCATCTCTAAAGTCATGCGATCAAAATTCAGACACTTTGCAACTGACTCATATTTATGATGGTTGCAATGTCTGGGAATCATGTGATCACTTTTTGTGACTTTCTGACAAGCAAAGTCAATGGGGAAGCAACTACATTACTAAGTTAACCACTGCAGTGATTCACTTAACAACTGTGGCAAGAAAGGTCGTAAAATGGGGTAAAAATCACTAAACAACTGTCTCACTTAGCAACAGACATTTTGGACTCAATTGTGGTTGTAAATCAAGGACTGTCTGTACTTGTGACTTTCGCATTTAGGTTTTACACTATCAGATTAGCAACGTTGTTTACAGAAGTGAAGGCACTGTAGTTGTGTCTCTCTAGAAGATATTCTGTTTTCTTGCCATTTAAGGAAAATGCACATATGTTTAACAGTTCAGCCCAAAATAGGTTACCCCTAATTTATCCTTTGTAATCGTACAAGCTATTTTTTTTTTTTAAAAAAAATACAACTCCAGGCTAAAGCATGTTGCTTTCTGTTTTAAAGTCTTCCAAATAAATGACAGTGATCTTATAAAATGGAGATATGTAAACAGAACAGAATTGCCCACTTATTCAGGATGGCTGAAAAGAGACGGTGACTCAGTTGATTCATCTTGTCACAAAGATTGCATAAAGATACACAGCTAAGAAATGATGAAAGCTACTTTTCAATGAAAACATGCCCTTTTCCCGCTCACCACAAATCACTTCCCTTCCCCAGCATAAATCAGCATCAGTTGTGTGTATTAAAGGGCAGTTCCATAGTTGGGAACCTGATGCTCTCCCTCCTGCATTATAAAAGATGTAAAAATGGGGTGGGGTGGATGGATGGATGGATGGATGGACGGATGGACAGATGGCTAGATGGATGGGAGGGAGGGACTGTTTTTCAGCAGGCTTAGAAGGATGGTAGAATAACTTCTCAGGAGCACTTCTCAAAGATACTTTTCCAAAAGGCAACTGGACTTTCTTGATTTTTTGTCTTTGAAAGTTAGAATTGAAGAAGCTTCTTGGTTGAGAAGTGAAATGTTTTCAAGGGAAAAAAACCCCCCAAGAAAGTCCAGTTGCCTTTTGGAAATGCACCTTTGGGACAACCATGACCTGGATGATTGAGAATCTCCGTAGACATTTTAGGACCCTCTTAGATTAGATTAGAATTCTTTATTGGCCAAGTGTGAGTGGACACACAAGGAATTTGTCTTTGGTGCATATGCTCTCAGTGTACATAAAAAGAAAAGATACATTTGTTAAGAATCATAAGATACAACACTTAATGATAGTCATAGGGTACAAATAAACAATCAAATCATACTAGGAAACAATCAATACAAATCATAAGGATACAGTAACAAGTTACAGTCATACAGTCATAAGGGGAGGAGATGGGTGATAGCAGAGGTGGGTTTCAGCAGATTCTGACCAGTTCTGGAGAACCGGTAGTGGAAATTTTGAGTAGTTCAGAGAACCGGCAGTAAAAATTCTGACTGGCCTCGCCCCCATCTATTCTCTGCCTCCCAAGTCCCACCTGATCGGGAGGAAATGGGGATTTTGCAATAAACTTCCCTTGGAGTGGGGAGGGAATGGAGATTTTACAGTATCCTTCCCCTTCCACACCCACCAAGCCACGCCCACCAAGCCATGCCACGCCCACCAAGCCACACCCACAGAACCGGTAGTAAAAAATTTTGAAACCCACCACTGGGTGATAGGAACGATCAGTTGTGATCCTAAGAAAGAGAACAGCGCATGTTCACATCTGTGAATACAAACCTAAAGGAAACCAATTCTGTGGATAACCCAAATCACATACTCAAAGCATTGTATTTCCTCAGAAGGCTCTGCAACAGGCACGTTTGGAAATGTTGTGTAGTATTTGGAAAAAGCCAGGAGTCACTGCAAACATTTGAGAAGGTGACACTAAAGCTTCTTAGCAAGGGTTGACTCTTGTCATGAATCTAGTAGAACTGTTCTTTGGATGTCAGCAATCTGGGTGACTGTCAGCTGGAGCCTGACTGGGCCACCTTGGCTTGGCTGAGATCCAGACTGTTCTATAGGGGAAAAAACAACAACATGTAGAGTCCCTTAATTAATCTGGATATTGTCCAGATTAATGAGCCTGGTGGCTCAGCAGACTGATAGCATTGTGATTAACACCAGCTGTCTACAATTACTGTAAGTTCGAATCTCACCAGGCTCAAGGTTGACTCAGCCTTCCATCCTTTCTAAGGTAGGTAAATTGAGGACCCAGTTTGTGGGGGCAATAAGCTGACTTTGTATAAATATACAAAAGTATGAAGGCTATTGCTTAACGCATTGTAAGCTGCTCTGAGTCTCCGGAGAAGGGCGGCATATAAATCAAATCAAATAATAATAATAATAATAATAATAATAATAATAATAATAATAATAATAATAATAATAATAATAATAATTTTACTCAACATACATACCCTAAAGTTCCTGAGAGGACAGCAATCTATCACCTTGCTCATACTTATGAGTATGATGTCCAGAAAAAAAGAAGAAAATTACTGTTGTCACATTATCTTACAAAAGAAACGCTGCCCAAATGCGTACACAAAATAATGCAAACCTTGAGTAAGACATTTTCCATTTTAGGACACTCTCCAAATAGAATTTAATTGTTTCTAACCATATGGTTTGAATGAAGAAAATATGATATATATTGATAGTGAATTATAGCTAAACCCAGGCTGATAGACAAGAATAGGCCCCAGCAGGGTACAGAAATGTATCAGTGTTGTTTTGTGCAAATTTTCAAAATGAGCAGTGTTTCCTTTTGCAAGACAAATGAGCTGGTGGGATTTAGGTTTGCCCAGTGTTTCTAGCCAGGGGTATCGAACTCGATTTCATTGAGAGCCACATCAGTGTTTAACCTAGGTGGGGGTGGGGGGGCTGGGGTGTGTGGCCAGGGTGGGTGTGGCCAGCTCAACCTCACTCGTGTTGGGGGCACCTGTGGTGGCCCGAGCGCTCTGCCCATGAAAAAGGGCTCCCGAGCTCCATTTTAGGCTGCTACGGTTTCCTGCAACCCTCTGCCAGCAAATACGTTTTCGCTGGCAGAGGCACCATGGGCCAGTCCTTCGCTGTTTCCAGGGTGGCCCCACAGGCCAGATCTAAGCACCACATGGGCCGGATCCCACCTGCGGGCCGTGAGTTTGAGTTCTAGGCCAAGTGAGGAAAAGTTATCACTGGAAGATATTTTTATTCTACTGATTGTTTGTATTCAAAGCTGATCCCAGCGTTAAATTGAATTAATCAACTGCCTTGGTTTAAAACTTTTTGCAAGACAAAGAGTGAAATGGAGCGACTGAGAGTTCTGTGTGTCACTTAATGTGTCCTTCTATCTGTGTCCCATGGCCAGTTCATAACATTCACACTATGAAGCTTGAAGCATTGTTAGAGAGATGGTGCCGCTTACAGTTATTTTTTTAAACTACATTTGCTTTTCTAGGACAAGAACTCACCCAAGTCATTTTGTAGAAAATTATTACAAGTGGCCCTCAACTTACAACAGTTCATTTAGTGACCATTAAAAGTTACAACAGCACTGAAAAAAAAGTGACTTATGATCATTTTTCACAGTTACAACTTTTGCAGCATCCCCCATAATCAAAATTCAGATGCTTGGCAACTGGTTTGTATTTTATGACTGTTGTTGTGTCCCAGGGTCTTGTGATCCCTTTTTGCGACCTTCTGACAAGCAAAGTCAATGAGGAAGCCAGATTCACTTAGCAACCGGGTTATTAACTTATCAACTGCAGTGATCCACTTAACAGCTGAGGCAAGAAAGGTCATAAAATGGGGAAAAACTCAGTGACTTAACAGCAGAAATTTTGGGGTCAGTTGTGGTTGTAATTCGAGTACTACCTGTATTAGCGTCACATTATTAAGTTCATTATGGGATATGTGTCATAAACTAACACAGCTAGATTTTCTGAATGTTCTATTATTTTTATTTCTGCCCTTCGCAGCTAGTGGAAAAGTGCAAAGAGCAACTAAAATGAGACTAAAACATTGGAGGATTTGAGTTTGGCCAGTCTAGAGGAAAGAAGGAATTGGGGGGTGGGGGGGGATGGGGACATGATAGCAGTATTCTCAGGGCCCGATTTAGATGAAAAGAGGCCCTAGGCTATTCCACTTATGAGGCCCTTTCACCTATAGTAAAAGTGTAATTTTAATTTTGCTAACAATTTGAATGTAGGCCCCTCTTGATCTTGAGGCCCTAGGCTGAAGCCTAGTTAGCCTATAGGAAAATCCGGCCCTGAGTATTCTAGTATTTGAGAGGCTGCCACAAAGAAGAGCGGGTCAACTTATTTTCCAAATCATCAGTAGACAAGACAAGAAACAATGGATGGAAACTAACCAAGGAGAGAAGCAACCTGGAATTGAGGAGAAACTCCATAACAGAGAGGACAATGAACCAATGGAACAGCTTACCTTCAGACGGTGTGGGTGCTCCATCACCGGAGATTTTTAAGAAGAGTCTGGAAAGTCACTTGTCTGAAATGGTATAGGATCTCCTGCTGGAGCAGGGGGCTGGACTAGAAGACCTCCAAGGTCCCTTCCAGCTTTATTCTGATTCTTTTCCTCTTCAAGCTGTAGCGTGCCCTAGAGTATTGCTGCTTAACGTAACTTTTTAAGCAAGTTCAGATTATTCCACCCAAGACAGACAACATGGACCATGCCTTTACTGAAGAAAAAGCTGTTTTTATTTTCAGAGCCTGAGCAACACCGATAGAAAGCCTGCTTTCCTTGAGGAGGCTGTTGCTTTTCCCTCCTTGAAGTAATATTTAACATAGCTACAAGCAATTTGTTGTTTAAAGGAACTGATTAGCACAGTTGTTGTCCATCACAGTATGCTACACACCTGATGTTAAAACATTAGCCAAGTGTTGCCTTACAACCATTAAATTACCTTTGGTTTCCTTTAGTCAGATGGCTTTTTTCATAGCAAGCAAGCAAGCAAGCATAGACTTGCGTGCATGCACCCGTGCACACACTCACACACACAAACAGAGACACTCACAACCTGATTAACCAAGTTCTTTTTGCCCATATGGGATAAGGTGGATGACCAGATGTTCTGATTCTAAAAGATCAGTTGGTGTCTGGTGTCCCAGTGATTTCCACTGGGACGCGGAATTGTCCCAGATTTTCCTGCTGAGAGTCTGAGCATTTGTAAGGTAAAACCCCTGTGACCGTTCAGGCATTTGGGAAAAGAGGATTAAAGGAGAATCTGACTCTGGGCTAGGATGGGAGAAAGTCCATAAGATTCATCTGGCATAGTTCAGATTAAAGCATGAAATATTATTTAAAAAACCAACCGTGATAGCAGGAGAGGGAAAAACAGTAAGAGAGAGGGATGTTCTGTGGAAGTTCGTCAGGCTATGCAGTTGCTTCAGTTGGAAGATTTGGTCTTTGGTATTGTTAGAGAAAGGTTCCATATTTGTTTGGCATCGCCAGTATTGGGTATGTAGATAAGGGAGGGAGGAAGGGAAGGAGAGACACAGAGAGACAGAGAGAGAGAGAGAAACACACACAGAGAGAGAAAGAGAGAGAGACACATACATACACACACACACACACACACAGAGACAGACAGACAGACACACACACACACACATGCAGAGAGACAGAGACAGAGAGAGAGAGAGACAGAGAGAGATACACACACAGAGATAACACAGAGAGAGAGAGAGAGAGACAGAGAGAGACACACACACACGCAAAGAGACAGACAGACACACACAGAGAGAGACAAAGAGACAGACACACAGAGAGACAGAGACACACAAACACACAGACACACACAGAGAGAGACAGACAGACAGACAGAGACAAAGAGACAGAGAGACAGAGACAGAGACAGAGACAGAGAGACAGAGATACACACAGAGAGAGACACACAGAGAAAGAGAGAGACAGAGAGAGACAAAGAGACAGAGAGAGAGACAGAGAGACACAGAGAGAGACAAAGAGACAGACACAGAGAGAGACAGAGACAGAGAGAGAAAGACAGACAGATACACACAGACAGAGACACACACACACACAAACACACACAAAGAGACAGAGAGACAGAGAGAGACAGAGAGACAAACAGACACAGAGAGAGAGAGACACAGGCAGACAGAGAGAGAGAGACAAAGAGAGAGGGAGAGAGATATTTTTTCTTTTTGCCTTGGACAGGTATTTTCGATATTATAATGTTAAGCTGCCTGGGTGGTTAGAATGACCAAATACTGTGAATAAAGGAGAATATTTGTAGTTCAGGGTTGAAATGAGAGGTCCAAGACTGCTCCCACTAATACTGACAGGGCAAGCCATTAGAATATCGACTGAGAGCCGACCCCACTCCTTACTAGCACTGATGATGTTACTTAGTTTGGGTAATGAAATGTCTGAATAATGCAACCAAGCTCAGAGAGCACCAAGGACCCCTCAGTGCTGTGAATAACGTGCCTATCTTCATGTACATTGCACCCTTTATCGGGGTGGGGGGTGGGGCAAAGTCTTTAAAATGAAAGGAAGGTGTTTGGGCAGGGGGGGGGACTAGAAAAAGCAGGAATGGCAATGTAGTGAGTCCCCTTTTCCCCACTTGCATTGTCTGCCCCTTGTGACATAAAGCTCTTCAATGCACAACGTTTTTCTGAAGAGGTTTGGATGCCTCCACCTGCCACGCCTTTTGGCAAAGGCAGCAGAGGCCCCTGCGCTTGCAAGCTCCCCATTTGGGTCCTCAGCATAGGGGGGTGGGGGTGGGGGTGGGGATGGGGGGGAGAAGACAAATCGAGAAGCGCAGGGATCCCAAACAGAAATTATTATTGATTTCATCCCATAATCAGCAGCAAACACTTCAGGCTAAGATAGCAAATCCATAACAGCCTGCCCACATAACCACCCTTACAAATTTACCGGCAAACCACGGCACACACTTAGCAAACAAGGAGAGCAGGGGTCACCTTCACTTGGCGGCAAAATATTGACATCCCTAAAGCTTAAATATGTTTTGAGTTAAGTGTTATCAATCAGTGATAAGAGCAGAATGTCTGTTAAACATAACTCCATTGGCAGGAGGATTACAGAATGCTTTCTTGCCATAATCTAGAAGCATCTTTCAGACAAAACTCTGCTTGAAATCAATTGTGCACAAGGAGCTGCCTGCTGAGACCTATTCAGTGTCATACAAAAGAAGAGAGAGTCTCCCTGTGATCTTTAACCATAATTGGTTATCTAATGAGACCAGGGCTTTAATTTCTTTTCACATCAAACATAGAATCAATGCTCTGGATTCAGTAGTGTGTGTAAACAGGCTGGGAAGCCACCTCTTCAAGATGGGGGCCAATTTGGCTTTCCAAGCTGTCTTCAAACTTATTTCAATGAATTCCCCTTTTTTAAAAAAATTGCTGCACCCGTCAAGTAGTCCTTGACTTACAACGATTCATTTTAGTGATCGTTCGGCGCTACCACAGCACTGAAAAGAGTGATTTATGACTAGGGATTTTTTTGGGGGGGGTTTATGGTTATGTGATTTATGGTCAGATGATCAAAATTCAGACACTTGGCAACTGGCTCATATTTATGATGGTTGCAGCATCCTGGGCTCATGTAATCACCTTTTGGTGAACTTCTGATCAGCAAATCAACGAGGAAGCCAGATTCACTTAACAACCATGTCACTAACTTAACATCTGCAGTGATTCACTTAACAGTTGTGGCAAGAAAAGTCATAAAATGGGTCAAAACTCACTTAATTGCCTCGCTTAGTAAGAGTAATTTGGGGCTCAGTTGTGGTCGTAAATTGAGGACTCCCTCTGTATTCCTGGCCTCTGCCAAGGGGACCATAGGCTCATTCAACCACCAAGGACTTACAGTGTCCTGTGATCCAGTGCTCTTTCAATGATTTCTTGCTTTTCAAGGAACAGCACACAAAAGGCCAGGAGGGATTTCAGCTCAGTGTTTATGAGTTTGGAAAAGGCCTGGCCACAATAGCCAGCATGACCTATTGCTAAAGCAAACTGCTTTCTAGTGAACAATTAGGCCACATCACTGTGAAAGGTGGTCCTTTAAAGAGCAAGAGAGGAGGAAAATTGACTTATTTGAGATGTGGTGCTGCAGAAGGCTCCTGCGTATTTCTTGGGCAGCAAAGGTGACTAACAAGCAAGTACTGGAGCACATAACACCAGATGTGTCACTGGAAGGTAAAAATCACAAAACTGTGTCACACTTCTATTGGCCATATTATGCAGGGGAATTCACTGGAGAAAGCAATTATGCTTGGAAGAGTTAGTGGTAAAAGGAAACCAGGCTGTCAAAGGACACATTGGCTGGCTACTATCAAAGCTAATACCAGCCCGAGCATGGAACAACTTAAAGAAATAAGTTGTTAAAGAAAGATCAGAAGATGTTGAGAGACTTGACCTGTAGAATTGCCAAGAGTTGGACACCGACTAAATGGATATCCTTCTCCTCCTCCTCCTCCTCCTCCTCCTCCTCCTCCTCCTCCTCCTCCTCATCCTCATCCTCATCATCATCATCATCACAACATAGGTTGATGTGAAAGGTTGCATAAAGAACAAAGTGAAAGCAGGAATGCAGGTGAAAAGAAGACTATCTGATAGGGCTTAGATAACATGGGGTCAGTCTCATTTATTCCAACTCACTATTTGTGTCACCTGCAAACCCAATATTTTAATTGGCTGGTACACAAATATAGATGTATATGTGGAACATTCACTTGAGTAGGAATATATGGCAGAAGAGTTGGTGACTTCCTATCCCTCCACAGGCCCTGAATTTTTATGAATTAACATTCATTCATTTATTTTATTCAATCACCTTTCAGTTATCAAAGCAGTATATAGTATATAGCTTCCCTCTTCCCCCACAGCCTTTGAGGTAAACTGGGTATATGGCTGGGGAATTCTGGAAATTGAAGTCCACACTGGGACTAAATCATCCTTCTGGTTCTATAGATCTATGATACTATAAGTCTAATATCTTAATCGCTATGCTACAGTGTTTTTGAGCAGATTTTTTTTTGAATTGAAGATAGTTGCCTGTTGCATTTTCAGAGTTACAATAGCAATCTAGTATTTGTACAGAATACATTCTTTTTGCTGCATGTGTGAATGGTGTCCCTTAACCCTTAGAAATCATAACCTTTGCTTTTGACACAACGAGTGTGGAGAAATCTGTGGGGGCAGTTCCTTCTGTTGTGTCCTTGTGCATATTCTCTATCTGCGTAAACATTTTCTTCATGCATTCACATCTCATTGAAACACAGAAATACAGAAGTACACGTAGATACACTTCCTTCTCTTTTCCCAGCATAAACAGTGAAACAAAAAAACAAAAAATGGGAAAAAGAAGCAACACTGAACAGGTGATGAAGGTAAAATAACACTGGTGGGAAAGGAAAAGGAAAGCAAACAGAAAGGGAATTGGAAAAAAAAGGAGACAACAAGTTTAGGAATACAGAAAAGGGGTTAAATTTACCAGGCAAACAGCTGTTTTCAAGCAGAAGTTGATCTTCAGGATAACCTTCAAGGACAGCCATATTTTTCAACAGCTGCCCATGCAGGCATTTGAAGTTGTTGCCCATTTATTTGTTTTAAACATCTTCTATTCTGCCAGGAATAAAAGGTACCTATCACTCATGGCTAATTATTCACAGGAAACAACCCACCATGCAGAATTGCTCAGCTTGAACTCAAAATATTGCAGCTGAGATTCTATATGGAACAGAAGAGTTTTTCCATAGAAGAAATGTCTGTGGAGATCATCTAGGTCATAGTTGTGTCAAAGGTGCTTTTTTCTTCAAAAGACAACTGGACTGTTTTTATGTAGAAGGAGGAGGAAGAGGAAGAAGAAGAGGAAGAAGAGGTTGAGGAGGAAGAAGAAGTTTAACTTCTCATCCAAGAAGCTTCATCAATTCTGATGGTGGGCGGAATGGAAGGATAGGTCCTGACAGTTCAGACTGGATGGTAGGAGGATGGAAGGATAGGTTCTGATAGGATGGTGAGGACTTAGATAACCTTAGATATTTTTCATAAGTTTATCTTGTATAGAACATCTAGTGGATGATATGATTTCATTTCTCAGACACGGCATGATGTCATTTGAGATCAGATGCCGAATCTGATTATCCAGTGTTATTTTATGTCATGGAAATCTGAACTTTGCATTGCAAAATAAATAAATAAATAAATAATCTTATAAGTTTTAACTAATTGCACTGAGTTATGAACCTCTTTCATAGCCGTCTGATCGTTCAAACAAACCACTTATGAATTCCTAACAAAATTATATAATAAGAATCAAGAAACCTGTGTGGAATAAAGAAGATTCAGGCTGTTAAATCTAAGCAGGAGTTTATCTCAACAACATAAATGAAAGCAGACATTATTCTGAGCCACAGATGTATAATTTAAAGTATCTTTCCCAGGGGTGAAATTTACTTACCTTCGCTACCGGTTCGCAAATGTGAGTGTGTGCGTGTGCTTGCCTCGCTCGCATGTGACACCTCTGCCCATGTGCAGGACCTTCTGCACATGGGCAGAGGGTCAAAAACGGGACGTGATGATGTCCAGGAGGGTGGGTGGAGCCTCCCACCACCGGCACTACCGGTTCGCCCGAGCCAGATGGAACCGGCTCAACTTCACCACTGATCTTTCTTGTTCAGTTAGCTTGCCTTTCTATTCATAGAAATATTGAAAACTGAAGGCAGAAAAAATGGACTATCCTTTGAGTTGTATTTTATTTTTTTACATTTGTTTATCCCAAGCATGTTTAATCTCATGATTGACTCATTGTATCTGATTCTTCTCCAAGCTTCAGAAAAAAGTAATACTAAAAAGAAAAAAAGTAATACTAAAAGGCTAAAGGAGAAATTAATGCAGAAAACTGAATTAAGGAGCAGGTGTATATACTTTTAGAGTTGTGGATTTCTAGATTCAGAACTGTGGCTCTAATATTTGACTAGCTTAGGAAGTGCAGGTATTTACACGCAGGGGAAAGAATGTACTGTAGCTGAAGTCCAGTTCCCGAGTAGAGATAAAATACTTAAAAATATTGATTATAATAATAACATATATTATCTTGTGTTTGTCCATATTTAGTTTAATTAAAAAATCTTTTCTATTGATCCTATAATTAACAGAAACATTTATAAAGCAATTACAAAAGAATATAGACATAAATCAGATAGCTTCTGTATAAACAAATTAACTTAATGTGCCTGGAGAAATCATTATGCATCAATATCTATATGCAGAAAACTTCATAAAATAGACTTTTATGCTAGTTAAGAATTATCCAGCAAGTTCTTCTTCCCAACTGATCACTTGCAAGCTCCAGTAATATGACTGGCATTTGTACTTGTAAAAAATTTACAGAGTTCACATATAGAACATAGAACCTTGTTTATGTGCTAAAAGTTTTGTGATATCTTGGTTTTATTTAGAATCAGCATTGAAACAATTATTTTGAGCAGTGCGGTAGCCTAGAGGTAAAGATGGTCACCTCCCACTCAAAAGGTTGAGAGTTCAATCCTAGGCAGAAACAGATGTTTCCCTATCAGGGCGCAAAAAGAAAATATCTGCTATGAACTCCACATAGGCATCAGGAAGGGCATCTGGCCAGTAAATGCTCAGCTCCATTCAGTCACCCTGACTTCATCCCAAATCAAGGGATTACAAGGTTGTAAAAAGAAAAAGAAAACAAAATAATTATTTTATTGCAAGAAATGTTCCAAGAAATCTTCATCAGACACGAAGGTTTCAGAACATAGGGGGAAAAAAATAAATGGAAATGGATATTAAAGCCATGTCTGCACTTTGTTATGACCTGCAGAGTGAGATTACATACATCGACATGATTCCTGTCAAGAAAGGGTGTAATGATAGAATCCTCCAAAGATTTCCCCAAAAATCTACTTGGAAGAAGGCAAATATTTGTTGTTCCCTCATTTTCGAGACAGAAAGCTGTTAGCTGTTTTTTTTTTTTTTTTACTTTTATTTAGTTTGTCAAAGAAACAGATTGTTAGGAGTTGAATTAACTGCGATAGTTATTATTATTTATTATTATGAGTAAAACAGCATCAGATATTTGTACAAACACCCATAATCTAGTAACAGATAAGGGTATTCTGGTAATTTGTAACTGACTTCCTCTGTTCTTTGATATATTCCTTCTTACTTTTCATCTTTGTGAAAACCATCTCCAACAGCCATTATTGCTAGGAACGTCATGAACTGGTGTGTAGTTCACTGAGTGATGTAGAATTCAATCAACTCCTGGCACTTCTCTTTTGCCTGTAACCATTCCCTATTCATGTGCATAATTTTATTCTCATTATAACTACTACATAATTATCCCCCATGGTTATTCTCCCTCTCTTTGCCTACATGGTGAAAAGCTGGTCTGTTTCCACTCACATTACTTTGAACTTAATCATTCTGATGATGTTGTCATTGGAAACTTTGTGTGACTGTCTCTCTCCTCCCCTATGCAAGGACTATATCTATGCTCACATTTGATTTGATTTTTGGCTTCCGTGCTCCCTTTTGTGCTACCTGGCTGCCCTCAGTCTTGCATCGGGTTTGTGAGTGAGTTTTACCAAAGGGCTACTGACTTTGAATGTTTGCTGGGCAACTGATCTAGCATATTCCTTATTATTCAACAGTAAGAATCATCCAAGATCCAGTACACAGTAGTGAACAGTCAAACACATTATGTGTGCATATGCAAAAATTCATAAAACCTATGCGCTACTAAAATTCTCATTTCTGTAACTTTAACTAGGCAAAACAGTGCATCATAGGGTAACATTTTTTTCATCCAAGGCAACCTCGAAACGGTGAATTTACAGAATGCATCCCAAACCTAGGGCCCATGACATCCAACGGTTTGAAATCTGGGAAAATTGCGGTTGCTTCAGGTTGCTGCTATAGTCACAAGTTCCTCATTTTGAATAGTCCATGATATTTATCCCAAGAATTCACTCAATCCTTTGCATCCATCCTCACCCAGGAGCAGTCACTAATCTTCCTACTGAGAAGGGGAGGGAGGGAGGATCAGGGAGGGAACTGGCTGGGAAAGACTCAAATATTGATCACTGACTAGAAGACACTACAAGACAATCATTGTAAATATGAGCTGGTTGCCAAGGACCTGAATTGTGAACTGCAAAGGTGGTGCAACAATCGAAACTTCAAGATGGTTAGTCACTTTTTCCAAGGCTGTCTTAATTTTGAACTGTCATTAAACAAACATTCATAAGGTGAGGATTATCTGCAATGCAACACATTAAGATATATATAAACAACCTCTTCTCTCCTTTCATAATATACATATTTTTTGCAACATAATTACAGGCCAAAACATTTTAAACTTTCCTACATGTAGAACTGATTGAAAATTAGAATTTATTATTGGTTAGCATGAAGGAGATCAGTATTTAATCTGTGATCTATACTTGGCCTATATATTTTAGAAAGGCATATTAAACTACATTAAAAATGATCTGTAGTCCTTGCTTTTAAATAGCTGATGAGACCACTGGGACTGACATTATCAATTTCATCAGCAATGCTCCAACAGCCTTCACAAAACAATCTTTGACAGTACATAAATAAAGAGAAATGAACACCATTAGCAGGCTTAAGGTAACACTAAGAAAATAAAGGGATTAAATATTCCAGTCCTTTTTAAAAAACATTTTTTAAAAATTGAGAACATGGCTTTGCATACTTTTTCATGGACTATTTGCAAATCAGAGAGGAGATATATATATTCTGCAAGTTGTGATTATTGGGCAGGAATTTGTCATCTTATTTTTATATAATGTCTTGCATGCATGGTGATTTCCTGTACAGTGCCAAAAAGGAATTGCAGACAATACCTAATACCTAATGAGCCGTGGTGGCACAGTGGTTAGAGTGCAGTACTGCAGGCTACTTTTGCTGACTGCTGTCTGCCTGCAACTTGGCAGTTCGAATCTCACCAGGCTCAAGGTTGACTCAGCCTTCCATCCTTCCGAGATCGGTAAAATGAGGACCCAGATTGTTGGGGGCAATATGCTGACTCTGTAAACCGCTTAGAGAGGGCTGTAAAGCACTGTAAAGCCATATATAAATCTAAGTGCTATTGCTAATACTGAGATCCAATTCAACATCTAGTTTTCTTCTACTGCAGTCTCAAACCTCAGAAAAGACAGCCTAGTTTTGCCTTCTAGAGTTCAATCCCTGGCTAAGTGAATCAGCTGATCTCTCAACTGTTAGAAAATTAGTAACTCTTTGAACCTTTCAGAACACATACAGCTTTACAAATCTATTGCAAGTCTAGCCACTTTATTGATTTGGCCATCTTGTCTTGGGTGTGAAGATTTGCCTACCTTCCAGCTTTCTTTTCATGATTGCAGACTCATAGTTGGCCTACCACCTCTGGCACTTGGCTTTTGTCTGCCTGATCTGTGACACGAATTCCAGCTATCTTATCTTATATCTGTGGTCCATCTATTCACCTCTGCACTGAATCACACCTGCTGCCAACCTCAGAAGTAGTCTAAGACCTTATGCTTGAATATGTCAAAATAGAATCCTTTCTCTGGCTCACATGGCAAATGTGAGCAAATGCCACAGGGATGATTTTGAAGCAACTCAGAAAGTCTAAGCAAAAATAAGGAATTGGCTTTGACTGCAGCTAAATATTAAAATGAGGTGCCATATCTCAGAGCTGTTTGGCAGGCAACCATTTACAGAGAAGCATTTTATTCTAATCTTCATATTTCCAAACTAGCCATTCCTTTCATATCTGTTCCACCTGATCAAATGGTTGGTGGGGTTTTTTTGTTTTGTTTTGTTGCTGAATAATACATATACTGGTAAGATAGTGATCTTGGTAGCTTGGAAATGCTATGTTTGAATTGACTCTTATGTGTTTATGCCTAAATGTTGTGGTTTCCATCAGAATTCAATAGAAATGGCACAATTTAAAAACCAGATACTGTCTGGCTATTTTAGACCCAGTATCATTTTTAATATCGCTTTTGCCCAAAAGGGGATTGATCGGTTTGTCAATGAGATGTAAATATGTTAATTTAATATAGCAGAAGCCCATTATCTAATATTCCATTATCCACATATGGTATCTGTCCTCCAGTAAAGTTTGTTAGCAGTATAAGCCTACAAAATATTTGTTTTAAATCATTAGGACATTTATCATTCCATCACTGATAGACCTTTTCCAGTTGATTTTGCCTGAAAAAAATCCTTCTACATTCTGCATATGTCTTTTTTCTTATTGAACCTTAGACAGAATTACATTGGCCCCATGAATTTTATTAATAATAAATTGTTTACTAATAAAGAAAGGAAGAGTGTGTGTGAGACAGTGGTCCACCAGGAAGAATATGATGTTTTCCCTCTTTTTTCCTCCTTGAATTATTTATTTTGGATTTAAAAAGAAGATTGTGCTTGAAATATCTGTGAAACTAATTTAATTTCTTCTGTAAAAATGTGTCTTTACCCTCAAATTGTCAGAGATATGATAAAGCTAATTAAGACATGCATGGTGTTAACAGTTTCATTAGAGGAGATAATATTGCAGAAGAAAAATAAGAAATCATTATGATGAATGCCTCAACATTACATTACATGTTAATGAAGTGTAAATGATCTAATTATTTTTGAAAGAATACAGATTCGATTAAACTGTTGGAATTAAATTGGAAAGGACAGCCTATTGTACTTTTTATGTACAGACAAGTTAACGTTAATTAGGCACAATCTACAGGAACAAATGAGGCACAGCCCTTGGTGAACAATCATGTATCCATTGCTCAAGGCAGGTTTCATAAAGAAATATATTAGGGAAAAAATTGTAAGTCAATTAAATACAGTGCTTTAGCAGTGGGAGGGAAAATGAGCAAGATTTCCGTTCCCTCCCCCACCATTTTGAGTGCTCTGCAATCAAGGCAATAGTTATGTTCCATCACTAATTTCATAAATACTAATTTTGCTGATGAGGCATTCTGATTCTTACTCCTTCAATGATTTTCCTGGAAGCATTTAATGGTTTCTGAACAGATGATATTTTCAACATTTAAACTCTGATCCAAATTAAGCTTAGGAAGTAAAGGAGAAATGGCTAGTGAGTAGTTAGCTATGACTATGGATCTCTAAAGTACAAAATTCTGCTTTGTCAGATGCTGTAGGAAGCTAAGTGAGGAACAATACTCAGTGCCTAGATGGATAAATTTATTTATTTATTTAGTGTATAGAATATAGCCGTGATGGCGAACCTATGGCACCCGTGCCACAGGTGATACGTGGAGCCATATGGGTGGGCACACGAGTGTTGCCCTAGCTCAGCTGCAGCACGCATGTGTGCGCTGGCCAGCTGATTTTCAGGCCTTCTGGGTCCACTGGAAGTCGGCAAACGGGTCGTTTCTGGCCTCCAGAGGGCCTCCGGGGGGGAGGGGAGGCCATTTACACCTTCGCCAGGCTCCAAGAAAGTCTCTGGAGCCTGGGAAGGGCGAAAAACGGGCCTACAGGGCCCACCGTGCCATTGTCTGCCAAAAGCGAGGGGAGCGTGGTGGGGCAGGGTGTGTTGAATTATGGGTGTGGGCATGCATGCGTGTGACCCCCCCTGCTCCCCCCCTTTTGGCACACGACAGCAAAAAGGTTAGCCATCACTGGAATATAGCATATAGATAACAGTAGTAAAGTTATATAGAAGGAGCACATGAATACTATGGTACACTTGTGATGGAAATACAGTTAATTTGGTAAGATTGAGGAATTCAAAGAATTATATATAAGTTATAGGTTACATTTTAAAATATGTTCATTCATAAGAATAGAATGAGTTCTGTATTAATATCTAGGCTATTTATCTAATTAAGTGTAATATTTTTTATTTGGAAAAAGTCTGCTTTTCCTCCTTCGCACATATGTGCTAGTCGTTCCCGACTCTAGGGGGCACTGCTCATCTTTGTTTCAAAGCTGAAGAGCCAGTGCTGTCAGAAGACGTTTCCGTGGTCATGTGGCCAGCATGACTAAATGCCAAAGGCACACGGAATGCTGTTACCTTCCCACAATAAGGTGGTCTCTATTTTTCTACTTGCATTTTTTATGTGCTTTCGAACTGCTAGGTTGGCAGAAGCTGGGACAAGTAACGGGAGCTCATCCCGTTACACAGCACTATGGATTCGAATTGCTGAGCTGCCGATCTTTCAATCGACAAGTTCATTGTCTTAGCCACTGAGCCACTATGTCCCTTTTCCTCCTATAGAAGCTCTCAAATGGCAACTAGTCACTATGTGTCCAGTGTCTGATGATGGAATGACTAGATGTCTGAAATACAGTATGTAATTGCTTAATAGTATGGATAATCTGATTCTGCAAATTCTGCAAATATAAGATTATACAGCAATTAGAGACACACTCAGATTTCCTGAACCTGTTCATCCTTTTGTCTTAGGGGCTTAAAAAAATAGAAAACTCAGATTTGGTGAATAGTGCCATTTCTTTTCAAAACAGGGATCCGACCTCTATTATGTCTTCAAAAGATGGATCATTGGTACTTGTTATAGGAAATAACAGAAACTCTTATTATGGACACGTCACATCCTTTTCCTTCAAACACAGCTTTTGTTTAATGAGTCCACTTGTATCATTTTGACTATGTGGTTTTCAAGCATTCCCTGTCTTACCTGCCTACTTTTTAGGGTTTATTTATATAAGAATGGTAAGATTGATCTAAATTGATCTAAATTAAAACAGGGTGGAATGACAGTTTCATACTATGAACATGTGATAAATAATATGAAGCCATCATATTTTTCTTCAACTATTTGGGATTTAATGAAAAGTATAACAAGATTTATCTATAGTGTGCTACCTGATATCTCCTCTGGCTCTAATCATAACTATGGTTAATCTGAACTATAAACTATGTGGTATTTCATGATGATTTAATTGCAATAATAATTATTTTCAGGCACAAGCTGTCTTTTGTAGACCTAGAGAAATGAAATACATCAGATTATTCAATAGATCAACAATATGTCAGTTTTTTTAGTCAAGCTTTGTTAGGAGAATGTTTTCCTAGACTCTATGCAAAAATATTTTCACACCCTTTTCCTGAGGCAAACTAAGCGACTCTTTATTTTGAGTACTGATGAAATATCCTCATATTGAACCTTAGAAACATAGCCGAACTTATTTGTTTAATCTGAAAGCCAGTCTACAAGCAAACTAAAATGATTTTAATACTATACAGTAAAGAAGCAATTGTTTACATACATTATTTCCTTTCAAAATCAGCTAAATTCAGGATTCATTTTTTTAAATATTCAATTTCAGAAAAAATAATTTCATATCGTATGAAGGATACTAATTGTTCAAATTGTATGAAAAGGTTCTATATGATTTAAAGTGGCTGGAGCGTCATGTCCTCATCCCAACCCACATACGTCATAACTTGAATGGATAACAGTTGAACATCAGAATAACAGAATAGCAGTTGGAAAGGACCTTGGGTCTTCCAGCCCAATCCTCTGCTCAAGCAGGAGAACCTATACCAGCAGCCCCCAACTTTTTGGGTACCAGAGACCGGTTCTGTGGAGAGAGGTTTTTCCACAGACCGGAGGGGGTGTGGTTTTGTGTGCTGCCTGCATTCTGCAGATGGGGCTTCACCTGTGGCCCAGTTTCTGGCATGCCATGGCCCTGTGCTGGTCCATAGAACGGGGGTTGGTGATCCCTGCCCTATATCATTTCATAGAAATGGCTGTCCCATCTTTTCTTAAAAACCTCCAGTGATGGGGCACCCATAACTTCTGAAGGTAAGCTGTTCTACTGATTGATTGTTCTAACTGTCAGGAAATTTCTCCTTATTTTTAGGTTGGATCTCTCCTTGATTAATTTCCATCCATTGCTTCTTGTCCTGCCTTCTGGTACCTTGGAGAATAGGTTGACCCCCTCTTTCAGGTGGCAGCCCCTTAGATCTTGGAACACTGCTACCAAGCCACCCCTAGTCCTTCTTTTCATTAAATCAGATTCCTGCAACTATTCTTCATATGTTTTAGCCTTCAGTTCCTTAATTGTCTTTGTTGCTCTTCTCTGCATTCTCAGAGAACAGTCCTCCAGAGTTGCAATATCTTTTTTTATATCATGGCAACCAAAACTGGATGCAATATTCCAAGTGTGGTCTTACCAAGGCATTATAAGACAACTCTATCAGACATAGATTTCATTGCATATGGATTTCTGAGGGAGCTAAGACCCTGCCTTTCCTTATGGGCTAACATAGAGCATAGACTATGTGCTCTTCATGACACTTTTATTACGTTAGTTCTGACACATGAAAGAATATCCCAGCAATCTTACTTGGAACTAGTGGTGAAAGAGAAATCTCTATTCAATGGTTGAAAATGTCCACTGAAATGAAAATGTAAATAAGACCTGACAATTCAAAGCAGGATAGCGATGATGATTGATGATGAAGATGATGATGATAGACTTGAGTTTTTCAGAAGCAGGTATACTTTTTTTTAATCCCAAATCTGTCTCTTTTTCTTTTCTTCATTGTTCCCTAACTCTAGGTTTAAGCATTGTAAATGTGTTAGTCTTCAAGACACTATAAAACTTTTGTTATTTTACTAATAATAAACTCAGTTTCTTCTCTGGAAATTTTCCTCTCCCCTGTTGTCAATTCTAAATCCCACTGGTCATTTTTCTCCCTTTTAAAAAAAAATTCAGAGTTGCACTCGGTTGGTCATATTTATTTCTTCGTTGCTACTGCTGATAATCCTCTACCATTTCATTCAATGAGTTTTTTTTTTTTTAATGCCAGATTGCTTAGATTAGAGTTGCTACATGATATTTAAGGATTAGTCTCTGGGATTTGGATCTAACATTCAGAATGTGAAATATCAACTTCAGTGATCAGGAACGAAGTATGAATACAAACTACTAACTGAATTAGCCAAACTTTACAAATATATATGATGATCTTCTGCTCCTTAAGAACTAGACTGAATATAAATCATCAACATCAATTCTGTGGCCTTTTAGCGAAAATGTGATAAATGGAGTTTCTGTTCTCAATATATTATATTTTACTAGGTGGCTACATCCAGCTTTTAGTAACAATTTTAGTTAAAGGCTAACATCATAAGAAGGGCCCATATAGCTCTTATATGTTTGAAGCTTTAAAGTTGTGATGGCCTCTTATGGAAAAAAATACCAACAGTTTAGGCACTTATGCTATTGGCCTGTCAGTTTGCTGACATACCAGTATATGATCTTATTCGTCAATCATTTTTATACTGACACATTAACACAAAGTATAATGAGGTTAATTGATTCAATGGAGAACAGCTGAAGCAAGTTATACAATTTAGTGGCTTGCTCTTATTAGATTTACTATCATGTTAATATATCAAAAAATCAGATCATTACAGTAAATCCAATTTATTGGAAGAATGTGGAAGAACTGTTAGAGAAAGTAGTGTAAAGCAATTATTTCTGCTAAAATGCTACTACTGTGTCATTACAGTTGTGCTAAAGAACAGTCATGTAATATCATTTCAAAGATATTTTTTTCCACTTCTTATATCTGTAGTTAAAATTTCTCTTCCCTATTATAGATTTTAGTTGTATCATAACCTGCTATTTTCCTAGAAATTCCTCCTGTGGTGATGATAGAAGTTACTGAAATAGATACTGAGACTACTTGACTTTTTGCTTGGAAACATAAATATGGTCTCAGTGTAATAAGAAAAAAGGACTTTAAAAGATATTCCCCAAAGTATTATGATCTTGAAAAGATGATATATATATTTCCTAGTGTGGGAGATTGTCAAGTAGAATAATTTGTTTTGAAGTCTTTTTTCTTCTAGAGGTAACTACTTGCTAAATTACATATGTTCACAGAATATTAAGTGAAAATTTCTCTGCTTTTTTCTCAGTATGAGGGAGATTATACATATTAGATAATATGACAAGCAGCTGAGGTCACAGTCTCTCAGGCCTCCTCTGGTGATAACCATAGCAGTTAAAAGAGTGTGAATTGGAATGTAACAAGATGTAACAAAATAAACAGCATGGAATAACAAATGAAAGAAAAATAGTAATATGTGTTGGGGAAGAGGGGAAAGGAGAAGGTTGCTACACATCTTAATGAAGGTAGTAAGGGCTAAATATATTTAAAGGATATTTGAGCCCTGGTGGTGTAGTGGTTAAAGTGCAGTACTGCAGTCAAACTTTGACCGCAGCCTGGTGTTCCATCTGGACAGGGCTCAGGGTTGACTCAGCCTTCCATCCTTCCGAGGTGAGTAGAATGAAGACCCAGATTGTTGGGGGCAATATGCAGACTCTGTAAACCACTTAGAGAGGGCTGTAAAACACGATGAAGCAGTATATACGTCTAAATGCTATTGCTATTGTTAAGTGCTATATGAAAACTTGATTGGGTATTTAACATGAACATAATTATATCCAGGGTTATGACCACTGCTCCATCCTACTGGACAGAGTTATATTATGCTTCTATTATAGTCATTCCTCTTCTGTTGTAACTTCGAACGGTCACTAAATGAATGGTTGTAGGTTGAGGACTATCTGTAGCTTGTTAAGTGTGCCTGGGATAGTGTTTGGCAGAATTCTGGTGAAGATTATGTAATGATAATGAGCAGAATTTGCGATGTGCAGAGAACACTGGGAAGTTATACAGAGACCAGATTTCTGCCCTTCATCAGGATACTAATAAATGAATGAATGTGAGAAAATGTATTTTAAGTCTACAAAAAGCATACGATAAAGTGCTTAGGTATGAATAGCAATAGTACTTAGACTTATATACCACTTCACAGTGCTTTCTAGCCCTCGCTAAGCAGTTTACAGAGTCAGCATATTGCCCCCAACAATCTGGGTCCTCATTTTTACCGACCTTGGAAGGACGAATCATGGAATGTTTTGCATGAGGGGACCTCGATGCTCTCTGAGCTTGTTTTCTTGCAAATGTTTCATTACCCAACCTAGGTAACATCATCAGTGCTGCAAGAAAACAAGCAAGCTCAGAGAGTACCAAGGACCCTTCATTTCAACCCTGAGCTACAAATATTCTCCTTCAACATTTTGCATGACTATGGAGTTGAAGGTTGGTTGCTAAGTGTAACAAATCAGTAGATAAGGCTATAAAATAAATGTAGTAAATGGTGGCTGGCAAAACAAAACAAAACAAAACAAAACAAAACAAAACAAAACAAAACAAAACAAAACAAAACAAAACAAAACAAAACAAAACAAAACAAAAAGCAAGAAGATGAATTGTGGACTTTGGTAGAATGTTTACTGGGAAAATAAGGAGCCGAGGTGGCGCAGTGGTTAGAGTGCAGTACTGCAGCTACTTCAGCTGACTGCTAGTTCAGCAGATCAGCGGATCACATCTCACTGGCTCAAGGTTGACTCAGCCTTCCATCCTTCCAAGGTGGGTAAAATGAGGACCCAGATTGTTGGGGGCAATATACTATTTAGTATACTGTCTTTGGTGTAAGCCGCCCAGAGTCCTCGGAGAGTGGGCGGCATAGAAATATGAATAATAAAATAAAAAATAAATAAAAAATAAAAATGGACATGGTTGAAACTGAGATGGTTTGCAAGGGTGACAAGAATGAAGGAATATTGCGAATGGTTGGGTATAAACTACACAGATGTCTCTGGTTTTATTTCAAAGAATTTTGTTTCAGCCAAATATTCATAGATGGTGAAACCACAGGTAATGATATTCTGGAAAAAAAAATACTTTACACATGCATCTTTTATTTTGCACATGCCTAAAATACATTTTAAAAAATTCTATATGTTCTCTGAACAAAACCATGTACGTGAAAGAGTGAGTATCTGAACTCCTTTACCACACAGATAATGAAGTCACATTTATGTTAGCCATCCATGGAAATGTGAAATTGTAAAATATGCAGGAGGGCCAGTTCCTCTTGCGAAGATCTTGGAGGTGTGGGAGACTGATGTAACTGAAGTATGCTTTGTACAACCTCATGAGTTTCTTTGGTCTTTGTGTACTCAAATTAACATAATGATCTGGATCAATAACAATCTGGGGACCATCAGAAATCTTTTAACAAAATATAATTAGTATGTGGTATGTATCCCCATCTCTGTTTTTTTGCACTCAATGGTAATTTTTGGACTGGACCATTGTTACTTTGCAATTTTTGAAAATGTGCTGATCATTCTTCATATATTGGGTTATTTATGTATTTGCTGACCCTGAAAAAAGTTCATCGGTGTAAGGCAATTTTATTCTTAATTGCATCATTTTTCATACTGTTATCTGATCATATCAGTATCATCATAGGGATGAAGTATCAGAAAAACAGTGTTTACAAAACTGCTTAATTTGCAGAAAAGTAACATATTTTACTAGAAAATATTTTGCCCTTTTACAGCAAGAGAATATATAGATTGCTTAGTCAACTTCATATGAGTTAGCACAAATTATAACTCAAAAGCAGTATTTGGATTAGCAAGAGAGACATTGCAGTGAGATTTCCAAATGCCAAGTGAATACAGATTGTTCAAGCTGAGCAAATTATTTTATTTTTGCATAATTAAATGCCTGCTTTTATGAAAGTTGTACTTATGGGGAAATATTGTATGCTGCTGTGTTTCCCATTTAGTCAAATAAACAACCCTCCATTAACATATTTTTGCTGTTATGTACACATTGTATTATTTTATTTAACACTTTTAACAGAGCAACAAAATATTATATATACTATTGACAATACGATGGTGTGAATTCCATTGCAGTAGATGGATGGAATAGCTGACTCAAGGCCTTTTTAGGCATATGTGAATCAATGGATTATATGCAGTGGTGGGATTCAGCCAGTTCGCACCACTTCGGGAGAACCGGTTGTTAACTTTCTGAGCAGTTTGGCAAATTATTAGCAGTTGGAAGAAATCATTAGGGCAGAGAACCGGTTGTTAAATTACTTGAATCCCACCACTGATTATATGTGATGTGTCCAACCTTGCAATGTTCTTCAGAACATAGTATTGATCTGCAACTTATTGAAGTGCATGAGTCTAGAGATTGATACAGTTGATTTAATGAGTTACAGCTGGGACTATATTTATACTCCTAGGCATTTTGGATCCCCTTTGCTTAACTAACTCCAAAGCACTGCATGGTCCTATCTGCTGTACATAGAGAAAGCTCTTGATCTAGACATTTCAATGAGCAATTATGCACTATAAGTATAACCTTATTGTCATTGTACGTATATACACATTATACCCATAAAATGAAATTCACATAATACCCAAAGACCAGGCCCAACACACATAACAATCCCCAAACACATCCCCACCCACCACAAATTCCCCGCCCCTGAACCACCCAAACATACAACTGACCAAGTAATGCTGTCCAACAGCTCACTGATGGTGGCTCTTTAGTTCATTGTTGAATGCAATTATAGCTCTGGGATAAAAACTATTCAGAAAACGTATGGCCCGAGTTCTAATTGTTCTTTATCTTCTGCCAGAAGGCAACAATCCAAAAAGATTGTAAGGAAGATGGGAAGAGACTCTGAGAATGTTGTGCAACCTCCTAACTTCCCAGGATAGGAAACAAAAGTTGGCCAGCTCAATATTCTTTCTTGTTATTAATGTTACTTTCCATGATGCACAAAAATATGGCATACAATGAAGCTGTGGGTTCTACTACTATCTTGAAATCTGATATATATATATATATATATATATATATATATATATATATATATATATATATATATATATTTGTTTTCTGAGGTTTTCGTTGGTGTAAAAATATATATAAAATATATATTTTGCTGATAAAGAAATATATATTTGGTATATACAGTATTCAGCAAAACATATATTTGGTATAAAAAATGGTTTGTCATGAATGCGACTGCTTGAGGGCTCCTGGATTGGAGCTGAAAGGCAAAAGGGAGCAGAATGCCCCCTCCCACATGTTGGGGTAGACCAGGTGTCTCGGTAAACACTATATATATATATGTCTTTTTCTTTTTCGTAGGCTTTTATGTGCATATTCTTTCTAGCCAGGTTTTACCTATGTAAACTAAGTTGTACAACCAGTGCTGTAGAACAACTTAGTTTACGTAGGTAAAACCTGGCTAGAAAGAATATGCATATATATATATATATATATATATATATATATATATATATATATATATATATATATATGCAAATATAAATAAAAACTAGTGAGAGCAAAAAGACAAATCTAGTACTTGGCTTGCTTCACTCAATATGTAGATTTCATGCATTCAATTCTTCATCTGTGGTGAAGGATGGTGGGAGTTGCACATCAGCAGCATTGAGAGCATGGCGCTGTTCGCTTTTTTGGGAGGGAAAGAGAAAAAAAATGGGTGAATGTTGCTCTCTGCTCTGGTTGTGATGAACAGTCATAAGGTTTATGAACAGATGACGACTGTGAAGATCCTCAGCCATCCAGGTTATAGCTATCTCAAAGGTACTTTTTCAAAAGGTAACTGGACTGTTTTTTTCTTTGAAGAAGAAGAACAAACATTTTTGCTTTGTTTTGAAAAAGCACCTTTGAGATATAAACAGATGATATTCATGTGACACAACTTTACTTCCCAGATGCAACTTTTAAAAGAATTATGCTCAGCTTCGTCTGCAGCTTGCATTGAGCCTATTTGTGTTTTTCAGGATACTGAGTGATACATTGCCAAATTAAAAATATTATGTAAGAAAGCAAGGCTTATCATATTAGCTTGAGAGTCATCTGTATATCACACACACACACACACACAGAAGTAAAACGATATCATTTGAACCTATTGCATATATAACGATATTATATAATGTTATATAACGAGATTACGATATATAACGGAAGGATCCTGCATTGTGAGAAATGTTGCTTATCAAAAGATAGGAGAGTGGGGCAATGTTCATCTTCAAAGAGGTTTTGTACTTTCCAGATCATTTAATGAGAAAGCTTGCTGACATGCCTATTTCTGGGATTTCCCTCTACAAATTTCAGTCAAAAAGGTTTCCTTAAAATGCACCAATAAATATGATTCACAAGCTGTGTCTCAGAAGCGGACCCTTCCTTGCCCGTAAAAACCTTCAGCAAATGCATTCTCTCCATGAAAATATTTCCTGATAGCTCTTTTTATCAGAGATGTCAGCGGAATAAAATAATTTTCCAAGATCTGAGTTGGGTAAAATACAGGCTCGATGACAGAAACCAATAATTCAGCGTAAGATATTGACGGTCACACATGCCGCTTTCCATTTTGAAAAGTAGTATCATTCTGTGGGGTGCCCAAGTAGTCCATTTATCATCGCAAGCACATTACAATGCTCTGCTATGTCACCAACTCTTTTTTTGATGTGCTATCACAATGGCCGGCTACATAGCAAATTACTGCATTTAGGTTACTGCCTAAGTGAGCAGATTCTCCTGTTGTGAGTAAGGAAATCCCAACAACTATCTTGTCAGCAGCTGCTGAATTCCTGTTCAGTTGCAGCCCAGTTTCCCATGCTGAAAAGGAGAAACAAGAAAAGTCTAGCATGAAGTGTGCATGGGTAAATCAATCCACTTGCATATTTTTCGCTAAAGCTCAAAGGTGACCAACAAGCAAGTACACAAGCAACTAACTAACTAATAAGTAAACAAGAAATTAAGATGATTAAGGCCGGGACACTAAAACATATGAAGAACGGTTGGAGGAACTGGGTATGGCTAGTCTAGAGAAAAGAAGGACTAGGGGTGACATAATAGTAGTATTCCAGTATTTGAGGGGCTGCCACAAAGAAAAGGGGGTCAACTTATTTTCCAAAGCACCAGAAGGAAAAATGGATGGACAAGGACAAGGAAAAATGGATGGAAACTAACCAAGGATAGATGCAACCTGGAATTAAGGAGAAAATTCTTAACAATGAGAACAATAAAGCAGTGGAGCGGTTTACCTTCAGAAGTTGTGGGTGCTTCATCACCAGAGGTTTTTAAGAAGAGATTGGACAACTACTTGTCCAAAATTGTATAGGGTCTCCTACTGGAGCAGGACGGGGGTGGACTGGAAGACCTCCAAGGTGGCAAAATCACGAAACTGCCTCACATTTATTTTGGCTATGTCATGTGGGGGAATTCACTGGAGAACACAATTATGTTGGGAAGAGTTAGTGGTAAAAGGAAACCAGGCCATCAAAGAACATGGTTGCTAGACCCCATCAAAGCTAACATCAGCCAGTGTAGGAAAAACTCAAAGAAGTAGTGCACAATTGGAAGATGTGGAGAGATCTGGCCCATAGAATCTCCAAGAGTCGGACTCAAGTGAATGGGTAACATCATCATCATTGTTCTTTACAGTTTGCCTTTAAGAGAATTTCATCAATCGAGATGGAAATAATGAGATCTTGCAATTTCTTTTCCTTTTTTTCTTTGTATGCTGCTCAAAGTTGTATTATAGGAGAGATGGATGGCATACAAATTTGTTCTGTTTTTCTGTTTTTGGATAGTTGGCATCTGGGATGAAACATGTGTCCAGACACAGAATGAAATATGAATGAAGCTGTTTCTTTCTGGGCAGTAGAATTTCGTGGGGGGGGGATAAGAATGGGGAAAAGTGGTGGCAGCTAAGAGAAGAAACTGGGAAGGTGAGGGCAGATATGGCATGATGGATATAGGCAGTGGTAGCAGAGGGTGAGGGAAGGCTAGGTTGGGAAAGGTCCTAAGAAGTGTAGGGGCAAGGGTAGGATATGCCATGCTGGGAGCCACCATGGGGAGAATCAGACAGAAGACAGAGAGGGGGCCATGTCTATCAACTTTGTAAAGTCACTGTAGGATCTTTTGAGGTTGCTACTGCAACCAGGAACACCACAAATAGTTGATCATCCAGAGTAAAGCATCTAAAGCAAGGGTTTCCAACCTTGTCAACTTTTAAGACTTGTGGACATCAACTCCCAGAATTCCCCAGCCAGTCATGCTGGTCTAAAGCCTGGGAAACAGAGGTGGGTTCTACTTACCTTTACTACCGGTTCACAATGGGATCACGCGCACACGCTTGCTTCGCTCTCACATGCGCCTTGCTTCTGCGCATGTGCAGATTGCCAATGACGACATCTGGGCCAGTGGACGGGGCCTCCCGCCGGTTTTACTACCAGTTCTTGCAAACTGGTCTGAACTGGGGGCAACCCAGCACTGCTGGGGAATGGATATTTTCATCCACTCAGAGCACTTTATAAATCAGTATTAACTCTGCTGAGCAAACAAAGCAAAATAAAAGTGAAGCAAAACATATTTATTTATTTATTTATTTATTTATTTATTTATTTATTTATTTATTTATTTATTTATTTATTTATTTATTTATTTATTTATTTATATGACGCCCTTCTCCGGAGACTCAGGGCGGCTTACAATGCATTAAGCAATAGCCTTCATACTTTTGTATATACCTGCTTAGTAGGGCTTCCCCCCCCCCCAAGCAGTGTTCTTTTTTATACAAAGTCAGCTTATTGCCCCCACAAACCGGGTCCTCATTTTACCTACCTCGAAAAGATGGAAGGCTGAGTCAACCTTGAGCCTGGTGAGATTTGAACTTGCAGTAATTGCAGGCAGCTGGTGCTACTTAACAGCACTTTAGTCTGCTGCGCCACCAAGGCATACAAATGAATACAAATATAACCCTGAAACATGCAGAGAAACCAGGTTCATGCTGGTGAGGAATTATGGGAACTGGAAACCAGGAATGGCTGGTATGTCAGACAATGCAACTAGCCATGGTTGAATCTTTTATTTATTCAGTAGAGTTGGGGGCATTTCGCAAAACAGCTGTTGCTACATTAGCTGTGAGAACCAGTCTGGCAGTTTTACAGATTCCTACCTGCCTGCTTAGATACAATTTTAAATGATGATTATGCTGATAGCGTTCATTGTACTTATGAGCTGGGAGCGATCTTTTCTGTTGTTTTCTCCATAGGAAATGAATAGTGTTGGTACAGTAGCCCAAAGGCCACCTACCCCACTATCAGATAAATCCAGCTATTTTTTAAAAAAAAAAAAACTCTTCACGCTTGCTGTACACCGTGTTAATCTACTCTAAAAACGTAAGACTTTAGAAATGTTTCTTAGGTGCAGCACTGTTATAATGACATTCTGACTGACAAATCGGTTTAAGTGATAATATTATGATAGGTGAAACATACTACAAGATGATAATGATAGGTTGCAGAAAAAATGTCACGGCAGAACAGTCAGAATTTAGAGGTTTCCATTCTAGAATCTAAGGAAGTGAGGGGGAAGCAGCGATACAATCAAAATTCCATAAAATGGTTTTAAATCACTTTCTATCAGGCGTGTAATACCGGTGTGATATTTTCACGGAAATGCATTTTGTCCTTTCAGCTTTCCCAGTCAATTCCTTAAAGTAAGACAGTGAACATTGACTGCAGGATACTGGTTGGACAGTCATTGTTACTGGTAAGACGTTGACAGATCAATCTTTGCATGGTGCATGAAGGCGAAACTACTCTGACTAGTATAAGCTTAGTGGATCTGTCCTCAGTATATAGTCTGTCACTATATAAAGGAGATACTGATGCTGCATATTAGCAAAATAAAAAGCACAAATAGTACATTGCTAGCCTGGTGTCTACAAATAGGGCCACCACTTTCTCCCTTCCCCCATAAAAATGAAGGTCTTCTGGTTACTTCTGTCAGATATTGCCTGCATATGATGCACCAGAGACTAGAAGGGGTTAAGTCTTTACAGACATCACATGTGACTATATCAGTCAATGAACTCTCTTATTGGACTCTTACCTAGAAACCACTTGGATATCTTCCCTTTTTCTCTCTCTCTCTCTCATCTATCTCTTAGCAAGACAACAAGTGAACTTCTCTCTCCTCTCAACATCTGAGTCATACAGTTAGGGTAAAAATGTAACAGGATACCCTGTTCATTATCGTATGCATGTATATATTTGTAAATAATAAAAACAACCTTTTGAACCTGAAGCTGTATTGACCAAATAACTTCCTCATAGAACCAAATGAGCACGACCATCAATATATATCTGATAACTTATTTGATATATACAAAAGGTGGCAATTAAAAAAAAAAGGACAGTGTCCTTTGAGAAGTTCACTGTTACAAGTGGGGTCATAGCAAGAGTTTGTCTAACCACGCCCATGTAGATATGGGATATCTGTAGTGTCATTAAGAGAATGCTTTCGAATTGTGAGGTTGGAGAAGACTCCTGAGAGTCTTCCTTGGACTGCAAGGAGATCAAAATAGTCAATCCTAAAGGAAATCAACCCTGACTGTTCTTTGGAAGGACAGATACTGAAGACGAAGTTGAAATACTTTGGTCATCTAATGGGAAGAGAGGACTTGTTGGAAAAGACCTTGATGTTGAAGGCAAAAGGAGAAGAGGATGGTAGAGGTTGGACAGATAATGTTTTATGAATGTGTGTTGTTAGTATAGCATTATTTTTAAAAATTTTGTGAAATTTCCAGACTTGTTTGGAATGAGTAGCCTAGATATGTAATGCAAGAAGAAAAGGAAGGAAGGAAGGAAATTCCATTTTTAATTTATTTAAAATACCCCTAGACATTTTTATTTTGCATGAATGGTAGCCAAGTAGATTTTGATTCAGACTGTGCTTCAATTCCAAAGGAAGATGGTCTCTGCAATAAATAAAACTTTCCCAGCAAATTTGAGATGCTTCAGAATAAATAGCTGAGGCTTATCTGCAGTATAAAAATGAAGAGCTGGACAAGATGAATCTGCTGGCATGGATGAATGCTTTCATGAGGAGACTAGAAGGATGCATTTCTGCTTCTTCTGAAATTCTAATAATATTGATCTAATAAGATAAATTGGACTAGCAAAATTGAGATTCTATTTATTTAAATTTATTTATTTAAAGAACTTACAGTATGTGGCTGTCAATTTCACACAGTGACTCTAGGGCAGTGACGGCGAACCTTTTCGGCACCAAGTTCCAAAAAGGGAATGTGCGTGTGCGTGGGGCACCTAGTGCTGGAAAGGGAGCACTTTGCATGCATGCCTGTGCTTTGCGCATGTGCATGCACTCATCATGGCCGTGACCAGGAAGAGGAGCTGCCCAGGGGGCATGTACGCATTGGATAAGGTACTTCCGGTTTCCGGCACATGCATGCGTGCCAGCCTGCAAGTCTTCCGGATATTGCCGCGCATGCACACACACCAATCAGCTGGCCAGCGCACATGCTCATGCCGTAAAATGGAAAACCAGCTCTTCCGGTTTCCGGCACTGCTGCGTGAACAAAGACCAGCTGATCACCATGTGCGCATGCGCATGTGGCCAGAAACCTGGAAGAGGAACCAGTGACACCATGTGTGCCAGGCAACATGGCTCTGCATACCACTTTGGGCATGCTTGCCATAGGTTCTCCATCACGGCTCTAGGTGGTTCATGATAACCAATAAAATTAGAATAAAAACAGAACAATTCTTCCCTCCCGGAACAATAAAGTAAGAATCTCCTGGTTCAACCCTTCTCCTAGCCAATGCTTTGGGGAGCTGCCAGGTTTTCATGGCCTTCCAGAAGTCTAAAGTGTTTGGGCCCCTTAAATCTCAGGTGGGATGGTATTTCAATGGGCTGGGACAGCTGCAGTGAAGGTCCACTCCGAGGTTGCACCTGATGACATAAGTTAAGGGAGAGAATCTGGAATGCAACTACCCTATCAAACAAACAGTAGTTAACCTTATGGAGAGGTGGTCCTTCAACTAACCTGGGCCTCTGCCATACAGAGCTTTAAAGTAATGTAAAGTCTCATATCTAATGACATTACTTTGTGCCAAAAAAAATTAACACAGTAGGAATGATAAACATATTGACTAAGATATTCTGTTCTTCTTAATTCGGTGCTTTTAATGTTAAATGTTTTAACAAATGCTATGTCTTCTTGAATTCTGTATCAACACAAAAAGTATTCTTCTCAACAACTGCTGCAGCTGTCTCCTTAATGCGAAAAGGTGGTAAGCATTAGGCAACCAACCAACCAACTATCCAACCAACCAACCAACCAACCAACCAACCAACCAACCAACCAACCAACCAACCTTTTCCTATAGCAGACCAGGAAGTGGCCCTTTGGCTCTTCCTGTCAGGCCTTCATGGATTGCTTTTATTTTGAAGGCGACTGCATGCATGCTTGCCTATATACTTTCATAGCCATATTGACTGGGCTCTCCACAACAGTCCTAATTTCTCATCTATGCCCCTTGGGCATTAGCGTGGGTCCTTTCTCAGTTTCTTTCGCTGATTGTTAAGCCATTGAGGGCTCCTGTCCCTCTTGTCTGATTGTTTCCTAGGCAGCCTCTCTTCCCCCTTTCCCCAAGGTCATTCCTACATTCCATTACAGCGTGTGTTTTATTTTGGGGTATTTTTAAGTTTAGTTTCTTGTACATCTCCCATCCCCACCTCTTAACAGGTTTTAGGTTTCCTTTTTGTGATATCTGTTTTAGCTTTTCAGAACTTCACTTTTTCATTTAACTAAGTAGGTGGACCCATACTATGAAAAAAAAATCAATAAATATATGATAATAAGATTTCTTTCTTGAAGTTAAGACTAAAGGGCTGCATAAATCTAAATTAATCAGATCTAATAGCATTTTTGATTCTTTTCTCTTAGACGGCCAGTAGGTGATGTTAATCATATTTGCTTTAACACAATTAGAGTATTTTTCTCTGAATCCTCATACATTTATTTTCAGTTACTTAGCAATATTCCCTGTTTACTGAAATACTGTGCATTCTAAATGTCTGTGCTGAATTCCCCATACTAACATTTTATACTATCGTTATGCAAACATTCTTATATAATTTCTTAGGTACATATTGAACTTCATAAGGATAATCCTTCCTCTAATTTTCTTTCATAATTATCTTGATTTTATTTTTCTAATGTTATTTTCAGTAATTTTATTTCCAAACAATCTTATCCTTAAAACTCTGGTTTACAAGCAAGACATGTAGCAGGAATTGTTACAATTTATTTATTTATAAATAAATGATTTATTTATAATTAGATTTTTATCCCACCTTTTTTCCTTTATAAGTAACTCAAGACAGCAAACATACATAATATCTTTTCCCCACAACAACAACCCTGTGAGGCAGAGAATCTGACTGGCCCAAAGTCACCCAGTTGGTTTTCATGCCTAAGGTGAGGCCAGAACTTGCAATTTTCTGGTCTCTAGGCCAGCAGCATAATGCTATACTTGTTTTTCAAATTTTTCAAATCAGACGTATTATTCCCTTTCTTCCTGTTTATATAGTTTGCCTATTTTCAAGGCATATCAGTGCTAGTACTGTGGTTTTTGTCCCTGCCTTAGCCAAATAGGTGACTTTGGGCCAATTGCTTTCTTTTAACCCTAGGAAGAAGGAAATGACAAGCTATTTCCAAAAACTGTTGCCAAATAAACTGCATGGACTTGGCAGATACTTGTCAGGAATTAAGACTGATTCAAAGAAACAAAAAACTGGGCTCATAAACCTTTGTTAGACAGTTTTATAAAGCCAAAAAAAAAAAAAAATGCATGGAGAGAGAAATACTAAATTTAGGGCTATAGCTTTTATGACAAAGTATTCTTGAAGCTGTAATGAAAGAAATTGAGAAAAGTTTTATTTAAGAAATAACAGTGATAGGAAATCCTGAGCTACTTAAGGTTATCTACAGTTAAGAACCTATAATTTGCTCCCTTCTATTATGAAGAGACAGCAAGTCAGGGAAATTCTTAAATGCCAGAGATGAGATTCATAAGAGAAAGGATATTTTTCATCATCACTTCATTCCTCTCTGTGAACAGTCTATCCAATAGAAGATATGCCACATGGAGACATACAAAATCCTTCATTTTAGGCAAGGAAATGAGATAAAAATGTGACACCATTCTTCCATCTATCAATCAATAGTTTTATGGATACAGAAAGCCAGTGCTATAAATTTCTATTTTATTTTCTTCTTAATAGGTGTTGTACTAGCTGGTGACTACTTTATTTCAATGAAAATCTTTAGGATGGTTTTTTTTTTTTTTTTTGGATAGAGTCTTGGTGAGTATGCAGGTTACCATCTTTACTGAAGGGCAGTATTTCAGCTCAACAAATCCATTCTTCTGTACAGAGGAACACTGATATTGGCATCAATGTGTTTTGTACTCAGTAGTAACTCAATAGTAGTAACTGCAAGAGGGATATTGGAGTCCTAATGGACAATCATGAGCCAGCAGTCTGCTGCAACAGCCAAAAATGCTAACACAGTCCTAGGTTAACAGAGGGATAGAATCAAGATCATGTGAAGTGTTAATACCACTTTGTAATGCCTTGGTAAGACCACACTTGGGATATTGTGTCCAGTTTTGGTTGCCATGATATAAAAAAGACATTGAGATTCTAGAAAGAGTGCAGAGAAGAGCAACAAAGATGACTAGGGGACTGGAGACTAAAACATATGAAGAACGGTTTGCAGGAATTGGTTATGTCTAGTTTGCTGAAAAAAACAACAACAACTAGGGGTGACATGATAGCAGAGTTCTAATATTTGAGGCACTGCACAAAGAAAAGGAGGTCAATCTATTGTCCAATGCACTTGAAGACAGGACAAGAATGGATGGAAACTAATCAAAGGGAGAACCAACCTAGAACTAAGGATAAATTTCCTGACAGTTAAAGCAATTAATCAGTTGCTTCCAGAAGTTGTGGGTGCTCCAACACTAGAGATTGGACAACCATTTTTCTGAAATGGCACAGGGCTTCCTGCTTGAGCAGGGGGGGTTGGACTAGAAGACCTCCAAGTCTCTTCCAACTCTGTTGTTATGTTATGTTATGTTATGTTATGTTATGTTATGTTATGTTATGTTATGTTGTGTTGTGTTGTGTTGTGTTGTGTTGTGTTGTGTTGTGTGGTGTGGTGTGGTGTGGTGTGGTGTTGTGTTGAGTGGTGGGTTCCTCCCGGTTCAGCCCGGTTCTCCCGAGCCGGTAGCGGTGATGATATTTTATTTATTTATTTTATTTTATTTCCAATTTATATACCGCCCTTCTCCCTGAGGACTCAGGGCGGTGTACAGCCAGAATTAAAAACATAAAATACAAATATTAAAAACAATTAAAATATATATAAATTTGGCCCAAAAATTAAAAAATCACAAACCAATTAAAACCTTTAAAAATTTCTTCTTAAACCAGCCCGGCTTGCTGGAAAAAGTGGGTTTTAAGGGCATGGCGGAAGGCACTGAGGTCTTGGATTCTCCTTATCTCTGGGGCAACTGATTCCAGAGGGTAGGTGCCCCACAGAGAAGGCCCTCCCCCTGGGGGTCACCAGCCTACATTGATTGGCTGATGGCACCCTGAGGAGGCCCTCTCTGTGGGAGCGCACGGGTCGATGGGAGGTCATCAGTAGCAGAAGGCGGTCTTGAAGATAGCTAGGCCCGATGCCATGGAGCGCTTTAAAGGTGATGACCAACACCTTGAAGCGCACCCGGAAGACCACTGGGAGCCAGTGCAGCTCACGCAGGAGCGGTGTTACATGGGAGCACCATGCTGCTCCCATCACTACCTGCGCTGCTGCATTCTGGACCAGTTGGAGCCTCCGGGTGCTCTTCAAGGGGAGCCCCATATAGAGAGCGTTGCAGTAGTCAAGGCGAGAGGTGACGAGGGCGTGAGTGACTGTGCACAGGGAATCCCGATCAAGAAAGGGCCGCAACTGGCAAATCAGGCGAATTTGCAGTTACAGCCTGCAGATGTTCCTCCAAGGACAGCTGCATATCCAGGAGGACTCCCAGATTGCGAGCCCTTTCTGTGGGGGCCAAAGACTCGCCCCCAATAGTCAGTGATGGAGTCAACTGACTATATCGGGATGCTGGGAGCCACAGCCACTCAGTCTTGGAGGGGTTGAGCTTGAGCCTGTTCCTCCCCATCCAGATCCGCACAGCCTCCAGGCACTGGGACATCACTTCAAGGGCATCGTTGGGGTGGCCTGGGGTGGAGATGTACAGCTGGGTGTCATCAGCGTACTGGTGGTATCTCACCCTGAAGCCACGGATGATCTCGCCCAGCAGCTTCACATAAATGTTGAACAGAAGGGGCTAGAGGACCGATCCCTGCAGCACTCCACAGATGAGAGGCCTCGAGGTCGACCTCTGCCTCCCTGCCAACACAAACTGCGACCGGTCGGAGAGAAAGGAGGAGAACTACCGCAACATGGTGCCTCCCACCCCCAACTCTTCTAGCCGGTGCAGCATGATACCATGGTCGATGGTATCAAAAGCCGCTGAGAGATCTAACAGGACCAGAACAGAGGAGCAACCCCTGTCCCAAGCCCTCCAGAGATCATCAACCAACGCGACCAATGCCGTTTCCGTGCTGTGCCCAGACCTGAAACCCGACTGGAACGGATCTAGATAAGATGTTTCCTCCAGGAATTGTGGGAACTGTCGCACGACCACACTCTCAACAACCTTCGTCATGAAGCGAAGGTTGGAGACAGGACGGTAGTTGGCCAATATTGCCGGATCCAGGGACGGCTTCTTGAGGAGAGGCCTCACCACCGCCTCTTTCAAGGCAGCGGGGAAGTGGCCCTCACTCAGCGAAGCGTTGATAACACCTGGAGCCAGCCTCGTGTAACCTCCCGGGAAGCCAGTACCAACCAGGATGTCACCGAACTGGTTCTGCCCTCCTGCCCCTCTCGTGCCCCCCATCCCCATCTCCACTCCCCTACCCCCTGCATTATTCTTACCTTTTATTTGGCCCCATCCCCAATCTATTGCTGCCTCCTGAGTCCCAGCTGATGGCTAGAGGGAAAAAAATTGTTTAAACTCTTGCCGTGGGGCTTCAAAGGGCCGCCCTACAGCTGATCAGTGTTAAAAGAAAACAAATGAGTAGACCGGTGCCTGCAAAAATACATAAGTAGATCAGTGCCTGCAAAAATAAATGGGTAGATCAGTGCCTGCAAAAAATAAATGGGTAGATCGGTACAGCTCTGCAAGCAGTTAAAGCCCGGTAGACCAGTACCTCTACTAAATCCTAAATAATTGTCAAATGACCATCAAGCCACACCCACAAAATAAGCCACGCCCACAGAACCGGTAGTAAAAAAATTTAGAACCCACCCCTGGTTGTGTTGTGTTGTCATGTTATGTGTTGGGGTGTGTGTATTACATTCTCTGATTTGGAAATCAGAATGCAACTTGTGTTGTCTTCATACATAGTCAGAGATTATTTATAGAGACAGATCTATTAAAAGGAAGAAATACACAATGTTTATTGTTGGTGAGGTCTCTCAAAGATAGATGCTAGAGTCCATATATGGTTTCCTTAGAACTGATATAATAAAGGTGGTATACAAACGAACAAACCCCTGAAAGCTTGGGTGTCTTTGAAGAGTAGGTGTTTTTTGTTCAATAGTGCTTATCGTTATTCACAGGGTGACTTTTGAAACCATTTTTAAACCATTGAATAAAACTTCTTCCTTCTGTCTATGGAGATTCTCAGTCATCCAGGTCATC